>NC_090449.1:628310868-628629796 GCF_031143425.1 Pleurodeles waltl
GCCCAGGGCCATGAGGAATATGCAGAGGCAAAGCGCACATTTAAAGCTGTCATGACTAATATCACAGCACTACAAATGGTTGTCATTTTAGCCCACACCTTTTTGAACAATTGTAACGTTAAGGACATTTGTCCTTCAAGTGGACATATAGAAAGGAGAACAAGAAACAAATGCATTAAAAAGCTCATTTAAACTCAAGTGGTGGGCCCGTTGAAACTGTTAGGCACAGCCCAAGTGCATGCTACTGTCCCAATAGCTGAGCTAAGAAAAGGAAACTGAAGGGTTTCAACAGGTACTCAGGTCGTGCCTCCCCGCACTGCGACTGTGTTTTAAGTTTCTAAGGCGCTTTTCTGCAGCTGGGACACTTTAAAGAAAAAAAAAAAAAATCAGCAGAGAAAAGTATATTCACTGAACCTTTACTTGCACTTATAATTCAATGTTCATGAGTGATCTGTGAAGTAGATTCAAATAGGGTCCCAGTCTATATTGGATTCACAATCAGAATCCATTAAGTCTTCCACATTCACATCTCAAAATGAGTTGCTCGTTACTCTACTCATGGTCGTCATTTACGCGTCGCAAGTGGTCACAACTGCGACTCCTAGATTTCTCCTTGCGAACCATGGCACAGGCATTGCGACCCCTAAGAAGTTGTTAAAGCAAAGTTTGGAATAAAAAGTGCTTTGTTACACTTTCTTATCCAAGCACAAATGTGAAATTTGGCTGATAGAAATAAACAGAATAGCAGTGAAGTACAAGTTACTTATCTTCGGTAACGAAGTATCTGGTAGAGACAAATTCTAGTTGCAGACTCCTTACCTTAGAATTTTCCTCCAGGCGTCAGACTGGATCTGGAGATTTTTCTTCGAGCAATACCCTGGCGCGTCGGTCGACTCCACGGGCATCGTAGGCGTCATGGTCGCCGTGATGACATCAGGAGTAGCATATAGATGCCGCCCTCGCGCAGTGACATCAGTTTCTTTTAATGACTTTCCACGCCAAAGCGCAGAGCCGCTAAGAACACTTGAGATTGGTGTGCCAGAGCTAAGGACCTGAAAGGGGGAATCCCTGTCCCTAGAAATCAGTTCGCAAGCGGGGAGGATGGGTGGGCGGTAAGGAATCTGCAACTAGAATATGTCTCTACCAGATAATTCATTACCGAAGGTAAGTAACTTGTACATTTGAAAGAGACTTGTAGTTGCAGATTCCTTACCTTAGAATAGATACCCAAGCAATGCCATCCTCGGTGGTGGGCTGTGAACCAAGATCATACTAGAAAGTCCTGTAGGACTGAACGACCAAAATAGCCGTCTCGACAGACCTGACTGTCCAGGCAGTAGTGCTTAGCAAACGTGTGCAGGGACGTCCACGTGGCCGCCTAGCAGATATCCAGGACAGGAACTCCACATGCTAACGCAGTGGAAGCAGCAGTTGCTCTGGTGGAATGAGCACGCAAGCCTTCATGAGGTTGCTTCTTGGCAAAGCGTAGCACATTTTGAGGCAAAGAAGCACCCATTGAGAGATGGAAAGCTTTTGCACCACCTTCAATTTTTTCACACCCACATACTGTAAGGAAATGCCTCTTTGGCATGGTTACCCCCTGACTTTTTGTCTTTTGCTGATGCCAGTTATGATTGAAAGTGTGCTGGGGTCCTGCTAACCAGACCCAAGCACCAGAGTTCTTTCCCTAAACTGTACCTTTGTTCCCACAATTGGCACAGCGCTGGCACCCAGAGAAGTCCCTTGTAATGGTACCCTTGGTACCAAGGGTCCTGATGCCAGGGAAGGTCTCTAAGGGCTGCAGCATGTCTTATGCCACCCTGGGGACCCCTCACTCAGCACATGCACACTGCCTCACAACTTGTGTATGCTGGTGGGGAGAAAATGACTACGTCGACATGGCACTCCCCTCGGAGTGCCATGCCAACCTCTCACTGCCTGTGGCATAGATTAGTCACCCCTCTAGCAGGCCTTACAGCCCTAAGGCAGGGTGGACTATACCACAGATGAGGGCCTAGGTGCATGAGCCCCTACAGTGTGTAAGCAAAACCTTAGACATTGTAAGTGCCGGATAGCCATAAAGAGTTTATGGTCTGGGAGTTTGTCAAACACGAACTCCACAGTTCCATAATGGCTACAGTGAAATCTGGAAAGTTTGGTATCAAACTTCTCAGCACAATAAATGCACACTGATGCCAGTGTGGAATTTATTGTAAAATGCACCCAGAGGGCGTCTTAGAGATGCCCCCTGAAAACATACCGACTTCTAGTGTAGGCTGACCAGTTCCTGCCAGCCTGCCATACACCAGACATGTTGCTGGCCACATCGGGAGAGTGCCTTTGTCACCTTGTGGCCAGGAACAAAGCCTATACTGGGTGGAGGTACTTCGCACCTCCCCCTGCAGGAACGGTAACACCTGGCGGTGAGCCTCAAAGGCTCACCCCTTTTGTTACAGCGCCCCAGGGCATCCCAGCTAGTGGAGAGTCTGCCTTCAACAGCCAGTCGTCGAGGTAGGGGAAGACTGAAACCCCTAACCTGCGCAGATGAGCTGCAACCACTCCCATCACTTTCATGAACACCTGAGGGGCGGTGGTAAGGCCGAAGGGGAGCACAGTAAATTGAAAGTGCTCGTGACCTACCACGAATCGCAGGTAACATATGGGGGCAGGCAGGATGGGGATGTGGAAATAAGCGTCCCTCAAGTCCAACGCTACCGTCCAGTCTTCTGGGTCCGAGGCAGACAGAACCTGATCCAGGGTGAGCATTTTGAATTTCTCCTTCTTGAGGAAGTAGTTTAGGTCCTGAAGGTCTAGGATAGGATGTAAGCCCTTGTCCTTCTTTGGTAGCAGAAAGTAGCGGAAATAACAACCACGACCTACTCCTGGCACAGGGACCTTTTCTATAGCTCACTTGGCCAAGAGAGCTGCGACTTCCTGGCGGAGAAGCGCCAAATGATCCTCTGGAAGGTGATCAAACGATTGTGGTATGGGTGGTGGAGCAGATTTCAAAGGGAGGGAGTAGCCCTTTCGGACGATCTGCAAAACCCACCTGTCCGTGGTGATATGTTCCCAGTGGGGCAGCTGATAGCAAATTCTGCCACGAACTGGACGGGACGGACTAGGAGGGTTTGGAGGCTGCAGCGGGGGTAGAGGTGGACTGGACAGACCTCTGGTTCCCTGTCCCACGGCCATGTGGGATTCCGCGTGCTCAGCCACGCATAGGGTGACCAGGGTGCGAGGCATGGTGGCTGTGTGGAGGACGTGACAGGGAGCCCCTTCCGTGGCCATGAAAGGGGCGAATAGCAGACTGTGGTGGGCAAGGGGGCGAGGAAAGACCGAGGCACCGAGCCGTAGCCCGGGAATCCTTGAATCTCTCCAAGGCCGAGTCCGCTTTGTCTCCGAAAAGATGGGAGCCATTGAAGGGCATGTCTATGAGTGACTGTTGGACATCCCCCAAAAAAACAGAAGTATGTAACCAAGCATGGCGTCGTAAGGCCACCGTTGTAGCAACCGATCTGCCCAGAGAGTCAGTCGTGTCAAGCCCACAACGGATAGTGAACTTTGCTGCATCTCTCCCATCGTTCACAGCTTAGGAGACGATAGCACGGGCCTCCTCCATTATCTGCGGCAGGACTTGCGCAACCGTATCCCACAAAGAGTTGGTATAGCGGCCCAAACGGCATGCAGTGTTCACAGACTGCAGCGCGAGACTGGAGGAAGAAAACAACTTCTTGCCAAACTGTTCCAGCCTTTTGGATTCCCCAACTGGGGGTGCGGAAGGAAATGCGCCTGAAGAAAGGAAGCCTGGATAACAAGACTCTCAGGCGTGGGGTGTTGGGACAGGAATTTAGGGTTTGGTCGGAGCAGGCTGATGGCAGCGTGTGATAGTCTTATTCACAGGAGCCCCTGTGTTGGGTTTGGACCATGTACCCAAAAGGACATCGGTGAGAGCTTCATTAAAGGCAAAAGGGGTTCTGAAGTAGAAGCCCTAGGCTGAAGCACCTCCGTCAGGAGATTAGACCTGACCTCAACTGTGGGAAGCTCGAGTCCAAGGACCTCAGCTGCCCTACTGACCACCATACCATAAGTTGCTCCCTCAGCCGTAGCCACGGTAGGAAGGGACACCATTCCAGCGTCAGGAGAAGTATCCAGACCACTGGCTTCGCCTAATTCCTGAGCCCAGTCCATAGCAGGGCTATCCTTGTATTTATAAGGGTCCAGGGACCCCTCAAATTCCTCCCCATATTCGTACCCATAAGAAAAAGGGTCTGAATCCAACCTGGGGCGAAAAAGCTCCATCGAAGCCGAAGGCGGCGTCGGCCGACGCCGCTCCGACTCAGTCTCGTCTGGGCTAAGAATCAGGTCGATATAGATAGTGGCCACCACTGACATCGGGAGTGTCGACAATCGACCCGGTGCCGGGGAAGGTCTCAAGGGTGTGATCGGTGCAGATCCAGACAAGGATCTGGAGGTGACCTCGGTGGCTGGAGCCGAAGCCGAAGCCGCCATAAGCCTTCGGGTGCATGACCCGGCAATCTGAGCACGACTTTGGGTTGTGGTTGTCTTCGAGACAACACTGACCTGATGAGGATCCGTCTCCAACATCGTTTGATGACAGTCCTCACATGGCTTGAACCCGGTTTTCGGGGACATCCTCGACGCACCAAAGCTGCACAGAAAAAAACTCAACAAAATGGTTGAATTCTGCCAAAAAATAGCCAGGTTTGCTCTTCTCCGTATCAGCGCGTGGCGCGGAAAGAAAAGAACTGATGTCACTGCACTAGGGTGGCGTCTATATACTATTCCTGACGTCATCACAGCGACCCCGACGTCTATGACGCCCACGGAGTCAACCGGCGCCACCTACCGAAGTGCAAGGGTATTGCTCAAAGAAAAATCTCCGGATCCAGTCTGACGCCTGGGGGAAAATTCTAAGGTAAGGAATCTGCAACTAGAAGTCTCTATCAGATACACACAGGAATGAAGGACAATGTTGCCCCAATCTATGAAAGAAAGGGTGAGTGGGGGATCTCGGGAGCTGGCTTTGCAGCCTGTTGTGAAGACGGTGTGCCGCCAGGAACAGGATGGCGGGAACGGGTGTCGTGGGGCCCCTGCACTGCCCATGCCACTGGCATGGGCAGTGCAGGGGCCCCCTAACAGGGCTCCATAATGATTTTCAGTGTCTGCTTTGCAGACACTGAAAATCGCGACGGGTGCCACTGCACCCGTTGCACCCCAGCAACTCCGCCGGCTCCATCGTTGCTGGGTCTTTCCCGCTGGGCCGGCGGGCAGCCTTTTGGCGGTCGCCCGCCGGCCCAGCGGGAAAGTCAGAATGACCGACGCGGTCATTTGACCGCAGTGCGGTCTTTTGGCGGTCTCCGCCCGGCGGGGTCGGAACGACCCCCAATGTGTCTTAAAAAGTATTTATTAAACATTTTTACAGTTTTCAACCAACTTATAACGGCCACAGGCTCCCAGGGAGGTGGGAGGGCGCATGTGAATCTGCAGCGTCTCATGCCACGAACAGATGTACACTGGGTAAGTGACATTTTCCGTTCAATGGCATGAGTAGCTGCAGATACACATGCTGTGCACAGACTAGTAAGCAGTAATCTCCCCAAAAAGCGGTGGCTTAGCCTGCAGGAGTTGAAGTTGTTTGAAATAATGCTCGTAGTACAGCCTGTCCTACTGTGGCTTGTTGTGTTGTTAACACATCTACACAGTAATGTGAGGCTTTCTAAAAGTGCCTCTTTCTAAAAGTGCCTCTGAGCGCGCCCATGGCTTTGGCCGTGTGTGTCCTTTTTGAGTTTTTCTATTGCCGTATCCACCTCCGGCCCAAACAATTGTTCTTGGTTGAACGGCATATTTAGCACAGCTTGCTGGATTTCTGGTTTAAAACCCGAGCTCCATAACTATGCGTGCCTACGAATGGTCACCGCAGTGTTCACTGTCCTTGCTGCTGTGTCTGCTGAGTCCATTGCAGCCCTTATTTGGTTGTTTGAAATCGTTGGTCCTTCCTCAACAACCTGTTGGGCACGTTTTTGGTACTCCTTGGGCAAGTGCTGGATGATATGTTGCATCTCGTCCCAATGTGCCCTGTTGT
This sequence comes from Pleurodeles waltl, assembly GCF_031143425.1. Classification (NCBI taxonomy): domain Eukaryota; kingdom Metazoa; phylum Chordata; class Amphibia; order Caudata; family Salamandridae; genus Pleurodeles; species Pleurodeles waltl. The sequence continues at coordinate 628,316,972 of NC_090449.1, forward strand.
AGCGAGCCAGTAGAGCTTGAGAATTGGCAATCCGTCATTGATTGGCTGCCTGTGCTGCTACCCTCTTGCCTGCTGCATTGAATTTCCGACTTTCTTTGTCGGGCGGTGGTGCGTCTCCTGAGGATTGGGAGTTGGCCCTCTTTCGGGCTGCCCCCACTACCACCGAATCTGGAGTTAGTTGCTGTGTTATAAACACAGGGTCCGTTGGGGGAGGTTTATATTTCTTCTCCACCCTAGGCGTGATGGCCCTGCCTTTTACTGGGTCCTGAAACACCTGTTTGGCGTGTTTTAACATGCCTGGTAGCATTGGCAAGCTTTGGTAAGAGCTGTGAGTGGATGCCAAGGTGTTAAACAAAAAGTGGTCTTCTATGGGCTCCGCATGCATTGCTACATTATGGAAAGTAGCTGCCCCTGAAACCACCTGCATATATGCAGTGCTGTCCTCTGGTGGCGATGGCCTTGCCGGGTAGCAATCGGGACTATTGTCTGAGACCGGTGCATCATACAAGTCCCATGCATCCGGGTCATCTTGTGTCATCCCAGTGTGTCGGCGACTGCACTGGGGGTGTTGCTACCGGGGACAGGTGTGGTGAATGCAATGGTGAAGTCTGTGGCGAAAACCTTGGTGGTGTCTTGTCTTTTGCCACCTTTGCCCTTGGCTGCATTTCCGCCTCCTGGAATGCTTGCTTTCGCTTCATTTTTATTGGAGGAAGAGTTTGGATTTTCCCTGTGTCCTTCTGTATGTGCAGCCTCCTCTGGGTATGGTCTGGCTTTCCCATGCCCAGTTCTTGCTCGAATCTGTGCCCTTGCATTTGGGTGGAAAGGCCATGTTCTTCTGTAGAGGAGCCTGTTTTCGGCTCCGAGGCTGCATGTTTCGTCACCAAATGTTTCGGTACAGTCTTTTTCGATTCAGAGGAAACCTTCTTGAATTTGGGAGTGTCGAACTCTCGGTGCCGAGATGGTTCAGTGCCGGTATCTCGACCGGAGTCGGATGTCTTCGGCTGCTGGGAGGCCTTTTTCGGTGCCGATGTTTGGTCACTGTGTTTTCGGGTTAAGCAATGGCCTGTTGGCGGTGGCATCCCCTTGGCCTTTATTATTTTCGAGTGAGTCTTTGCCGGGGCTGATTTACTCACAGTTTGTTGCGTCTTCGGCTGCTCGCTTTTGGACTCGTCCGAATCTCGAATGGAGAATCTCTCCTCTTCCTCGATCTGCTCGGCCGGTGTCGACGCCATCTGGAGTCTTCTAACTCTTCGATCGCGTAGGGTCTTCTTCGATCGAAATGCCCGACAGGCCTCGTAAGTATCCTCCCTGTGTTCCGGAGATAGACACAGATTACAGACCAAGTGTTGGTGTGTATAAGGATACTTTGCGTGGCAATTCGGGCAGAAACGGAAGGGGGTACGGTCCATGAGGTTTGAAGATGGACGTGGTCGGGCCCCGCTGAAGAGTGGAAGCCCCGAAGGGCCGTCGGAGCGCCTCTTTGTTTCGGTGTCGATGTGCTAACACTAAACCGGTACCGAGCGCGAACAATACCGTTGAATTTTCCGAGAACTAGCTAACTTTCCCGATTCGAAATACGGAGCGAAGAGGAACACGTCCGAACCCGATGGCGGAAAGAAAACAATCTAAGATGGAGTCAACGCCCATGCGCAATGGAGCCGAAAGGGAGGAGTCCCTCGGTCTCGTGACTCGAAAAGACTTCTTCGAAGAAAAACAACTTGTAATACTCCGAGCCCAACACTAGATTGCAGGATAATGCACAGCATGTGTATCTGCAGCTACACATGCCATCGAACATAATGTTATTTCAAACTCCATTAAGGCGAATTTAGTATTCCATTTGTTTGAGGTGGTGAACTGAGTACCATTAAATTGTGTATAGCCATATTGTTTATCTTAAGGGCGTAAAGATGGAAAACCTACGGTATGAAGCAAACTATTAGAATCCCTAAACAGATTATGCTAATATTCTGTATATCAGAAGCTGTGAATATTTTTCAGACAACTTTAAAAAAAACCTAAAAGAACATTTTGAGGTAAAATAAATGTAATAGACGAACGAGGTACTTACCTTTGGTAACACACTGGTGGACACTATCTAACCACAGATTCCTAACCTTTAGAATATCACAAGACTTCAGACAGGATCCAGAGAACGTTACAGCAATGCTCCTGCTCACTGATATGTGGCACTGTGCAGCTCTGTAACACTATGAAATGGACAGAATGTAGCCGCAAATAAGCACCACCCGTGCCCACTGACATCAGTTGCTTAATCTATCTTCTTCTACATCCCCAGAAACAGAGCAATTCAAAACAAATGGCAAGCTTAAGTGTGCCAGATCCTAACCAGGAACCTTAAAATGATTATCAGGAACCCATAGAACAGAGAGGTGGGAAGGCAGTTAGGATTCTGGGGTTAGTGAAGTTAAGTAACTTGTTCCTCTGAGGGATATGCCTAACCACAGATTCCTCATCTTTCGGACCTGACCATCAAGGCAGTCGTGTTTCGTGAAAACGTGCACCAAATTCCATGTCAAGGACTGACATATTTCCAGAACCAATATGACTCCAACTCACATCCCAACACCACCCCTCCCCCTTCACCACCCAAATGTAGCAGTCTTGGTCCTCAAGGAATGAGCCCAGAGGCTTCCAGGGGTTGGTTCTTTGTTAGTGAATTCCAGATTTTGATGCAGAGAACTATCCATCTTGATATGATGCTCCTTTTCTGCAACACATTTCCTTCCTTTGCACCAGAGACTCCCACAAAGAGCTGGACATTCACACAAGGTCCTTTGGTGCACTCAATGTAGAAACTCAGACTTTTTAGGGTTGAGCCAATGGAGCCCATCACCCTCTTTAGAGGGATGAGGTGGTGCAAAGAATATAGACAGAGTGATAGGTTAGCTGATCTGAAAAGCTATCACAACTTTAGGTAGGAAGGCTGCCCTGATCCTCAGCACTATTTTGCCCTTGAAATTGGTGTAGGGCCCTTGTACTACGAATGCATACAGTTCACTCATGCGGCATGCACATGTGATGGCAATCAGGAAAACTGCCAATAGCTGGAGTGAGCAGCTGTGTATCAGCTCAAAAAGTGTGCACGTATGATATGTCAACACAAAGTCCAAAGACCATTGTGCCATGATGAATGGCTTTAGGAGAAACCTGCAAGTCAGATCTTTGCATAAATGCATCACAACAGGTTATTTAACTAAAGTATGGTGATCGGGTAAACACAAAACTGCAGAAAGGGCGGACAGATAAAGTGCCCACTGTAAGGCCTTGTTGGGCCAATGATGGAATAAATAGTAATACAATTGAATGTTTTGGCCTGCAGAAGATTGTTCTGAACAGTGCCACACCAGGGAACACATTTTTCCCTGGGCCCAGCAAAGATTGACTTAGGACTGCAAAGATAACATTGACTACATTGGACAGTAGATCTAACAGTCTCAAAATGCTGCCGCTCATTCTCCACTCATAGAAGTGTAGGTTTTAGAGAGTTGGGTGCAGGAACTTTCACTGTTGCTGAGAGTGGAAGTCTTCCCAAAGTGGTAGCCAGATCAGAGGACAAATGTGGATACACACCACCTCCAAGTACCAAACTGTCATGGCCCAGTCCAAGGCTATTAGGATTGCTTGGGCTCTGCCTATCTTTGCTCAGATCTCAAGGCATAAGAGGCAGTGACATGAACACAATACAGGAGACCAATGTGCCATTGCAGTCAGAATGCTTCTCCAAGTGACTTTCCTGCAAGAAACTCCAGTGAACAGCAGTTTTGACAGTGCATGTTGATGGTGGCAAACAGATCTAATCAGGGCATATCCCACATCTGATTGTTGGCTACCAGAAATATCATCTGCTGCTTCAGCCACCTTCAGAGACACATGGGTGTGGCTGCACAGCCCTCAAATGCAAAAACTAAATCGGCTCCATCGTGCTTGTTTTTTGTGAACACATTGCTAACAGTTAATACAAGCTTGAGTATCAACGACTAGCAATTTAAATATATTCTTCTGAGCTCAGCTTTGGGTGGCATGGTAAGACTGGGAAGTGCGATATAATGTTCTTGTTCTGACACTTGAAAGTATCTTTTGAGCTTGCTACTGCAGTGGGAAGAGAACAATGTTTAACAATTATTATCACTGTACCAACAAGATGTCACATATATAATGAAAGTCCATCTGTTTGCCATGCAGAATTACAGAGTTTTGTGTCAGACATTTAGCTGAACCTCCAGGAGTCCCCATCTCATTGAAATGCATAAAACCTCACTTTCAAAGATGGATCCTGTTTAAGATTTGTATTTAATGTTCACACATCGACCAAGTATCCTTGTGCACCTCCACCCTGCTTGGTACAGTTCTAAATGTCAGGTGTGTTGTCTGTGAGGACCAGCATCAACAGGATCCTATTGATTAATGCTATGAAGACTTGCAAGGCCGGGTGGTGTGCTTGAAGCTTCATAAGAATGATTTGGAGTCTGCTATATACCAGAGACTGCTGATCTCCACCTCCTTCAAGTCAGCCCTCCAAGCTCAGCAGTGATGCATCTATCACAATCACGAAGTCTGGGTAGGGTTGGGCTAGTGGCTCTTCTCTGCCAGATTTTGGAGGCGCAACCTTAATACTGGGATCACTGAAACCAGAGGTTCCACTGCAGAGACAAGCTATGCCATGTGGCATTAGGGATGAGACGGATACATAAGATTAGGAGTCCGGACTCGCTATGGCAGTAGAAATGCTTTGAATGCCACTGGGTCAAGGATAGCATCATGAAGGGCATCCTCAGCTTGGGGAGGAGGTGGGACTTCAGCTCTTTGATGGAAAAGACATCAGGAGTTTGGTTGTTGTTCAGAGGAGGTCTATGACTGATTGCGGCACCCCCCCTTGAGCAGCCAGTTGTTGAAGTACAGGAAAACATGTTTCCCTGACCTCTGAATGTAGGCAGCGAACATAGACATCACTTTCCTGAACAACCAAGGAGCTGAAGTTAAGGTCAAAGGGGATAACGGGAAGTGTTCTGACCCAACTGTGATCCGCAGATATTACGTGTGGGGCTCTAGGATGGGTATATGAATACATAAGTCCTGCAAGTCCAGGGACACCATCTACGCTCCTGTATCCACAGTGCAAACTCTAAGACAGAGTGAAAGTGGAGGTCAGGTACAGATCTAATGCCTCGGTCCTCCTTTGGTACAAGGAAGTAACTGGAAAAGTAAATCTCTCCTCTGGATAGCAGAATGTTGACTTTTCCTAGCTAGAGTGTGGAATGTCCTACTGGCTGCCTCTCTGGGAGTGGGGGGAGAGGGGCAATGAAAATAAGGAAGCAACACCTTTGAAAGATATGCAAAACAAAGTTGTCAGAAAGTGGGTCATTAGTAGGGAAGGATGTGGGTCCTTCTTGAGTAACAAGTCTGCAACCTTCCACTTACTGAAAACCAAGTACCCCATTGTAGCACTTTACTCTCTCATGGTGAGGAACCGCAGTCTTAGGTGAGGCACTGTGGGCTGGTACCGTAGTCCACAGATGTGAAGCAAACACCAAAACATTTCTTTCAGTAACTGCTTATACTTCTAGAAGGAAAAGTACTTGATTATGCTCACTTTATTTTCACACATTAATTAAAAATACATACATGATGGCAGGTGGAAATATCTATGATGACACCCTCATAAGATTTCATACCCCAAGCGAGCCCTGAACTCTAATCCTATAATACCTCCGCCTATAATAGACACAATATAATGAGGTAAAGTAATTAAAAAGGCAGGTCTACTGGCTTTGTCAGTGACTCAGCACATTAATAAAAACAGAAATACAACATAATAAAAGTAAGCAACACAATTAAAACCTTAAAGAAGGTACCATCTTGAAATGACACATTAGAGCCTGTAATCACTCACTGTTAAACTTTGTCACGGCCAATAAAGCATTCAACTGTCAAAGCGTGTGCATGAGTTATACTTAAAAAACGCTGCAGCCCAGCCTCAGGACCCAAATAGGGATTCACACACTCGAAAGCTTATAGGAAAATGTCACAGCTACAGGAGTGCTTAAAAACCTAGCAAACGTCTCCTGGGGCATAAATATTTCCAACAAGTGACTTAGGGTGACCATTACAAAATTGCAAAAGTGCCTATTATTGGGATGCTGCACTTCTGGCAAACCCAGAATTTTGCCATGCCCCTGTCCTTCATGGGACACAACGAGAAACAATACACACATTTTTGGGTGCCCCGGAGGCTTCTGAGCATTCCTAATGGAAGTGCGAAAAGGGAGCACCAAATTATGCGGCTGGTGTTACTAACTTGTGCAGCAACAAAAGGCAAATTACGCAACATAATGCAGCACATTTTGTGATAGCATCACCTCATTATTTTGTCATTGAACATTTTAACAATATCTGCGCAAAGGTTTCACGTCATTAGTACCAGTCTGACACCCAAATACAGCAATAAGCAATAGAAAGATGACCCATAAATTTTTGCGAAGGGCCTTCCACTGCTTACCAACACGTGTTGCAGCATTTTTAGTAACTCTTGACACGTTTGTGCTAGAATCAATGTTTGCTGGTAAAATATTCAGATTATGTAGCGGACGATTTATGTAGCAAATGCAGTAAATCCATAACTATGCGGATAATGTTGCAGCCACAAAATCGCAGAACTCCAGTGACCATGCTTATGGGGTGATCCCCTGCCCAGCAGACATACCACCTTCCTTCTTTTTTAAATACAAAGGTGCTGTTTTGCATCCTTTGTTCAAGAGTGCCCTGATCCCCCAAGTGAGGCACCCAACAGAGCCCATGTTGGCTCCCTTGCACCTAACACCCTCTTCGTTCCCATCTGCGAACATGGGTGGGGACAGTTTACTGGGTGCACCCACGCCCTTCCAGACACAGGCATGGTTTGGAGGGGGTGGGAGAGCGGACTTGGTGTGAAAAGATCCATCATTGCTATTTGCATCACAGAGAAATTAATTCTATGGGTTGTTTTCAACATTTGTAAGCTGTTTTGCTCCTGGTGGCCAACTTTAACACAGAGAGGAGATTTTCCTCAGTTCTCTTGGCCTCTGAATTTGTACATTCCTCTGACAGCTTGTTTTCTTTTTGTCACTGCCCTCTTTGTTCAGTACCTGTCTCCTCAGGCTAGGGTTGCCTCCAGCAACATCCAGCGGCTCTCATGGCAGGATATCATCCATGCCTGTACTCTTCAGGCCTCATAGCATTTATGGTCTCTTGAAAGGTCATCCATTTGATAGCTGAAGTCAGAACGTGGTCCTATGATGAGGGTCACTCCGCTGCAGGACGAGTCTGTAGAAGTACCAGGGAACCCTTCTCCTATGAGATCCCCCAGATTATCCCTCAATCTACTGCCCTTCAGAGGGTGTAAAGGGGGGCAACGCCACTTGCCCTGGAATAGAGAATCCACAGGTTCAATACAGGTTGAGTCCAGGATGCTCCAGCACTCCAGACAGCTCTGGTCTTCTTCAAGGTCCTATGAATTCCATAATCTCTCTCGGTTTCTACTGTGCAAACAATTTTAAGTGAGGATGGAATGCTCCAAAAGGCAGGCCCCTATGTCCGATCCTGGGATGACACATCATTCCACCACTCCTGCACAGCATTTTGTGGCATATCAAAATGGTGACTTGAAGTGGACTGCTGAAGGATCTTCTTCGAGGTACCAAGCCCTACCATTAACTGCCACACGTGCCTCATCACCTCCCTCCAAAACTTCACAGGGGAGCATCTCCTCCGACTGGTAGCAGAGTTTTAGTCTCGCCCCTTTGACCCCTGTGGAATGATCCTTATCAGGCCTCCGATTTGTAGCAGAGTTTTAGTCTTGCCACTTTGTCCTCTGTGGAATGATCCTTCCCAGGCCTGGTACAGTTTAAAAAGTAATTGCCACATGCTAATTCTGCTACTACTCTTTCCTTTCCCAGAAACAGGCCCAAGCACTGGCAAATAGCCCTACTATGTGGGGAGGTCTTTGGTTATCCTACTGGCCAGCACCTTAGTTAACTTGGACCAGCAAGGGGAACAGTCAGGGAATCTAATTAGAAGTTAAGTCAGAGACACATTACAAATTCTCAAGTGGCACGAGTGCAGATATGACAAAAGTGATACTGGATCTGCACTTTGGATCCATTTGTACCATATGATCAGTGAGAGACTCTAGCTTCTAGGCTAGATGATAAAAGTGTACTTTGTTGCAGATGTCACCCATGATGTATAATAATGTAAGCAGACGTTCTCAGGTAATCACTTCAGTCTTGCGCTAAGAATGCCTACTCACATTAAAACGCCTTCACGTGGCCGACAGCAATCCCTGAAGAGTCCTTCTATGACAGGCTACCTATGGTCAGACACTGAGCTGAGTTGGACTGAGGTAACATTCGCTCAGCCTACATGTTTGCAAACATGTGTACACACATGTGCACTTGGATCCAAACCAAAGTCTCTCACTCCAGCTGCAGACCGCATTTTAACAGCAGGAACTGGCAACTTGCACTATCAATCCATTTCAACAAAGTTTACAGTGAATGAGACTCTATTGGTGATACCCACTCATAGTAAAAGTCCAAAAACAGGCAGTCCTAAAGCAAAACAATCCAGTGGGTTGAATGGGTCAGAACCATCTGCTGAGCCCCCTTCCTTCCTCAGCTTGTACCAACACCAAGTTTGGTCATGCAAAAAATGTTCTCGTGGGCCTCATAGTCCTCAGGTAAGAGGGTCAAGCCACTCTCCACCTCACACACCAGGTCACTGAACCCCAAAGGTGCAGTTGCAGGACCGCTGACACTCACCCACAGCACAAAGGCTGTCGTGGGGTGACTGAATCAGCCAGGCTAGAAGAACAGTCTACTCAACTCACAGAGTCACGCCCGGTTCCTTAGTCTGGTTCCCATATGGGACATCAGTGTCCAGCCCCTAGGTCACAGGAGTTAGCAATCCCCGCTGGGTCACAGAAGGGCTAAGTTTCCCCAATGCAAAAACCTGCAGCACACGGTCCTCTTGGAAGCACCATCCACAGAAACCATACTATAACACTAGCCGAACTGTTGATATAAAGAACAAAGTCCATGTCCCCTATCCAAAGATTCTCAAGCCACATCGGGTCAACTTGGAAGTGCCACTGGGTAAGTGTCACCAGACACCCATCCACTTCGGCCAACTAAATGGATCCCAGCAGAAAAGCCGAAGACCAAGGAGGGACCTTAACGATCCAGCAGTGAAATGTGACAGGTGCCTTTACGGGTTTACATTAATGGCTTTCACACCTCTCAGCTTAGAGCTCACCCCCATAAACTGTACCTTTGCACTGCAAACCAAGATTTGGTTTCTGGGGTGTTCTCAAGATCTGCCCTAAAGCTGGTAACCTAAAGTGCACCAGGCAGGGGTCCCTGGAAATAATCCCTAGCAGAACCATTTAGCACCAACCCAGACTGATGCTCAGGAACCCCTCCCTCTGGTGTGTGGACCACTCAGCCACCTAGTTGTGCCACTGCAGGCTCCACCCACTTCTTACACCTCCTGCACTTAATGGGCCTCTGCTGCTTGTCATACAGTCTAATCCCACGGGGCCTACCTGAATGGACACCAGTTTAGGATTCACCACTCGTGTCACCTCAGCATCAAGCACAATACTCTTAAGGATGACATCCTTCACTGTACTTGGGCAATTGTCTAACCAACTGTGACCTCAGTATCCACCACTACCCCATCTCAGGAATCTACAGGGTTCACCGCCACCTATCAGATCTCCACAGGCTCAGTCACTAGCTCTGGAGGGGAAGCTAGGGCACTCACTATCCTCTCTTCTGTATGCTTACGGTCTACAATTAACCTTACCACTTCTGTAATTATTCCTTCACTAGACATGCCTCTACCACTGGTCTCCCCTACCCCCCTTACCTAGTGGACCTAAGAAGAATGTCTTGAGGACCACCCCACACTGCTGGCAGGAATCCCTACTAGCATCACTGGTTTTCCAGGTACTCTACTACCCCACTGAGCTAGTGGTTTTGGACTGCAGAAAAGGCAAAAAACACCTCTGCAAAAACAATGATTCAGCCTATGCTCCCTTACTTGAAACTTAAATTGCCCATGACAGAATTTCCAAGAACCTCCCAATCATCTTTTGCAACAAAGGAAGGAGGGTCTACCGTTTCTTCCCAGTCTCTGTGGTGTAGTACCTAAACCTGTAAAGGAGTGTCTTCCTCATTCAGACATACTGTGTGTAGTGTAAGAGGTCAGAGGACACCATGGCCTGAGATCTCCCTATGGAAGCAGTTAGGATAATGAAAACTAATGACAGTAAACACAAATCAACAAACTCTTCAGATGGAATTTTTGTGTCAGGACTTTCCTTTCCCACATCCTGAGTTCATGCAACCAAACCTTTGACCTCTCTCAGAACCTTGTGATTTAATAGTAATGCCTTTATGCCACCTAATGTGCATATAAAAAGGACTTAAAGTTCTGGAAGCAGATAGTACTGATTCTAGTGTTGGCCACAAATGTAACAAAGTGGGTTATTAGTTGAGAAGGATGTGGGTCCTATATAAGTAATAGATGCGTAACCTTCTGTCTACCAAGAGCTGCCTCCCCTAACTAGGACTTCGGCTACTTTGCCTCCCTAAGAGTCAAGTGTTACAACATGGTATACAGTAGACGGAGGGTTGCAGACTTATTTCTTATCAAGAACCTACAGAATCTCATCTAATAAATCTCTTTCTTACACATCTGTACAATGGATGGTTCTCCAGCCAGGGAGACCGCTTGAGTATGGGCCTGTGGAGGCTGGTGTTCGAAATGGGGTCTCTAGTTAGTAATGCACAAAGTTGGGATCCTCACTCTACTCATGGTAAGGGAGTCACACAGCTAAGATAACCCCTTACAAGGCAGGACCAAGGAATCCAGAAGGTCAAAACAGAGGCGTTGACTTCACAATGTCGCAATCACACCATAGGGCCACAGGTGCTGTGGTGGAGCCGGGTGCCACGTTCTTTGGTGACCGCACTCGGGACTCACGCTGTGGCAGGACTTCGAAGTGTGGCGTCAGACCTGCGGCATCAGTCGCTGCACTCAGCAGGGACCACCCTCTTGTGCAGGCAGCAGCGCCAGTTCCAAAGTGACTCTAGAGTCGATGTGCTTGTTTCTTCTTGGTTATACCAGAACTCAGTCCCAAATGCCCAGGAACTGGATGTTGTGCCACTTGACAAATCAGTGCTCCAGCAAGAGAACCCAGGTGCCGGAAGATGAAGTCTTTGATGCCCCTGAGACTTGTTAACAGGAGGCAAGCTCAGTCCAAGCCCTTGGAGAACCTTTGGAAGCAGGATGTAGAAAACAAAGTCCAGACCTCGTAGGACAGAAGCAGCAGGCCAGCACAGCAAAGCAACAGGTAGAGAGGCAGTCCCTGCTACAGCATCCAGCTCTTCTCCGGGCAGAATGTCCTCAGTTCAGAAGTGTTCTAACTATGTGGTGTTAGAGATCCAGTACTTATACCCATTTCTGTCTTTGAAGTAGGCAAACTACAAAGAGAAGTTTTTATAGTGCACAAGACCCTGCCTTTTCCTGCCCTGGCCCCAGACACACTGCAGAGGGTCAGAAACGGCTTTGTGTAATGACAGGCATAGTCCTACTCAGGTGCAAGTGCCAGCTCCTCCCAATGCTCTAGCCCAGAAAGACCCATCAGGATATGCAGGGCACACCTCAACTCCCTTTGTGTGACTGTGAATTTACTCTAAACAGCCCAACTGTCATCCTGACACAGACGTATATTCCACAGACAGTGAGAGGCACAGAATGGTTAAGCAAGAAAAAGCCCACTTTCTAAAAGTGGCATTTTCAAACTTACAATTTTAAAAAACAACTTCATCAAAAGATGTATAATTAAATTGTGAGCTCAGAGACCTCAAACTCCAAATCTCTGCCTACTCCCAATAGGAAATTACATTTAAAAGGTATTTCAAGGCACTCTCCATGTAACCATATGGGAGAGAGAGGCCTTGCAATAGAGAAAAACTATTTTAGCAGTCTTTCACTATCCGGTCATGTAAAACACACCACTACATGTCCTACCTTTTAAATACATGCCCATGGGGCTGCCTTGGGCCTCCCTTAAGGTGACATATGTAGTAAAAAGGAACGTTTGGGCCTGAGATGTGGGTGCACTTGTCAGGTTGAAATGTCAGTTTAAAACTGCCACACAGGAAATGCAATGGCAGGCTAAGACATATTTGCAGGGCGACTCCCGTGGGTGGCAAATCAGTGCTGCAGGCCCACTAGTAGCATTTGATTTACAGGCCCTGGGAACACCTGGTGAACTATACTAGGGACTTACTGGGAAATCAAATATGCCAAACATCGATAAACCATTCACCAATACAATTTAGACAGAAAGCACTTGCACTGTAGCAATGGTCCTAAAGCCATCAAAAACTAAATGCAGCACACAGTCAAGAATAGGAGTCCAGAGGCAAAAAGTTTGGGGATAACCCTGCAAAAAGGGCCATTTCCAACAGCAAGTTAAATGAGCTTGAAACTGCTTCGCCAGGAAAGAAAGAGTAGGTGTAGATGTCCCTGCTAGTGCAATTGGCCTTGGCCACTGCCACAAACTCGGCAATGAAAAGACTGGGCTTCTGCACATGGTTAGTGTTAGAAATGGGGTCTTTAGGTGGTAGTTGGTTTGCACCCAGTCCAGGTAGGGACCCTCACTCTAGTCAGGATAAGGGAGATATCCAGCTCAGATAAACCCTGCTCACCCCCAAGGTAGTTTGGCATGAGCAGTCTGGCTCATCTCAGAAGCAATGTGTAAAGCATTTGCACATAACACACAGTAATACAGTGAAAACACTACAAAAGGACACTACACCAGTTTTAGAAAAACAGTCAATATTTATCTATATAAAACAAGACCAAATACGATAAATATCCAACAAACACTAAATAAATAAGATACAAATTTTGCAAGAATTACTCAAAAGACTGTTCCTTTAAGTCAATATCTCCGCCTGGAGCTATCAAGGTGTCGTGAACAACAAATCCAACAGTTCAGGCCGGCCGCGTCGTCGTGGGCCAGCTACGGTATCGGTAAGACCCACATACAATACCTTGGAAATGCAGGGTGTCATGATCCTCGCAATGAGGTCTGGAGAGCCGTGTAGGTTCTAGAGGTCAGTGCGGAGCTCGTTGGGCCCTTGAAATCACATGCGTTGCAGATCAAACTCCGGACTGATGAAGTCAGGAGCGCTGGCGTGGATGGCCTCGGGGCTGGGGTGCGAAGTGGGACAATGCAACACGTGATGCCCACAGGTCACAGCGCAGGCAGCGGCTCTGTGACTGCGTCCAGTGGCGTCGGTGAGACATGGGCTGCAGTGTGAAGTGGGGCGGTGCGACATGCGGTGCCACCAGGTCACGGTGCAAGCAGCATCGTTGTCGTTGCTAATGCACTGTCGTCGGTAGGCCCAAGACGGCGGTGTGGCCAGGGAAGGGCTCCGTACGGCATCCAAGGGTAGCGGTGCAGACTGGGACGCCTGGTTACAACACTCGAGTCGATGGTGCTGGCATCGGTGGACCAGGGCTGCAGTGTGGGACGGGATGGTGCTTCTCGTACCTCACGTGTGGTGTCCACAAGCCACGGTGCAGGCAGTGGCGCCGGTGTCTGCAGGAGCGGTGGCATCAGGGAGGCCCAGGCTTCAGTGTGGGCAAGGTGATGCTGGAGTGCGGGGCCCACAGGTCACGGTGCAAGCAGTGGCTTGGTGGCGGCATCAGATGACAGCGTCGGTGAGACCAGGGTTGCAGTGTGAAGCAGGGCGGTGCGGTTCCATGCGGTGTCAGCAGGTCACGGTGCAGGCCAGCGGTGTCGGCGGCATTGCAGTGGTTTTTCTTCTTGAACACCCCAGAACACCCAGTACCCAGTGCTGCAGGCAGATGAAACTGAAATCTTTGGTGTCCCTGAGACTTCCAACAGGAGGCAAGCTCTACTCCAAGCCCTTGGAGATCTCTCTCAAGCAAGATAAACAGCAAAGTTCACCCTTTGCTCTTTTAAGGCAGAATCAGCAACTGTAGGCCAACCCAGCAAAACACATGCAGCAAAGGGGCAGTACTCCTCCTCCTTCAGCTCTTCTCCTTGGCAGAGGTTCCTCTCGATCCAGAAAGATTCCAAAAGTCTGGGGGTTTTGGGTCCAATACTTTTACCCCCTTCTGCCTTTGAAGTTGGCAAACTTCAAAAGGAAAGTCTCACCTGTTTGGCAAGATCCTGCCTTCCCCAGGCCAGGCCCCAGACACACACCAGGGGGTTCGAGACTGCATTGTGTGAGGGCAGGCACAGCCCTTTCAGGTTTAAGTGAGCACTCCTCCCTCCACTCTAGCCCAGATGGCCCATCAGGATATGCAGGCTACATCCCAGCTCCCTTTGTGTCACTGTCTAGTAGAGAGTCACAAACAGCCCAAATGTCAGTCTGACCCAGAGTTGGAATACACAAGCAGACAGAGGCACAGAATGGTTAAGCAAGAAAATGCCCACTTTCTAAAACTGACAATCTAAAAAAACAACTTTACCAACAGATCCATTTTAAAATTGTGAGTCCAGAGACCACAAACTCCACATTCCCATCTGCTCTCAAAGGGAAACTGCACTTTAAGGATATTTAAAGGCAGCCCCCATGTTAACCTATGGGAGAGAAAGACCTTGCAACAGTGAAAAACAAATGTGGCAGTACTTCACTGTTAGGACATGTAAAACACATTAGTACATGTCCCACCTTTAAAATACACTTCACCCTGCCCCTGGGGCTACCAAGGGCCTACCTTAGGGGTGCCGTACATGTACAAAAAGGGATGGTTTGAGCCTGGCAAGTGGGTAGACTAACCAGGTCGAATTAGCAGTTTAAAACTGCACACACAGACACTGCAGTTGCAGGTCTGAGACATTTTCACATGGCTACTCATGTGGGTGGCACAATCAGTGCTGCAGGTCCACCAGTAGCATTTGATTTACAGACCCTGGGCACCTCTAGTGCACTTTACTAGGAACCTACCAGTAAATCAAATATGCCAATCATCGATAAACCAATCAACACTACAATTTATAGAGGGAGCACTTGCACTTTAGCAATGATTAGCAGTGATAAAGAGCGCAGAGACAAGCTACCAAAAACAGAGTCCAGTATACCATAACAACAGGACGTCAGAAGGCAAAAAGACAGTTCTAACAGTTAGGAAGGCTGACATTTTATGTACACTAGTTCCCTAGGGTAACCCTTAAAATTCCTGTACTGTTCATAGAACTGCTTAGCGAGAGACAAGAGGCCAGGAGATCACGCAGTGGCTCGACAAACAATTTACAGTCCTCAAAGGCTATTTCCATCAAAGATACTTGGACGTCTCCTGAAAACCAGGTTGATCCCATCCAGACATACCTTGTATGCACTTAACTGGTGCTAAAAGAAAAGCTTTGCCAAAATATACTGTGGTGTCCAACCCAGCACTCAAAATATATTTTGCAGTGTCCAGGTCATCATGTTGAGCCAGTGAGGTGCTTATTTGGGGCTCTGCCCCATCACTTCAGAGGAAGTACTGAGTCGCCGCTGAGCACATGGCGCAGCTTATTGACTCATTATGAGGAGTGAGTCAAATCACTGCTGTAAAAGTCTCCAGATCCACTCTGGTGCCTGGTGATATTTGAAATGTGAAGAGACTACAGATGAGGAATGTTTAATTAGACGTATTCACCAAAAAAATTACAGTATAATTTTCCCCAGTGTGAAATATCTTCCAATGGTCGAAAAGTAATGGTTCCTATTGATTCGTGTTCCTCTTTCACATTTATAAATAAGAAGCATTTAGATCCTCCTTCCTGGAAAATCTTCTATCAATCAATCAATCAATCAGTATTTGTTAAGCGTGGCTACTCACCCGTGAGGGTCTCAATGCAGGGGGAAAGATGGGGGTGTGTGAGAGGCTCATCCGAAGAGCCACATCTTGAGGTTCTTCCTGAAGATGGTGAGCAACGGGCTTTGTCTGAGGCGCAGGGGGAGATTGTTCCTGCTCTTCGCTGCAGTGTAGGTAAAAGATCGTCCTCCGGCAGTGTTTTTGCAGATGCAAGGGGTGGAGCGGAGGGATCTGGTGGGGGCGTGGAAGTAGATGCAGTGGTTCAGGTAGGCTGGTCCTGCATTGTGTATGGCCTTGTACGTGTGGGTGAGAAGCTTGAAGGTGATTTGCTTCTCAACCGGTAGCCAGTGGAGGGTCCTCGGGTGTTGGGAGATATTTTCTCGGCGACGGAGGTCCAGAATGAGTCTGGCGGTGGCGTTCTGGATGAGTTGAAGTTTTTTGATGTTCCTAGTTGAGGTGCCAGCGTAAAGGGCATGGCCGTAGTCGAGCTTGCTCGTGACTAAGGCATGGATTACTGTGCAGCGACAACCTGCTGGGATCAATCTGAATATCTTCCAGAATTTACAGAGTGTGTGCCAGCAAGAGGAGGCGCAGTTTTCCTGGCGGGTCATGGATAGGGAGAACTCGAGGATGATTCGTAAGTTGCGGGCATGCTCTGTTGGTGCAGGGACGGGGAGGTGCTGAGGGATGTGGGCCACCAGGAGTCGTCCAAAGCTGAGGTGGCATTTCAGAAGATGATGAGCTCAGTCTTGCTGAAGTTAAGCTTGAGGCACCTTTCTCTCATCCAGGTGGCCACTGATTCTATTCCTGCGTGAAAGTTCCTTTTAGCTTTGTCTGGGTCTTCAGTGAGGGAAATGCTGAGTTGTGTCATCGGCATATGACACAATGTTCATACCGTGGCTTCTGACGATGGCAGCAAAAGGGACCATGTATTTGTTGAAAAGTGTGGGACTGAGTGAGGATCCTTGGGGGATTCCGCAGTTGACTTCTGTGGATCTGGAGGGGTAGAGCAGGAGTCTGACACTCTGCATCCTCCTGGAGTGGATCCATTCCAGAGCTCTTCTGCAGATTCCCATGTCGTAGAGTCTGGTATGCAGAGTGCTGACGGAGACCGTGTTGAAAGCCTCAAAGTGTACAAGGATGACATACCATTGAAAGGGAAGCTTATGTAGCCTATCCCTTTCATAGTCCTGGCTCCATGATATACCTTAGTAAAAAATTGTTGTCCACAGATATTCATTTTTGATTTGTGTTTTGGATCATTGGAGAAGTAATTTAGCTTGGGCAGAAATTGCTAATCTGGGCCGATTTTTTCCAGATGGCATTTTTTAAAATGGCAGATATGTTGCAGTGAAGGAGTAATATTTCAGGAACCATGAGACCCATATACTTCATTTTGGTGTCAAAACACAGGTTTTGGGGGCCAAGTAGTCTAATAGAAGGAGCCAATACATGCTCAGAGCAACCGTTATAGTCATCATATTGGTATTTTATTTTAAAATTGTTTTTGTTTCAAGTTTTCCATTAATTCAAACTCATAAACATGAGTGAAGCAGGTGGTAGCAGAGGATCTTTACCTCCTGACAGAATGTTGCTAACTACAAAATTAGAAGACTCCTTCAACAAAGAAAAATGTGTTAAATGCCAAACTAATCCAAAAGAAAAGCTAACATCAATTGCGGCTGCACGGAAGAGAGTTTGAGATGCTGCAGATATTCGGCAAGACGAAGTTCACAAAAGACTGAAACTGATGGGTGAAGAGGATCAAATATTTTATCATTGTAACAACAAGTGCTACAAGTTGTTTACAATGGAAACAAGCTTGGAAACAAGCTTGGAAACAAATCATCAAAAAATAGCAGTAACCAGGGAATCACAATAAGAATCCAACATTTCTGAGAAAGTGACGACAACCAAAACCAACGCCCATCCACTTAGATCGATGGCTATCCTCTTGACTACCTCCAACAACTGATCAGAAAGCAGAGGATCTACAATGTGTTATCTATGGTTGGCCGGAACAAAGGCCAAAGGGATTGATGAAAGAACAAAGTACAGAGTATGTGAGTCTCAAAGGGCAAGTAAGTTTTTATCTGCAGCTAGTTTCTTTCAAGTTGAAATTTTCAGTGGAGTAGCTGATATAAACAGCAAGGGGAATGTTTTTGCAGAGGATAGGTATGCCCATCTGAACTGCATGCGTGCATACATTCAAAAATATGAATGTACAATAAGCTCCCAGCAGCAACGTAACCGCCAGCCTCCAGTTAAGTTTTCACTCTTTGAAAAAGAAAATTAAGTTTTAAAGCCACTCTTGCGTGCTGGCTACGGGTTCACATTCAGTGAGATCAGAGAAATAATGGTCAAAATTGCTAAAATTGTGTTTATCCATAATGATGAAATTATGATTTTTCTGGTGAAAATGTACAATGACGGAATTTGTTTTTGTCAGTTTAATAAAAAGAATGCGCCACTTATGGTGTTTCTCACCTGATTTGACTCCTGAAATTCTTGCTGCCAAAATGAGATCACAGGATGCAGTAAAATCCGCACGAACCATTTGAAGAAACGTCCTGAAAGGTTTTGATTTTGGACTTAATGACAAATTTTGTGATGCCCCAGAGCTCCGCAAATCATGGGAGTCAACAAAAATGCATGATGTTGTCTTAACATTTTACATCATTTTTTAGCATCAGCAAAGCAAAACTGTTACAGACTAAAGTTCTTGAGTTCGGAACAGAAGCCGACAACATTGATGATGGCTTTGAAGATATAAGTGAAGAAGTGGAAGACAATCCCATGGAACCAAAAGGCTACATGCTGTGCAAATGCACCATCGTTCCCAAATCATGTTTTATTAATTACATCACAGCAAAAAGGAAACTCCTCTGCACATGATGACTGCCCACGCAATCTATGACAAGTGCAAAAGTAGAGAACTAATCACTTCAATGAATAGGATTGGTGTATTAACAAGTTATAATGACATAGTACGAAGCAAGAACTTGTTAGCAGCTCATGCTGTAAAATCTTGTAAATCAAACAGCACACCACTTCCAAGTCACTTTACCAGGAAAGGATTTACAATTGCTGCTCTTGATAATTTTTAAGACAGCTCTTCTTTGTCTGGAACATTTAGCACACAAGATACTGCCATGGTGCTTTTTCACGACTGTACCAATGAGGTAGCTGCTAGAAAACAAGTTTTGTCAGCTGTAGGCATAAACAAACAAAGATGTAAACTTATGACCCAACTGCCTTCTCAACATGTGCAAAATCACTAGAACCCATCAACACGTCCCAGTCTACTAGAAAGTTTCTAAGTGGCTGAGGACATGGATCTTCTTCTACCTGATGCTGTGGTCCGCAAAGCTGACTGAACTGAATGTATCATATTGCTTATTCGGTGCAGAATGAAGGATGAAATAAAGCCAGTTCCTCCGTGGGCTGGAATGCATGCTCTGATCTCCCAGAATACTGTCCCACTGAAGAAGGTTGAGTTTTTAGCAGTAATACCATCTAAAGTCACAAACTACGCAAAAGTATACAAAGCTCCTAAAAAAACTCAAAATATGCCTGCGCAGGTTAAAACCAGCCTATGTCTGCAATGGTGTTTTCCGTACTGTAGCTGACATTTTTATGAGGAATCCAGTAGAATTTGATGATCTTTATCCATTGATGGGCGTTTTCCACATGACAAAAGTTATGTTGCGGTGTGCTGCAAGTTATCTCAGTGGATGTGGCATAGACGATGCACTTACTGGGGCTGAAATCTTTGGAAGTAAAGCTGTCCAGTCAGTGTTGAGCGGGACTCATTATGTTAGTTCGTTACACGGTATGCTCATCATATCTGAGGCTATAAAAACCCTGCGTTGGAATACTTTCTGGAACAAGAATGACAAATTAGGTTTTGCATACCTTATTTCAGAAGTCAACAAGGCACAGGGTGCACTTCATTCGAAAGACATAATTCAAAGCCAGGAAACGTACAAGAAACTCTGTTTAAAATCAGAAAGCCAAGTTCTTTGAGTATGTCAAAGAATGTGAAGAAAAAGCAGAACTTTGCAAGTTCTGTGGAAATGTTTCATGCATGATAGCTCTAGTGAGAAACTTGGTACATGCTGATCAGGGAGGTGACTGGGAGCTGCATGTGAAGACTGGAGTCACAACTGCTGTGTTTCGCGAATTCAATTGCATAAACTACCTGAGATATAGGTTGTGGTATTTGGAAAGAGTGAAGAAGCTAGAGGTGGAAAAATTATACCTCTACAGAAAATTAATCCAGAGACATTTTGTGATGAAATATGGAGAGGGGAGGTTCAATGCTGTGGCTCCAGATATGAAACTGGAATTGACAATCCAGAAACCAGAGAAAAGCTCCAAGGGAATTGTTGGTCAGACACGTAAAAGTAAATATGTTGTTTAATGGCAGCTAGTTTACCATGAAGTCCTTTCAATTTGCAATGTTTTCAGAGATGACAAATTCAAAATTAATGGACCATCGTGAAACTGTTCCTCACCATGAACTTGTGGGAAAGAGAGGGGAACGTTTTAATAAACATGTTGACAGCCTTCTTCATTTCATGCAGCAGCAAGGAAACCCCTTTGAAACGACATATCCTGTGCGACTACACAACTCTGTGGCAAAACAATATGTGGATTAGGATATAAAGATGTATACTAGATGTTGTGGAATATTGATCGAAACTACTTGGATAACCAAAGCAGGAGGGATTTGTATTGAAAAAGAAAAAGCTGTCTGACAATCACTTAAGATAAACTTCCACGCTTTAATTGCCATATTAAGAGTTTCGTGCAACCAGTCACTACAAAATAGGTTACGAAAAAACAACTTTTGCAAGCACATAGAGATGAGGATAGATATAGCAAAAGAAAGGGGTGAATTTATCAAGGACATTCTGCTGCATGATTTTCTTCCAACAAACGCATTACCGATGGAGATGCTGCAACCAAACGAGTGGAGCACAAACTCACAAGAGCTCGGAAAATAAACCTTTCATCTGAAGAATTTCAATTCGAAAAGGTGTCCTTATTGAAAACTGCTGTTGTTGTGGATTATATGTCACAATTGCGAATGGTCAGGATTTCATCCATGCAAAACTTCGGAGAGGTCATTCAGACTGTACTACAGTTATCAAAGTCAGTGTGCACCTTGTAAGAACTGCACATTGTCTTTGACAGTTGTCTTGAACTATCTGGCAAAGAATGCGAGAGAATCAGACGAATGTCTACAAATGGAAAAATTGACCTTGCCTGCATCAAAGATTTGACACCTATACCTGTGCAACTTGATACATTCCGGTCATCAACATCGAACAAGATGAACTTGGAGATGTTAACTCGCCAAAACATTGCTGATGCTTCAGTGAACAGTGAATTTCCAATAATTGCAAGTAGAATGATTGTCAATGAGGAGTTGGGGCCTGAAGAGATATAGTCAAAAGGTACAGGCCATACTGTTCACAAACTTGAATAGCAAATTGGAGGAAGCTGAACTTCGTGTTGAGTGAGCTCTTCAAATTGGTTCCAAACAAGTCAATGTACTGTCAAATGACACATTATTATTGTGCTACTTAGAATTGTTGCAATGTTCATAAGTTCAGGATTGTCAGAGTTATGGAAACGTTATGGAACATGAGAGACGAGACATTTAATACTGCTTTATATTCTGTACAAGAAACTTGACGTAGAGATGGCCCAGTGTTCTTATCAAGGCAATATTCTTACAGGTGATGAGGCTATGAGCAAAATTGGAACAAAGCTTGGAACTTTAACTGCTGAACCTGTGAAGTTTCTCAAAGGAATTGCTGAGAGAGAAGAACGTGACTTTAAAGACATAGAAAAATACCTTTTTCGTGTGAGAAAAACAAGTTCTGACTGTCGCATATCTGACAATCTTTGGAACAGTGAGTTCAAAAGATCAGTCCAGCTAAGTGGCCTTCCAGTGACATCATATTCTGTGCGCTGACACATTGAAATAGCTTTCTACTTGACCAGAAGATGTGTAAATGTTTTGGATCATGCATAAGTAGAGAAAGATCTGTGTCAATTTGGTTGGGAAGATATTGATGGGGTGCTAAAACCTACAACATTTCTAAAGCCTCTACCCACATACCTTACACATACATTTACGTGCAAAATCAATGCTACAAAAAGATGTCCCTGTCGATATGCTCTTCTCAAATGTTCAACATTCGGCAAATGTACCACGAGTGACTGACGAAACAAATAAAGTGAACTACAAAAATGTGTTTATTACAGGAGTGATTTTTTTTTTTCAAATTCAGATAATAAAAATTGTTTGATTATACATAAAAGGATTAAAACCTATTATCTGGTTCATTTCTATATATGTCTCTTCTTCTTCTATTATAGCCACAATTGTGGAAAATGGCAGAAAGGTTGCTCTCAGGAGTTATTTTCTGTGTCTATAAGACTACTACACCCCCGAAAATCTATGTATTGACAACAAAATGTAGTATATAGGTCTCATGGTTCCTGAAATATTAAATCAATGCAACACATCCACCATATTTTAACAATGTTGTCGAGAAAACTTCAGCCTGGATCAGCAATGTCTACATAAGCTAAATTCCTTATCTAATTATACAAAAACTCAAATCAAAAATGAAAATCTCTGTTTAAGGAGGTATACCAGGAGGCCAGGATTATCGGAGGGAGATCAGCTGTAGAAAGAATGGATCTCAAGCAAGTGCTCAAATCTTTTTGGACACAGGCATTAAAAACAGCTTGTTATCAAATTTGACCTGAATAACCTGACCCTGATCTTGTGGAGAGGCCAATGCCAAAAGTGTTCCTATCCTTCGAAGTACTTGATAACCTAGTTTGTCAGAGAATACTGAAAACTCTGTAAAGCTGGGGGAGTGACATTGCCCTATAACTCAAAAAATGTGTTGCATTTGAAAACTTCTCAAAGAGCTTTTTCTCCCTCTCCCCCAAATTCCACCCCCACAACTCGAATCTTGCTAGCCCTTTTCCACGTGAAATGTTTTCCCTACATCCGAACTATAAGGGTCCTCTGACAATTGAGCCGCAGCTGACCTGTGAAGCAGTTGGTGTTTGATGGTATTAAAATGTTGAATAAAGAGAAATACCTCTTTCTGGAAAAGGAAAAAAAATATTTTAAAGAACGGCAAAGTTTACATGTAATTGGTAGGTCTTGGATATTATACAATGGACAGTAGAGCATTACCTCAGTTACTGTTGGATGCAAAGTGACTGCGACAGAGATAAGGCCAGATTTGGGGCTGTTAGGAGTTTGCATAAACTGGGAGCCAAAAAAAAGCATCCTGGATGAAGCTTCAGTCTTTACATCATTCTGCCTCACTTCTGAACCTGCACAAACAGTATTTGAAAAAAACAGTATGAAGTTGGAATCATTGCACATGATCAGTACTACAATAATAGTTCCTATTAATGAAATTCATTTTTTCAAGAAAGGAAGAAAGATTAAAATACTCTCACCTTTTCCAGTGCTGCTCGGCAACAAGGGTATGACAGGTGATGAGGCAGGATCTGGGGGTTCCTCCTTCACCAGCAATAGATCAGGATATCTGCTGATTTCCATTCCAACAACACTTTCAGGTGAAGAAGATGGCACAAAGCTTTCAGGGGTGTCTCGTCCATCATTGTGGTCCTGAGTCCTAAGTCCATAAAATAATATTGAATATACTTTTTTTTTTTTTAACAAAGTAAGTCATGAATAACAGTATAGCCTAAAAGTACTGAAATATCAGAATACCACTAATCAATATGCCACAACTTTGTTGTCAGTCTGACCAAAGATATTTTACGTCACTAAATCTTAGAGTAAAAACTGGTGGATTCAAGCAAAAATTAATCAACAATGATTTTCATCCACTTAAAGTCTGAGCGTCAGAGAGAACAAGTTACTTACCTTAACACTCTTTTGTTGGATGGTATATCAAACTCCGATTTCTCATCTTTAGACTATCCCCAGGCACCATTCTGATTCCGGAAGAATTTTGTGCATAACCACTGAATGACAGTAGGAGGCGAAGTGCAGTTCTGCGTCAATTCTGTTCCACCACAGATGTGATGACTGGAGCAATCTATGAGCCACCCAAGAATTTCTTTCTGGACCCCGTGAGCACCCTTGGATCCTAAAAGCTATTGCTAGTGCCAGTGTGCAGTTCTCTAATTTGGAACCACATGGTAGAGCAATCTGATAATCCCCCAGGGACAGGTGTACAGATAAATGTCGAGTCAAAATGTCCCATGAAAAAGGATGTTTTTAAACTTTTTATTTGGTTATTCTTTATACGGATTTTGGTGTTTAACAGCATCCAATCTATTACAAACAAGGAATAAATCAATTAATACAGGAATTTTGTATGGATAAATCAATGATCTGAATGGGCATGCTTCTTTCTATTTAATTAGTAATATTCAGACTATCAAACAATATTTATAAAGGGTCGGTTAAACATAACAAGCCATTTGAAACAATGATCACAGAACAAAATACAAAGTTTACAAGACATATCTGCGACAGATAGGGCAATCACCCAACTGTTCATTAACAGTCCATTAGGCTTATTTTCCTCCAGAGAAACATTTGACAAGTAAGTCTATACGTATGCACTTGTGCTTAATCGGTCAGTGTTTCGGTCTCATTGTGTAAATAGTACTTGAGACAATCTTCAGGATGATGTGTTGAGGTAAAACTATATCGTGAACCCATTCATTACAGTAACACAAACAAAGTATCCCAGCCAGGCAGCATATATAAAGGGCAGGAGTGTCCCAAGTCATTGTCTAAACGAGTCAATTTGTTTAGTAGAGTAAATAATCATTGTATGGAATATAAGGCATCTTATGTGCAGTAAAATTGTTAGACGTCAGGTATCAAACACAGCCACTGGAAGTCATAGTCAGCCCTAATTTGGGACATTTTTCAATGTAAAAGTGCCCATTACACGGAGCTGGGAGGGTGGTGAGGAATTTGCGGGTAGATAGCAGTATCCAAAAGAAAGTTTTACCAAAGGTAACACATTCTTCTGATAGATACATAAATTCATCTAACTGCAGGATTCCTCTTGCACCTTTAGAAAAGATACCAAAGCAATATCTCCCTGGTGGGGAGTAAGTGTGAGGATAGTACCCTATTTTTGGCATGGTTACCCCCACTTTTTGCCTGCTATCAGTATGTTTAGACTGTTTTCACTTATAAGTCTCTAGTATATGGTACTTAGGTACCCAGGGCATTGGGGCACCAGGGGTTCCCCATAGGCTGACGCATGTCTTGTGCCACCTATGGGAGCCCAGTATTGGTAGTATGATTCATGCACTCTGGGACACCTTGGAGGACCCCCAGTTTTGCTCCTAACAGTCTTATGGGGTTTTCTGGGCAGCCCATGCTGCTGTCACCTCTCAGACAGGTTTTTACCCTCCTGCTGCTTGACGAGCTCAGGAAGGGGAAGGCAGAACAAATGATTTCCTGTGAGAGAGGGAAGCAACACCCTCTCCCTTAGAAATAGGTGTTACAAGGCTTGGGAATGGTAGCCTCCCCAAGCCAACTGTATACTTTGAAGGGCAAATTTGGTGCTTTTCTTGCATAAACCGGTTTGAAACTGGACAATGGAAAGGGTAGTGCCCACTCCTCTGTCCATCACCACGCGACGGGTGGGTCCCAGAGCTCCTCCAGGTGGCCACTTGATTCTGCCAAATTGAAACCAAGATGTTCAAAGGTCCCTGTGAGCAACTGAGTGGCCAGGTCAGGCAGGTGACATCTGAGTCCCCTCATGAAAGGTTGTCACCTTACAAGGTGACCAAATCCCTTTTTAGGGCTATTCAGGGACTCCCTTGAGGGTGGGTACCCAGATTTGAGGTGCAAGACTTCACCAGGACTCCTATGCATCGTTTTCTTTGACTTCTGACCACTGGAACCACAACTGGACTCTTCAGGAACTGATAAATCTGCAACTCTGGTGATGGCTTCGCTTTGCAACATTGTTTCTCCAGCTCCTTCTAGCAACTGCAACCTTTCCCCGGCTCTGCATCCTCTGGGGTCGACGATACTTCGCAAAAAGGACAAATGATGGACGGAATGCTGAATAATGTCAAACATTTCCCCCCAGTACAGAGATCTGGGCCTAAATCCATCGTTTTGTTGCTGCCCATGCCATTCCAGTTTGGACCCAGCCCGTTCGGGCTGGACTGTTCCCATGGGGAACAGGGTCAAGACTGATTTGCGTATGGTTGGGTCCAAACTGGAATGGAATGGTGAGCAAGAAAACTGATGGATTAAACCCAGATCTGTGACTGCGGGTGAATGTTTGATTTGGTCTACATTCCGTCCATCAACTGTTCTTTTTGCATTTGTCGATGATACTTTAGCCTGCACCAACAAGAAAGAAGGACTCTCCCTTGGATTGAAGTAGTAATTCCTTTGCATCTGCAGGAACCTATAGCAATGACGTCCGGCTGCGTGGATCTGCTCTCCTCTGGAACTGTGTGGGTCCTGCATAACAGGTGGTGGTCTGGAGTGATCCTCTTGGTCCTCTCTGCCATCTGTCCAACTTGGAAGACGGTGAGCCTTTGCCTCTCCTTGCAGGACAGTACCAGTGTGCACCACAACTCTTGCAGCTATCAATGCTAGCTGTCTCCTGGTCCAAGGGATCATCAGGCTCCAAGAGCCCCGTCCCCCAGCACTTCTTCCTGTCAAGCATAGTCACCTCTCTGCTGCTCCAGTGACGTGGGACTTCTCTTCAGGTATGCTGACTGTGCCTCACTGCAACTTACTTTGCCAGCTGCCAGTGGGGCTGCAACTGCTTCTGTGGGCTCTCCCGACTGCTGAGGGTCACCCCAGACTCCCTTTTCAAGGGTCCAGTCCCCTGGGGGCCTTGCTGTTCCTCTTCAGCCTTGCAACTCTTCTTTTGCTCCTCCTGCGTTTGCCAAGGCTTGCTGGTGGTTCTCCAACACCACTGACCATCTGCAACCTGACGACCGACGTGGGACACCATCTGCACTGCTCCAAGGATTCCTCTTCAGCTCCTGGGCTCCACAGCTGCAGGCCAGCTTCCTACAATGGGGAATGACTCATCAAAAAGTCTTGGGGGATCTATCAGCAAAAACGCCCTTCCAATAAGACCTTGCTGTCAAGGCAGTAATGCTCTGTGAAAATGTGCACTGATCCTCAAGTTGCAGTCTGACAAATATCCACAAAAGGCACTCTGCATGCTAATGCAGAGGTAGCTGCATTGGCCCTTGTGGAATCAGCACTCAACCCTTCTAGCTGCTTGGGATGCTTCTCGCAATGCAAAGAACTATTCATCTGGATAGTCAGTCTCTGAACTGCTTTGCCTTTTTTGCCTTGAGAGCCCCCACAAAAATGTGAATGTCTATGTGAAGGTCTCTGGTATGAGCGATGTTAAAGCAGACCACTCTTTTAGAGTCCAACTGATGGAGTCTCTCTTCCTATTTTAAAGGGTGAAGTGGGGCAAAGCAGATCGAAAGAGTGATGGGTTGCCTGACACGAAGTGAAGCCTCACCTTTTGGTAGAAGGACTCTAGTCCTCAGCAACAGTCAGTCCAGAAAACAAGTGTGACGAAACGTGGATTATATGGTGTGGTTCTGAAACATCAGCGTGTAATATTGGCACAAACATGTCATCAGGTCCAGCCAGGTTTATTTGCAAAACCATAGCTCAATCCTGGCTAGCTGCAGCTCAGAGCTCTCAGGCTTTCTCAAAGGTACAAGGGTAAAGCACTAAGACGTACCACAACAGTAGAATAAGAAGACAACATAATAAAATCCAACAACCAATTTATAACAAAATATATGTATTGTTATCTTTAACCAGACACCTTAATGACAAAAATACACAGAGGGTTCAGGAGATATGTATTTTTAAAGAAACAATAAATCACAGATTTTCACTAAGAACAATATATTTTTGTTATCTACCGAGACTCCCGGTTTAGAGTTAGCCACAACAAGCAACTTTAAAGTAGTTCTATGGGCACTTTTGTAGGGTGTCTACTCCAATAGAGAGCCACGCTACCGACCAGTTGGCTTCAGGGAGACAGTTACATGTAGGTTTAAGCAGTCTCCAGTCTAGCTCTGAGTCGTAAGGGTGAACCACTGTGTTTTTTTGTCATAGAGGTCAATGGGGTGGATTCTGATGCAAAGGATACAAGCTGCTGAGATGCTCAAATATGCTGAGGATGCTGAACTGGTGTCATGAATCTTTCTGTGGTCAACCCTTGGACCTTGAGCACTTGAGGGAGAGGGAGATTACTTTGGCCTCGGGTCACTGTCCCACAAAGTCTAGGTTAAGTCCAACACAAAACCACTTGTCATTGGTCTACTAGTCTCTAGTAACAGCAAAACCAGTGCTTCCCTTCAACTTGTAGTAACTTCTGTGCCGGCAACCAAACTGATGACTTTCCTGGGTCAAGCAGACTTGGTGCAATTTCTGATGGTCAGGACTCTGTCTCCCAAGCTGCAATTCAACATCCTGCGGTGGTCAGACTTCTTGGCAGTGGTCTCTTAAGGTTGCAGACTTCTCAGCTTTTATGGCCTGGTGGCTGTAACAATAAGTCAGCCAACTGACTTGTGGGAGTCACCTTCTCTAACTGGGACTTGTGGGCAACAATTTCATGAGTCGGGCACCACAGGCAGAGTCCTTTCTTTGCTAGTACATGCAGCAACAAATGCAGTCCTTCCTTCGGTGCAGCTTCTCTTTGCTGGGCAGTCCTCCTTCAATTCTCCGTCCTGTACAGACGTGATCTGAGGTATGCGTGATAAGGTTGCTGCTTTTATGCCTTTCATACGTCTAATGGAATGTCGTGACTAACTAGCCAATGGGCTACCAGGTCCTCCTGCCTGATGGCAACTTCCTGTGAAATGCAGCATCTAGCTTGCCCAGAATGCACTATTTGGCACACTCCCAACATGGCATGACCCTTTTCTCGTTGTATGGAGATCCCTAGGCCAGCCCACAGGTGTGCCTCCCTGGAGAAATCACTCCCCTTAAAAAACAGTTTGGTAACATCTTTTCCTTCTCTAACAGAGATGCCCGCCTGTTTGCTAAAACAAAAGAGCAGCCCCAATCAAGCGGGACTACTATTTGCCCTTCAAACCAGCTTCCCCTTTAGAGCTTGCCTTTTGGGCTCACAATCACACTGGCCATCAAGCCAGGAGGAGGTTACACCACTTCCCTGGGCAGGCCTTTTGTTTCCATTCTTAAGAGCCATTCTACGGTAGGGCAGCAGCATGTCTTGAGGACAGTGGCTGCATATAGGTGCAAATGGCTACTTGACAACTTTGGGAAACAAACTGGCAACTTTCTAAAGTTGTCATTTGTAACTACTGACATTAAATTCGACATGAGTAACAACTTGGATTTAATCCACTGATTCTTTTAAGATCCTGAAGTAGCATATTTGGAAGTCCCATTTTCAAGTTTGCACAGCCGAGTTGTCGGCAGGTAACTCGATACTCACCAATGAGGCCACTAACCTTTCTAGGATATAAAAACCAATGCTGGGAGGGTTAAATTGTCATGATATGTAACAGACGTCTTTCTTTTTAGGTCTCTGTTAGACAGTGCATGCGCTCTCTCGAAAAGACAAAGCATGCACCGTCTCAAAGAGACATGTCGTTTTTAATCTCTGGGAGAAGAGATGTAGTTTTCAATCTCTGGGCTTCAGCTGCCCACATACTTACCATTTGCTAGCTCCATTTTCGCTCTTGTATCCTCTGTGCCCATTTGTCCACGGCATGCATGGTTATACCTCTTCTTGTGTTTAGCCCTCCCCCCCATCCCCAGAGACTGTCCCAAGTACTTCCACCCCTCCCATTTAAGGAGCTACTTTTTTCTTTGTGTTTGGGAACTCGAGTCCCCCAGCTCTAAACCTGCTGCTTCTTTTCCTTCAAAGATCAGCTATATTTATTCACCTCCCCGCGCCCTTTCTGTTCTGTTACTTGCTTATGGCGTTTAATTATATATATAAAAAAAAAATAGATACCAACATTCCCTTTCACAAGCTTGATTTAGTTGCAGAGCTCCCTCCCTGCAGCTTTCAGTCTGACTGTTGCACCCTCCTCCTCCTCTTCCCTTTCATCTCCCAGCAGCGTCTTTGTATGTGCAAATTGGGGTACCACAATGTGCTGTGCCAGTCGTTATCTTCACTGTGACGCATGGACAGGCTTTGTTTGAAAGGAATGCAGCTGGGGAGCCCTGCAGGGGCTGAAGATATGCTTCTAGCATCATCACCACAGCACCGGACCAGCTCCGGTTGTGTGTGCACCTCTACTCTCACGGGATGGTGTAAACGTACTATGTTTCAAAGCAAGTGTCCTGTGCCTTCACAGATTTCTCTCCCGAATGATTTACTTCACATACTTAGAGACGACTTGGGTCACTGGATTGGCTGCAGGAGGCATCCAGTGCTCAAGTGAAAGCAATGAGGGCACAAGGCATTGTGGAGCTCGTTGGTCGGAGCGGTCACTACAGTGAATCACGTGGTTTCTTAACCAGGCGGGTAACGAGATAAGACAGAAGGGGACATTTGTTGTGTGGTGGGGCAGAACTTGGAGGGAGGGGAGGGGGGGGGAGGGGAGGGGGGGGATTTAGGGCATAGTAGGTGTGCTAAATTCAAGGTGAAAGTCGCTGAAAGCAAAACCCAAGGCTGAATCTGAAGCTTAGGGTCCTGTTAAAAACTCAAGCCATGATGAGATGAGCTGTGCTTTCGTGTGGCTTCAGCCTGCCAGCCTCTCTCTACCCTCATCCACAAAACGGTAAAACAAAACATTAACATTTGAGTAAAAAAGGAGAGACAAATAGATACCTATTTAGTCTGTGATTCGTATGCAGTGAAAGCAGAAAACCTGCATTAATCACGACTTCACTGCCTAGCCAAACTGTGTGATCTTAGGCAAATATTTTATTTTGCAGATCCACCTTTTCTTCATTATCGCAAATAAAAGTACATTCCAATGCCAGAGTTCCCACTACAGCTGTATAGAAACGTTGCGTTTCGTTTAAAAGGCTTTAATGTTGCTTCATCTACGTGAGTTTAGGCCACATCCATGGGTCATGTGACGACTGTCTTGTTGTAAAATAATGGCACCGGCCACGGTGGGGGTGGGAGAAGAACAATAGATAAATACTTCTCAGTGCAGTGCTCTAACGGACATTGTAATGTCAAAGAAAGAAATTATTAAATTGTGATTTGACTTCATCACATTTTGTGTCACGTTTGTTGTATGATATACATGGCAAATATTTTCAAGGCATTGCCCTTGCAAGAGTTTTAAGAGCAGAGTCAGCCTGTTAGCTCGGCTCTGGCTCATCCTGTTAATTTGTTGGCTCAACCACCTCTACATTAAATGTGCAATTGCACCAATTTAGGGGGATTGTGTGACATAATGATGAGACCACACATAGTAATGTATTAGAAGACAGTACGTGCTTCGTTACAAGCGTCAGTTCCCACCTGTGTGGAAGAGGTCCACCTCAAAAAGGGAGGTAGGGAGATGGATGATGGAGGCTATGTCTGCGTGGTGCTCTGCTTCCCCCATTTATAGATGACAGAGAATATGTCCCTGACTACCGAGCCACTGGGCCAAAGGGTTCTGCTGCCACCTGGTTGCGAGGTGGCGACCTGTACCTTGGTGCATTCTTCACACCATTACAACCCAGTTGCGGCTTGGTGCGTGGCATTGCTGGGGTGGGTGCTGTGGCAGGTGTTACTGAGAGGACAAACAATAAATACAGGGAGTGCAGAATTATTATAATGCAAATGAGTATTTTGACCACATCATCCTCTTTATGCATGTTGTCTTACTCCAAGCTGTATAGGCTCTAAAGCCAACTACCAATTAAGCATATTAGGTGATGTGCATCTCTGTAATGAGAAGGGGTGTGGTCTAATGACATCAACACCCTATATCAGGTGTGCATAATTATTAGGCAACTTCCTTTCCTTTGGCAAAATGGGTCAAAAGAAGGACTTGACAGGCTCAGAAAAGTCAAAAATAGTGAGATATCTTGCAGAGGGATGCAGCACTCTTAAAATTGCAAAGCTTCTGAAGCGTGATCATCGAACAATCAAGCGTTTCATTCAAAATAGTCAACAGCGTCGCAAGAAGCGTGTGGAAAAACCAAGGCGCAAAATAACTGCCCATGAACTGAGAAAAGTCAAGCGTGCAGCTGCCACGATGCCACTTGCCACCAGTTTGGCCATATTTCAGAGCTACAACATCACTGGAGTGCCCAAAAGCACAAGGTGTGCAATACTCCGAGACATGGCCAAGGTAAGAAAGGCTGAAAGACGACCACCACTGAACAAGACACACAAGCTGAAACGTCAAGACTGGGCCAAGAAATATCTCAAGACTGATTTTTCTAAGGTTTTATGGACTGATGAAATGAGAGTGAGTCTTGATGGGCCAGATGGATGGGCCCGTGGCTGGATTGGTAAAGGGCAGAGAGCTCCAGTCCGACTCAGACGCCAGCAAGGTGGAGGTGGAGTACTGGTTTGGGCTGGCATCATCAAAGATGAGCTTGTGGGGCCTTTTCGGGTTGAGGATGGAGTCAAGCTCAACTCCCAGTCCTACTGCCAGTTCCAGGAAGACACCTTCTTCAAGCAGTGGTACAGGAAGAAGTCTGCATCCTTCAAGAAAAACATGGTTTTCATGCAGGACAATGCTCCAACACGCGTCCAAGTACTCCACAGCGTGGCTGGCAAGAAAGGGTATAAAAGAAGGAAATCTAATGACATGGCCTCCTTGTTCACCTGATCTAAACCCCATTGAGAACCTGTGGTCCATCATCAAATGTGAGATTTACAAGGAGGGAAAACAGTACACCTCTCTGAACAGTGTATGGGAGGCTGTGGTTGCTGCTGCACGCAATGTTGATGGTGAACAGATCAAAACACTGACAGAATCCATGGATGGCAGGCTTTTGAGTGTCCTTGCAAAGAAAGGTGGCTATATTGGTCACTGATTTGTTTTTGTTTTGTTTTTGAATGTCAGAAATGTATATTTGTGAATGTTGAGATGTTATATTGGTTTCACTGGTAATAATAAATAATTGAAATGGGTATATATTTTTTTTTGTTAAGTTGCCTAATAATTATGCACAGTAATAGTCACCTGCACACACAGATATCCCCCTAACATAGCTAAAACTAAAAACAAACTAAAAACTACTTCCAAAAATATTCAGCTTTGATATTAATGAGTTTTTTGGGTTCATTGAGAACATGGTTGTTGTTCAATAATAATATTAATCCTCAAAAATACAACTTGCCTAATAATTCTGCACTCCCTGTATACAAATTAAAAAAAAATAAACTTACCTGATGCGGCACCGCCTCCGACGTGCCTCGATCATACTCACAGAAGGCACAGGCTCCCAGTCTGCCCTGCTGCCAATTCTAACGCTGATTTCATGTTGCTGGCAGCATGAAAGCAGCGTAAGGACTGTCCAGAGCGCCCTTGCTTGGCGCTCTGAGGCAGATTGGAAGCTTCTACCTACTGTCTCCACACAGCAGCACAGTGCTGGGCTGTAGAGAGCCCAGTGCACATGTGTTTGGCCAGCCTGAGACGGTTGGCCAAACACACATGCACACACTGAGGGGAGGGCTGTGCATTCCCCCTCAGTCCCTGTCATCGACCGTGGCCACGCCCACTGAAAAATAAAAACAATAATAAACATAGTTTATTATCATTTTGATATTTCAGTTTGCAGCTGCTGCTGCTGGCAGGACAACGTCCTCTGTCCTTATACAGTAGCTAGTAGTCTCCACTGCCCCATTTAAATTCATTGAACTGCATTAGAACTCCATAGAGAAGTACTAACACACCTCTGTTAAAATCAACTGGTTCGAAATGTCTGACTGCTGTTCCATTGAGACTAATCCATTCATTGATACTTTACCAATACAAGAAAGCCAGTGCTGCAGAGCTAGGTATCCTGTTCCCGCTCGAGGGACTGTTAAAAGAAACCACTATTCTGTTAAATGTAGTACAGTCCTATATACACTTGTTGGGAATGTCCTGTTACCAGCATCATAATTCTGCAGAAAATGTTATGGCTGTCTCACGGTCACAGCAGTGTGAAGGGAAGGTGTATCTACACTCTCATTAAAATCGCTGCAGTCCTTGGAGGGTGATGGTGCTGTTCTTGTGCAGCTTTTTAGGGTTGAACATACTAGCACATGCATCTCACTTGCGAGGCTCTGTTGTGTTCAGTAAAGGGCGGTCGCTTACCATTTGTTGGCTTGCGTGGTACTCTTCTTTACAGCCTTGTAATTCATCCAGGCATGCCTGGCATCCTTTTGGTTACTGTGTGTGTGAGCAGAAATCAAGCACTGATAGACTGAAATAAATTAGTACCTATGTGCTGCTCTCAACGTGATTGGAGTACTATTTTATTATTT
The DNA here is from genome assembly GCF_031143425.1 of Pleurodeles waltl. Classification (NCBI taxonomy): domain Eukaryota; kingdom Metazoa; phylum Chordata; class Amphibia; order Caudata; family Salamandridae; genus Pleurodeles; species Pleurodeles waltl. The sequence continues at coordinate 628,351,336 of NC_090449.1, forward strand.
TTAACTTCTAGCGCCCCCCAAACAGAAGGCTTGTGACTGGGAAAAACGTGTCCAGCAGGACAAACAAAAGTGTAAAGTTGTATTTTTTAAAGCTAACTTTCTTTTATTTTGCCAAGCCTCATTTTCTTACTTTGCACTCGTGTTTTCATTTGTTTTTGCTCATGGGTACTGTTCTCAAGAGAGAACACTTAACATGTTCGAAATATTGCAAAGCAACAAGTTTTTTTTTAATCATGTGTACTCTCTGAAATGATGCTTCAACACACAATCATGCAGTACACCCCAATCCACCACACTCAAATCCGCCCACTACCCACCCCAATCCAACCCATTTTACCCCACCCCAATCCAGTCCAGTCCACTTCAACCCACACCACTTCAATCCTCCCAACCCAATCCACCCTAATCTAATCTGCCCCATTCCAATTCGCCCCCTCTAATTATAAGCAATCTGCACCACTCCAATGCAAAATATTCTGTCCCACTCCAATGCAAAATATTCTGTTCCACTCCAATGCAAAACAATACGCCACACTCCAATGCAAAACAATACGCCACACTCCAATGCAAAACAATATGCCACACTCCAATCTGACCAAATCCAAAACAATCTGCTTCATTGCAATCTAAAACAACCTGCCCCACTTTAATCCACACCACTCCAATCCAAAACAATGTCCCACTCCAATCTGCCCCACCCAATCCAAAACAAGCCTCACTCCAATCCAAAACAATCCGCCCCTCTCCCATCCAATCAACCCCACATCAACCCAATGCACCCTAATACAATCCTCCCCACTCCAACCCAAAACAATCTGTCCCACACCAATCCGGCACATTCCAGTATGCCCCACTCCAACTCAAAACATTCTGCCCCACACCAATCCATTTCAACCTGCCTCACTCCAACCTGTCCAACTTTAATCCAAAACAACCTGCCCCATTCCAACCTGTCCCACTACAATGCCAAACAACCCACTCAAATCCAAAACAATCTGCCTCACTCCAATTCAGTCCACCTCTCCTCACCCCAATCCAACCCACTCCATCCCAATCCTCCCCACACCAATCCAATCCAGCCCATTCTACAACACTCCAATCCAATACATCTCACCTCAATACACCACACCCCAATACAGCCTACCCAACTGCATTCCAGTCCAAATCACCCCACTGCAGGCTGATCCACCCTTCTCCAATTAAACACTCTCTGCTCCAATTCAACCAAGCCCACCCTGCTCCAATCCAACCCACTCAAGTCCACCACTACTCAATCCTCCTAACTCTAATACGATCCACACCACCCGAGTACAATCCACCCCACACAGTCCAATCCAGTCCACAATATTCCACCCTACTCCAGTCCAATCCACCGCATTCCAAACCACCTTAATCTACCCCATATCAATCAGTACACCACTCCCCAATCAATCCACCCTACCCACAACAATCCAATCCAGCCCTATCCAATACAGTCCACCCCACTCCAGTCCAGTCCAATCCATGCCACTCCAATCCAATCCACCACACTCAAGACAGTCCACCCCATACCTTAGGCCACCCCACTTAGTCCAATTAACCTCAACTCACTCCATTCCACCCCACTCCAGTCCACCCCACTGCGGTCCAGTGCATCCAATGCCAATCCAATCCACCTAATCTAAAGGCAATCCACCCCAGCCCACCCAACCCCATCCCAATCCCAATCAAACCCAATCCACCGCCTCCAGTCCACCCCACCCGAATCCACTCCAATCCACCCCACTCCAATCCACTCCCTTACACCCCAACCCACCACACTCCACCCCAATCCAGCTCCACCAACCCAGTTCATGCACTCCAATCCAGTCCATCTAGCCTACCCCACTCCAATCCATCCAGCCTATCTCACTTACGTCCATGCCACCCAATCCTATCCATCCACCCCACTCAAGTCCACCACTACTCAATCGACATAACTTCAATACAATCCACACCTTAGTCTGTCCACATTAATCCACCCTACTCCAGTCAAAACCACAGTACCCGAAACCACCTTAACCTACCCCACTCCAATCCTGTAAACCACTCCACAATTAATCCACCCCACACCAATCCACACCAATCCAATCCAATCCAATCCACTCCAATCCACACCAATCCAATCCACTCCAATCCACTCCAATCCACACCAATCCACACCAATCCACACCAATCCAATCCACTCCAATCCACACCAATCCACACCAATCCACACCAATCCAATCCACTCCAATCCACTCCAATCCACTCCAATCCACTCCAATCCAATCCAATCCACTCCAATCCACTCCAATCCAATCCACCCCACTGCAATCCAATCCAATCCACCCCAATGCAATCCACTCCACCCCACCCCAATGCAATCCACTCCACCCCACCCCAATGCAATCCACTCCACCCCACCCCAATGCAATCCACTCCACCCCACCCCAATGCAATCCACTCCACCCCACACCAATGCAATCCACTCCACCCCACACCAATGCAATCCACTCCACCCCACACCAATGCAATCCACTCCACCCCACACCAATGCAATCCACTCCACCCCACACCAATGCAATCCACTCCACCCCACACCAATGCAATCCACTCCACCCCACACCACACTCCACCCCACACCACACTCCACCCCACACCACACTCCAATCCACACCACACTCCAATCCACACCACACCCCAATCCACACCACACCCCAATCCACACCACACCCCAATCCACACCACACGACACCACAATCCAATCCAATCCACACCACACCAATCCACACCCCAATCCAAACCACACCCCAATCCAAACAAAACCACACCACACTCCAATCCAATCCAAACCACACCACACCACACCACACCACACCACTCTCCAATCCAAACCAAACCACACCACTCTCCAATCCAAACCAAACCACACCACACTCCAATCCAAACCACACCACACCACACCACACCACACCACACCACCACACCACACTCCAATCCAAACCACACCACACTCCAATCCAATCCAATCCACACCACACACCACACTCCAATCCACACCACACCACTCAATCCAAACCACACCACACCACACTCCAATCCAAACCACACCACACCACACTCCAATCCAAACCACACCACACCCCAATCCAAACCACACCACACTCCAATCCAAACCACACCACACTCCAATCCAAACCACACCACACTCCAAACCACACCACATTCCAATCCAAACCACACCACACCACACTCCAATCCAATCCAATCCAAACCACACTCCACACCACACTCCAATCCAAACCACACTCCACACCACACCACACCCCAATCCAATCCAAACCACACCACACCACACCCCAATCCAAACCACACCACACCACACCACACCCCAATCCAAACCACACCACACCACACCACACCCCAATCCAAACCACACCACACCACACCACACCCCAATCCAAACCACACCACACCACACCACACCACACCCCAATCCAAACCACACCACACCACACCCCAATCCAAACCACACCACACCACACCACACCCCAATCCAATCCACACCCCAATCCAATCCAATCCACACCACACCCCAATCCAATCCACACCACACCCCAATCCAATCCAAACCACACCCCATTCCAATCCACACCACACCACACCACACACCACACCACACCACACTCCAAACCACGCCACGCTCCAATCCACACCACGCCACGCTCCAATCCACACCACGCCACGCTCCAATCCACACCACACCACGCTCCAATCCACACCACACCACGCTCCAATCCACACCACACCACGCCACGCTCCAATCCACACCACACCACGCCACACTCCAATCCACACCACACCACGCCACACTCCAATCCACGCCACACTCCAATCCACACTCCAATCCACACCACACCACGCCACACTCCAATCCACACCACACCACGCCACACTCCAATCCACACCACACCACGCCACACTCCAATCCACACCACGCCACACTCCAATCCACACCACACCACGCCACACTCCAATCCACACCACACCACGCCACACTCCAATCCACACCACACCACGCCACACTCCAATCCACACCACACCACACCACGCCCCAATCCACACCACACCACACCACGCCCCAATCCAAGCCACGCCAATCCAAGCCACGCCACACTCCAATCCAAGCCACGCCACACTCCAATCCAAGCCACGCCACACTCCAATCCAAGCCACGCCACACTCCAATCCAAGCCACGCCACACTCCAATCCAAGCCACGCCACACTCCAATCCAAGCCACGCCACACTCCAATCCAAGCCACACTCCAATCCAAGCCACGCCACACTCCAATCCACGCCACACTCCAATCCACGCCACACTCCAATCCAAGCCACGCCACACTCCAATCCAAGCCACGCCACACTCCAATCCAATCCACGCCACACTCCAATCCACACTCCAATCCACACCACACCACGCCACACTCCAATCCACACCACACCACGCCACACTCCAATCCACACCACACCACGCCACACTCCAATCCACACCACGCCACACTCCAATCCACACCACACCACGCCACACTCCAATCCACACCACACCACGCCACACTCCAATCCACACCACACCACGCCACACTCCAATCCACACCACACCACACCACGCCCCAATCCACACCACACCACACCACGCCCCAATCCAAGCCACGCCAATCCAAGCCACGCCACACTCCAATCCAAGCCACGCCACACTCCAATCCAAGCCACGCCACACTCCAATCCAAGCCACGCCACACTCCAATCCAAGCCACGCCACACTCCAATCCAAGCCACGCCACACTCCAATCCAAGCCACACTCCAATCCAAGCCACGCCACACTCCAATCCAAGCCACGCCACACTCCAATCCACGCCACACTCCAATCCAAGCCACGCCACACTCCAATCCAAGCCACGCCACACTCCAATCCAAGCCACGCCACACTCCAATCCAAGCCACGCCACACTCCAATCCAAGCCACGCCACACTCCAATCCAAGCCACGCCACACTCCAATCCAAGCCACGCCACACTCCAATCCAAGCCACGCCACACTCCAATCCAAGCCACGCCACACTCCAATCCAAGCCACGCCACACTCCAATCCAAACCACGCTCCAATCCAATCCAATCCAATCCACGCTCCCATCCCATCCAATCCAATCCAAGCCAAGCCACGCTCCAATCCAATCCACGTCCCCATCCAATCCAAACCACGTCCCCATCCAATCCAATCCACGCCACGCTCCAATCCAATTCACGCTCCCATCCAATCCAATCCAATCCAAACCACGCCACGCTCCCATTCCATTCCATCCCATCCAATCCACGCCACGCTCCCATCCAATCCAAACCACGCCACGCTCCCATCCAATCCAAACCACGCCACGCTCCCATCCAATCCAAACCACGCCAAACTCCCATCCAATCCACGCCACGCTCCCATCCAATCCAATCCAAGCCACGCCACGCTCCCATCCAATCCAAGCCACGCTCCCATCCAATCCAATCCTAACCACGCCATGCTCCCATCCAATCCAATCCATGCCACGCTCCCATCCACGCCACACTCCCATCGACGCCACACTCCCATCGACGCCACGCCCCGCCACGCTCCAATCCATTCCACTCAAGCCACCCTAATCCAAGCCACCCCAATCCAAGCCACCCCATTCTACTCCTATCCAACCCAATCTATTCCTATCCCAATCCATTCTAACCTACTCCATCCTATTGTACCACACTCGATGACACTCTGCCACTGGATCCTACTCCCCTCTACTCAACTCTACACCCAACAGTCTAACTTTACGATAGTCTACTTTCCCACTCCACTCTGACACTCCACACCACTCTTTGGCCATGCTGAACAGCAGCCACACTGGTGTACAACATGGCAAAAAAGCCAATAGGTCTTGCATCAGCGCAACCTATTGGTTTTGCCAATGCCTGTTAATATATAGCACCATGCCTTAGGGCTCCAAAGGCCTCACATTACACATTAAAAAGTAAAGTTTAGGCTTTGCTATTCGATTAGGAGGCAAAGTGGAGTTAGCAGTTTAAAAGCTGCTCTACCAGTCGGCAGTGGCATGCAGGAAAATGAAAATGTCACTTACCCAGTGTACATCTGTTTGTGGCATCAGTCGCAGTAGATTCGCATGTTCTGCAATAGCTCGCCATCTGGTGTTGGGCCGGAGTGTTACAAGTTGTTTTTCTTCGAAGAAGTCTTTCGAGTCACGGGACCGAGTGACTCCTCCTTTTGTCTCCATTGCGCATGGGCGTCGACTCCATCTTCGATTGTTTTTCCCCGCAGAGGGTGAGGTAGGAGTTGAATTGTAGTAATAGTGCCCATGCAATGGAGTGACTAAGTATGCACCTATTTAAGGTTGAGATGATACATATAGAAATAATTGAAGGTAACTTCCAAACTGCTACAGGCTCCCGGGGAGGCGGGTGGGCACATGCGAATCTACTGCGACTGATGCCACGAACAGATGTACACTGGGTAAGTGACATTTTCAGTTCGATGGCATCTGTCGCTGTAGATACGCATGTTCTGCATAGACTAGTAAGCAGTTATTTCCCCAAAAGCGGTGGATCAGCCTGTAGGAGTGGAAGTAGTCTGAAATAATGTCCTTAATACGGCTTGACCTACTGTGGCTTGTTGTGCGGATAACACGTCTACACAGTAGTGCTTGGTGAATGTGTGAGGCGTAGACCATGTGGCTGCCTTACATATTTCTTGCATTGGGATGTTTCCTAGAAAGGCCATGGTAGCACCTTTCTTTCTGGTTGAGTGTGCCCTTGGTGTAATGGGCAGCTGTCGTTTAGCTTTAAGGTAGCAGATTTGGATGCATTTAACTATCCATCTGGCTATACCTTGTTTTGAAATTGGGTTTCCTGCGTGAGGTTTTTGAAATGCAATAAAGAGTTGTTTAGTCTTTCTGATGTTTTTTGTTCTGTCAATGTAATACATTAATGCTCTTTTGACATCTAATGTATGTAGTGCCCTTTCAGCTACGGTATCTGGCTGTGGAAAGAACACTGGAAGTTCCACTGTTTGATTTAGATGGAACGGTGAAATAACCTTTGGCAAAAATTTAGGATTGGTCCTTAGGACGACTTTATTTTTGTGTAGTTGTATAAAAGGTTCCTGTATAGTAAACGCCTGAATCTCGCTTACTCTTCTCAGGGAAGTAATGGCGATGAGAAATGCCACCTTCCAGGTTAGGAACTGTATGTCGCAGGAGTGCATGGGTTCAAAAGGTGGACCCATAAGTCTAGTTAGGACAACATTTAGGTTCCATGAAGGAACAGGTGGTGTTCTTGGTGGTATAATTCTCCTAAGGCCCTCCATGAATGCTTTAATGACTGGTATTTTATATAGGGAAGTTGAATAGGTAGTCTGCAGGTATGCAGATATTGCTGCAAGGTGAATCTTAATGGAAGAGAAAGCTAGGTTAGATTTTTGTAAGTGAAGCAAGTAACCCACTACATGTTCTGGAGTTGTGTGTAATGGTTGTATTTGATTAATATGGCAGTAGCAAACAAACCTCTTCCATTTACTTGCATAGCAGTGCCTGGTGGATGGCCTTCTTGCTTGTTTTATGACTTCCATACATTCTTGGGTAAGTTGTAAGTGCCCGAATTCTAGGATTTCAGGAGCCAGATTGCTAGATTCAGCGATGCTGGATCTGGGTGTCTGATCTTTTGGTTGTGCTGTGTCAACAGATCTGGCCTGTTGGGCAATTTGATGCAGGGTACCACTGATAGGTCTAGCAGCGTTGTGTACCAGGGTTGCCTTGCCCAAGTTGGTGCTATCAATATGAGTTTGAGTTTGCTTTGACTGAGTTTGTTTACCAGGTAAGGAAGGAGAGGGAGAGGAGGAAAAGCGTAAGCAAATATCCCTGACCAGTTCATCCATAGGGCATTGCCTTGGGATTGTTTGTGTGGGTACCTGGATGCGAAGTTTTGGCATTTTGCGTTCTCCCTTGTCGCAAACAAGTCTATCTGAGGTGTTCCCCAGAGTTTGAAATAAGTGTTCAGAATTTGGGGGTGAATTTCCCATTCGTGGACCTGTTGGTGATCTCGAGAGAGATTGTCTGCGAGTTGATTTTGTATCCCTGGTATAAACTGTGCAATTAGGCGAATTTGGTTGTGAATTGCCCAATGCCAAATTTTTTGTGCTAGCAGGCTTAACTGCGTGGAGTGCGTCCCTCCCTGCTTGTTTAGATAATACATTGTTGTCATGTTGTCTGTTTTGACGAGAATGTATTTGTGAACTATTATTGGTTGGAAAGCTTTTAGTGCTTGAAAAACTGCTAGAAGTTCTAGGTGATTGATATGCAGTTTTGTTTGATGTACGTTCCATTGTCCTTGTATGCTGTGTTGATCGAGGTGTGCTCCCCACCCTGTCATGGAAGCATCTGTTGTTATTACGTATTGTGGCACTGGGTCTTGGAAAGGCCGCCCCTTGTTTAAATTTATGTTGTTCCACCACAGAAGCGAGAGGTAAGTTTGGCGGTCTATTAACACCAGATCTAGAAGGTGACCCTGTGCTTGAGACCACTGTGATGCTAGGCATTGTTGTAAGGGCCTCATGTGCAGTCTTGCGTTTGGGACAATGGCTATGCATGATGACATCATGCCTAGGAGTTGTAATACCATCTTTGCCTGTATCTTTTGTGTTGGATACATGCGTTGTATGATGGTGTTGAAATTTTGAATTCTTTGTGGACTTGGAGTGGCTACTCCCTTTGATGTGTCTATTATGGCTCCCAGGTATTGTTGTACCTTGCGTGGCAGAATTTTGGATTTTGTGAAATTGACGGTGAACCCGAGTTTGAAGAGGGTTTGTATGATGTGATTTGTGTGATTTGAGCACTGTATGAACGAATGGGCCTTGATTAGCCAGTCGTCCAAATATGGGAACACATGTATTTGCTGCCTTCTTATGTGTGCAGCGACTACCGCTAGACATTTGGTAAAGACTCTTGGTGCGGTTGTTAATCCGAAAGGCAGTACCTTGAATTGGTAATGTATTCCTTTGAATACAAACCTTAGGTATTTCCTGTGAGATGGGTGTATTGGTATATGGAAATAAGCATCCTTGAGGTCTAAAGTTGCCATGTAGTCGTGTAGTTTTAGCAATGGCAATACTTCTTGTAGTGTGACCATGTGGAAGTGGTCTGATTTGATGAAAGTGTTCACTACTCTGAGGTCTAGGATTGGTCTCAGCGTTTTGTCCTTCTTTGGTATCAGAAAGTACAGTGAGTAAACTCCTGTGTTTATTTGTGTGTTTGGCACTAATTCGATTGCATTCTTTTGCAATAGTGCCTGCACTTCTATCTCCAGGAGATTGGAATGGTGTGTTGTTAAATTTTGTGCTTTTGGTGGTATGTTTGGAGGGAATTGTAGAAATTCTATGCAATAACCATGTTGGATAATTGCTAGAACCCAAGTGTCTGTAGTGATTTCCTCCCATGCTTTGTAATAATGACCTATTCTTCCCCCCACTGGTGTTGTGTGGAGGGGGTGAGTGACATGTGAGTCATTGTTTAGTAGTAGGGGTTTTGGGGCTTTGAAATCTCCCTCTATTTCTAGGGAATTGCCCTCCTCTATATTGTCCCCGAAAACCTCCTCTATACTGTCCCTGGTAAGTGGACGGTGTTGCTTGTGAGGTGCTGGCTTGTGTGCTTTGACCCCGAAACCCCCCTCGAAAGGGCGTTTTACGGAAAGTGCTGTAATTCCCTCTGCTCTGCGGGGAGTAGAGTGCGCCCATGGCTTTGGCAGTGTCCGTATCTTTTTTGAGTTTCTCAATCGCTGTGTCCACTTCTGGACCGAACAGTTCTTTTTCATTAAAAGGCATATTGAGAACTGCTTGTTGAATCTCTGGTTTAAATCCAGACGTTCGGAGCCATGCATGCCGTCTGATAGTTACAGATGTATTAATTGTCCGTGCAGCTGTATCTGCAGCGTCCATGGAGGAACGTATCTGGTTGTTGGAGATGGTCTGTCCCTCCTCAACCACTTGTTTCGCCCTATTTTGGAAGTCCTTGGGCAGATGTTGAATGAGATGTTGCATCTCGTCCCAGTGGGCTCTGTCATAGCGCGCAAGTAGTGCCTGGGAGTTCGCGATGCGCCACTGGTTTGCAGCTTGTGCTGCGACTCTTTTACCAGCTGCATCAAACTTGCGGCTTTCTTTATCTGGGGGTGGTGCATCTCCAGATGTGTGAGAGTTGGCCCTTTTCCTAGCTGCTCCTACAACAACAGAGTCTGGTGGCAGCTGTGTAGTGATGAAAACCGGGTCCGTAGGAGGCGGCTTATACTTCTTTTCCACCCTTGGTGTGATTGCCCTACTTTTGACCGGCTCCTTAAATATGTCTTTTGCGTGCCGGAGCATACCAGGGAGCATAGGCAGGCTTTGGTAGGAGCTGTGGGTGGAGGAGAGTGTGTTGAACAAGAAATCATCCTCGACCTGTTCTGAGTGGAGGCTTACGTTATGAAATTGTGCTGCTCTAGCCACCACCTGAGAGTACGCGGTGCTGTCTTCTGGTGGAGATGGCTTTGTAGGGTAGGCCTCCGGGCTGTTATCTGACACTGGGGCGTCGTATAGGTCCCATGCGTCCTGATCTTGGTCACCCTGGCTCATGGTGGTGTGAGCTGGGGAGTGAGATGGAGTTTGTGCTGGTGAAACGTTAATCACGGGCGGAGGAGAGGGTGGTGGTGTAATTCTTTTAACCACTTTTGGTTGTGGTGCTTGTTCCGTCTGGAACTCCAACCTTCTCTTTCTCCTAATGGGGGGAAGGGTGCTTATTTTTCCTGTCCCCTGCTGAATGAAGATACGCTTTTGCGTATGGTCCACATCAGTTGCTTGTAGCTCTTCCTCAAACCTATGCTTTTGCATTTGAGAGGTTAGCGAGTGCTCTTCTGTATAAGAGCCTGAAGCTGGGTCGCTTGCAGTTTGTTTCGGCGTCGAAACTTTGTGTGCGTGTTTTTTCGGCTCCGAGGTGACTTTTTTCCTTTTCGGGGCCGAAACCTCTCGGCGTTGATCTGTTTCGGTGCCGCTGTCTCTGCGTCGAGCCGTGTCCACACCGGCATCTCGGTGTCGAGGCTTGTCTCCAGCACTTTCTCGGTCCCGAGAAGGCTGCGTGCCGGTGTCTCGACCGGAGTCGGACGATCTCGGCACTGTTTTGGCCTTTTTCGGTGCCGACGGTCGGTCACCGAATTTATGGGTGGAGCCATGGCCTGGTGGCAGTGGTGTCCCCTGGGCCTTGTAAATGTTTCTTTGTGTGGTTTTCGACGTCTTACTCACGGTTTGTGTGTCGTCGAATCCTTCGGAGTCTGAGTCTTGGATCGAGAAGGTACCTTCTTCTTCCTGTTCCTCGAACTCCCGTTGGGCTGTCGGTGCGGACGCCATTTGAAGTCTTCTGGCTCGACGGTCTCGGAGTGTTTTTCGGGACCGGAACGCACGACAGGCCTCGCAGGTGTCTTCGCTGTGCTCAGGTGACAGGCACAGGTTGCAGACCAAGTGTTGGTCTGTGTAGGGGTATTTATTGTGGCATTTGGGGCAGAAACGAAACGGGGTCCGTTCCATCGGCGTTCTTCAGCACGCGGTCGGGCCGACCAGGCCCCGACGGAGGATCGAAAAACTACCCCGAAGGGCACCGGAGCTCTTCGATCTTCGATGCGGTGTGGAATCTAAGTACGCCGATCCCGAACGCAACAATACCGACGAAAATCTTCCGAAATTAGCTAATTTTCCGTTCCGAAACTCGGAGCGACAGGAACACGTCCGAACCCGATGGCGGAAAAAAAACAATCGAAGATGGAGTCGACGCCCATGCGCAATGGAGACAAAAGGAGGAGTCACTCGGTCCCGTGACTCGAAAGACTTCTTCGAAGAAAAACAACTTGTAACACTCCGGCCCAACACCAGATGGCGAGCTATTGCAGAACATGCGTATCTACAGCGACAGATGCCATCGAACCATGATTTACTGTGTCACACTTGTGGTGGCAGAATCAGTGCTGCAATCCATGAGGGACACTTAACTTACTGGCCCTGGATGCACCTGGCACCACAATCTAGGGACTGAATTTAGGAAGCTAGCCTGGTGTGTGATGAGCACCTATAGTGTTATAACCTTATACCAGGTCCAGGTACCCACTATTAGTAAAGTATAGGCAGTGTTGAGGAAGCAGGGCTCTCTAGACATAGCTGTGGATGAGAGGCCAAGACGTATCTAGGACAAATGCAAAGCTTATGCAATACCACTATAGTCACACCACACTATCACACAAGAAAGAACCACACAGTGTTACAATAATAAAAGTACTTTATTAATGTAACACAAATACTAGAATACTAAATAGGCAGCCCCCCAATTAGAGGTAAGTAAACACACTAATTATATACACAATAGCAATCAGTAAGGAGCATAAAAACAACAAGCATTGGCAAAAGTATTAAAAAATAGTGAGGGAAAGAGGAATGCCAGATACAGTCCCCCACCCAAGGATGTGAAGATGTTAGATGGGAGCTGGAGGAACTAGGAACCCTAAGAGGTAAGTACTAGAGTGACCCCAGGCGATCAGAGGTAAGTACCTGGCTTTCCCCAAAGCTAACAGCAGGACTTATGGAAAAGGATTGTGAAAGACCCAGACCAGCCTGGATGAACACAAAGGTGGATTCTGTCAGAAGACGACCTGCAAAGGAAGGGGACCAAGTCCAGTTTGTTATGGAGTGTCCGGTTGTGGCTGGCGCCACTCCCCACCCTCCTGTGGTGTAGGACCAGGTTGACGGGGGAAGAAGACAAGCTGTGCAGTGCAGGAGATGAAGAGGAGTCCCTGAAGCAATGCAGATGGTGTCCCACGTCAGTTGTCGGGTTGTAGTGCATCAGTGGTGCCAGAGGACCACCAAGCATTGGTAAATGCAAAAAAAGAAAAAAAAGAGTTGCCAGGCTGAAGAGTACCAGCAAGGCCAAGGGGACTTGACCCAAGAAGGAGGGGGGTGTCCAAGGTGACCCTCAGCAGTCGGGAGAGTCACCAAAAGCAGTTGCAGCCCCCACAGGTAACCCACTGGCAGCGGGCACAGTGAGTCGCAGTGAGGCCCAGTCAGCACACCTGAAGAGGAGTCCCATGTCACTGGAGCAGCAGAGAGGAGACTGTGCTTGGCAGGCAGAAGGGCTGGAGGCTGGGGCTAGACGAAGCCTGAAGATCCCTTGGAGCAGGATCAAAAAAGCCTTAGTAGCTGCAAGAGTCGCAAGAGCATACTGTCTCCCAAGTTGGACAGCTGGCAGAGAGGACCACCCCAGTTCACCACCTGTGATGCAAGATCCATGCAGTTCTGGAGGAAAGCAGATGCACGCAGCCGGTCGTCATTGCAGTTGGAGCCTGCAGATGCAGGAGAGTGACTCCTTCACTGCAAGGGAGATTCCTTCCTACTTCTAGGTGCAAGCTGGAGTCCCGTCGACCTCAGAGGATGCACAGCTGGGGAAAGGTTGCAGTTGCTGGAAGAAGCGTGAAAAACAATGCTGCAAAGCAGAGTTTTCACTGGATTTGCAGATTGTTGGTTCCTGAAGAGTCCAGTAGCAGTTCCAGTGGCCAGGAAGATGAAGTAAACGAGGCAGAGGAGACTTGGTGCGATCTAGCATGTCACATCTGAGGACCCACCCAAGAGGGAGACCCTAAATAGCACAGAAAGGGGGATTGGTCACCTAGCAAGGTGACCACCTAGCAGGAGGGGGCTCTGACGTCACCTGCCAGACCAGGCCATGCAGATGCTCCCAGGGGCCTCTGTACATCTTGGATTCAGGATGGCAGAACCAAATGGCCACTTGAAGGAGCTCTCGGCACCACCCCTGGGGTGGTGATGGACAGGGGAGTGGTCACTCCCCTTTCACAGTCTAGTTTTGTGTCAGACCAGTGACCTGGGGGGTTCCTGGACTGGCACACACCGGTTTATGGAAGAAGGCCACCAAATGTGCCTTTCAAAGCATACCAGTGGCTTGGGGAGGCTACCCCTCTCAAGCCATGTAACACCTATTTCCAAGGGTAGAGGGTGTTGCCTTCATCTCCCACAGAAAAGCCTTTGTTCTGCCTTCCCCTTGAGCTCGTCAAGCAGCAGGAGGGCAGAAACCTGTCTGTGGGGTGGCAGCAGCGTGGGCTTCCCGGAAACCCCCAGAAGGCTGGTAGGAGCAATACTGGGGGTCATCTAAGGAGCCCCAAAGGACATGGAATCATACAACCAATACTGGCAACAGTACTGGGAGATGAGTCTGACATATTTGATACCAAACATGACCAGGTGCGGAGTTACCATTATGTAGCTGGACATCTGTGTCCAGTACACGGGTCAAATGGCTTCCCCACACTTGCGAAGTCCAGTGCAATGGAACTGGAGATTGTAGGGCGCCTCTGCTCAGGCTACGAGGGCCTACTATAGGTGTGTCTTGCAGTGACTTGTGGCTAAAGGGTGCATGCACCTTTTCACGCAGGCTGCAATGGTAGGCCTGCAGACACATTTTGCATGGGCTCTCATGGGTGGCATAATACATGATGCAACCCATGGGGAACCCTGATTACTCGGTGCCCGGGGTACCTAAGTACCATATGCCATGGACTTCTATGGGTTCACCAGTATGCCAATTGTGGTGTGTGCAAATTCCTAGGCAACCACATTTAGAGGGAGAAAGGCCAATCACTGGAGTATTGGTTAGCAGAATCCCAGTGAAAACAGTCAAAGCATACAGATAGCAGGCAAAGTGTGGGGGTAACCATGCCAAAAAGAGTGACTTCTTACATTAATAAATAAAGTAACTTATACCAATTTAGAGTAAACCAGTTAAACATATACTTTAAAGGGTTAGAGCACATGCAGAGGCCAGGGCACAAGAGTCATTACACCAGCACCTAAAAGTCACAAAATGGGGCTTAACTTTGCAAAAAGCCATTGCCTTACAAGGTGGTATAGCACAGCTGAACAGATAGCAATTAAAGTTCACTGATGCGATGAGCTGAAGTTATCACAATGAGAAAGATTGTCTTCATAGTCAAGAGATGTAAAAAAAAAGAAGAAAAAAACTGCTTTTCAATGGCGCAAAAGGGGTATACAGACTGAAAGTATTGGCCAAATTAAGGTCCCACTGTAACATCACAAACCATGACAGGTGATTTCAACAAAGACAGTAGGCTTGGTAAACACAAAAAGGCAGAAAGATAATCTTTAACACTGCCGACTGCAAGTCTTTGCTTGGTCCAAGACGGAACAAACAATAACATATCTGACGGCCTGGCCTAAAAAAATAGTTACGGGTGTCAAACGAAGACATACACTTGACCTAGTGTCCTGTGTATACAGATTTTGTAGAAAGACGCCTGGCTGTCGGGATGACATTCACTACTTCATTAGGTAGATCAAATGCCATCAACTGCCACTTCCTAATCTCCACACATTGAGGTGCAGGCTCAGGTGCAAGACTCTGCCCTGCTTCTGCAATAGGTGATCGCCTGAAGTGTTAGCCTGATCGGAGGACAGATGCTCATGTGCAGAAGTTCCAGGTACTACACACTTTTGGCCCAATGCAGAGCCACTAAGATGACTTTGGCTCAGCTGTTTCTGATCTTCTTCAGAATTCAAAGCAGGAAAGGCAGCAGCAGGCGTGTCCTGTGTTCCACTCTAGGCAGAAGAGAGCCGTCTTGGCAATTCCAACAAACAAAAATGTTGACACTACATGTTCTCAGGAATGGTGAAGAGATCAAGTCAGGTTCTCCTCATTGCTAGAAGACACCAAACATCTCTACTGGGTATAGTTTGTGATCCGCTAGGAGTCGGCAGTCTGTCCCTCCGGCTTTTAAAGATCCCATGAAGCAGCACATGATCAGGAAAACGTCCCGATGATTCAGCCAGGTCCAAAGGCACAAAGCCCAGAAACCCACCTTGCCCTGTTTGTTGTGTTGCAACACCACATGGCTGTGGAAGACCCAAATCAGCCCGCACCACTTTGATGGACAGCAGAAAGGTTTTCTGTGCCAAACGAATGTCCCACAACTTCTGCAGACTCATAATGAGGTGGGTTTCAGCCAGAGACCAGAGTCCTCTGATCCCCACTTCTTTCTCATCAACCCAGCAGTAACCGGTCTGTCACCACCGTTAGCTCTGGGCAGGGCGGAGATAGGGATCTGCCGCTGGACCAATTGGGGTCAAGCAGCAACCACTGCGGATCTTTGGCAGTCTCTTCATAAACCTGAATGGAGTCTGACACTGCAGAGCCCGCATGTTTCACCTGGCATTTTCGACTAGCAGGAGGCTGGAGGCAGGTAGGCCAAGAAGCCTCAGTACCATCCTTGCTGAATGCCTAGATTGAGGTTGTAACACCAGGAATATCATGGTTTTGTGGTTCTGGGGAGAAGGCCAGAAAGTGCACTGCATTAAGGATGGCTCTGGTTAAAGGGAGCCTCTGCAAAGAGTTTGCTGTAATTTCAGCACACTGATTTCAAACTTGAATGATTTAAGTAGGTTTGCTGTCAACGGGAGGTGGTCAACAACTGACTGTGTCAAACCTGCTTACAACACCCGGTCTTCTAGGTAAGCGGAAGACTGGTAACCCCAGCTTCCAAAGGTAAACTGTGACCTCCATCACCTTTGCGAAAACACCGAAGATGCAGTGGTGCGGCTGAAAGGTAGCACAGCAAATTGAAAATGCTTGTGGCCCACCCTGATCCAAACGTGGTGCCGGTAGGACGGGGATGTAAAAGTAGGTGTCCTGCATATCTAACTGCACCATCTAGTTACCTTGCTCCAAGGCTGGTAGAACCTGGGCCCGTATTAGCATCTAGAGTATGTCCTTCCACAGGAAGATACTGAGAGGTCACAGATCTAAAATAGGGTGAAGGCTTCTGCCATTTTTCTGCAATAAGAAATAGGAAATAGGCTGGAGCCAGAGGGGCTACGGATTGGAAGGTTCACTGCCCCTGCTGGCCTGGATGCTGTCTGCTGGATACCATACCCCTGAAAGGGCAGAGGTGCCTGTTGTTGGGGTGGTGGGCCTTTATGTTGTTTTGCGGTGAAACACCTAGTAATGTCTTGAAAGTGCCTAAATCGATGGGGTTAATGACTTGTGGGCGTGGAAAGACTGAGGGAGTGCACTGTGGCTTTGGGGGCGGGGGAGGGTGAAGGGTGGCAGCAAGGGGGTTAGCAGTAAAAGAATTGCAGTTATCCCTGCGAGAGAAGGAGGAGGACTGTACTACCAGGTCCTCAAGAGTAGGGTGCTGTGTTAAGAAGGCAGGATCACCAGGAGCGGGATCTGTGCCATCTGCCTGTTTATAGGTGGGAAAGAGCAGGGTTTGGTACAAGTTGTCATGAAGGCATCAGACAGGCCCTCGTTGAATCGCAGTAGGGATTTAGATAACGATTGTCCAGGTAGTAACGCTTCCATGAGGATGTTAGTTTTTACCTCAATGGAAGGCAATTGCAGGTCCAGTACTTTTGCTGCTCATCTACTTATCATGGCACATGAAGCAGATTCTTCTGTGGAAGGGCCGGAGGGTTATCCAGCCCAGTGTCAGGGATTGTGTCCAAAACACTGGCCTCTTGGACGTCCATATAAAAATGTTCTTCATCATTTTGTGCGGAGAACTCGTTTCCAGCATCACCATAAGCTGGTTGACTTTGGACAGCGTCCAAGCCCAAAAGTGGTTGGAGTACTGTAGCGGTGGTGAGTGCTCAGGTGGGTACTTCCTAAGCAAAGGCTCACTCTTATCAAGCCTATGGGTCCTTGGACCGTAAGAGCTGAGCTCCAGCACTGCTTTGGTCAAGGTCGAGAGGTATTCAGTTGGAGTCAGATAGAACAATGTGATCTGCATCTTCCTCCCGTGTAAGACTGACAGGGACTGGCATGGACCTTGTTGTCAGATGTGGAGTCAACTGCGGAGTTGGAGCTGAATCCGAAGTGGGTTCAAGAGACACAGATTGTGCCAGGGGCGGCTATGTCGGCAGTAACCCAAATGTAGGCCTCTGCGGAATCACAGAGTCACAAGGCATGCCAGAGGGAGCAGTTAGGATGCTGAAGATGCAGCACATGGCCTCCTCAAATGCCTCAATCTGTTGTGGCATTGCCAACAGACCCTGGAATTCAGGGTGCATAGGAATCAACTGTGGAATCCTCTGTCTGGAATCAGCAGCAATACCTGGAGCACCTTGACATCCTTGCAACTTATCGGACAGTGGTGAGGATGGGACGAAGCCAGCTTGAACTTCTTGTGCTCCTTTTTGGATTTTGAATTACCTGAAGACTTGGACTGTTAAGATGAACTGTCCTGGGCCTAGCCCCAAGAGCGGGAATGAGTCGGTGTCCTTGGCTTGGCAGCGAAAGCAGCCCTTAAGCAGCTTTCTGCAGTACCTGGTGACCTACAGCTTGGCTCTGCCTTCTTAGATCTTTTTTGGGTGCATCAGGGTGCTCTGCTAGCACAACTTGGAATCGTGGTCGACCTCAAACACAACAGAAACACCTCAGAGGGATCTGTGACAGACACCTGCTTATGACAGACCATACGAGGCTTAACCCTTTTAGTTTTAAAAGAGGGAATGTTCCTTTGACCACTGTAAATCAATTGTTTTAGAGAAAAACTTGCCAATTGATGAGAACAAATTAGGAGCTAGATCCAAATCCATGTACGAAGGCAAATAAACAAATGAATTTATGGCAGCGCCTATGAGTGGCTCCTATATGCAGCTCCAGTCATTGGGGGAGAGGAGAGTTCACAAAGCAACGCACAACACCACATACTGGTGCACACAAGAGGTACAGAAAAATGTTCTGTATAGAGTCTGGTGCCTGGGGATATTTTGAAGTTTAGGAATCGGAGGTTAGGAGTATTTGTCAGAAATGTAGCTCTGGACAGGATCATAGCCTTTTCTGTCTTGTCATCGATACTAGATTGATTGGACTTGTGAGTAGTATTGCCCTGCATAACTTGCAGTTCTTTCTGATCCCTTACACGTGATGCAGAACATTTCTGAAGGAAGTTGGTAACACAAAATAACTGCAATAGGCCACATCTTTGCAGTGGTCCCTTAAAAGTTGCTGCAAAATGCAGTGGCTGGTCTTCTCCCCTCTGAAAGTGTTCTGAAGCACAAGAAGTAAGAAGTGAGAGCAAAGGCATGGAATAAGATGCTGGTCCCAGGTAAGAACAAATGTTTTCTATTACAAAGTTGAAGAGTGGCTGGAGGTATTTTTGCTTTCAAAGCAGAAAAATACAAGGACAGCCAGAAACCATGGAAAGAGGTAACACTTTTTTCCCCTAACAGTTAAGTTAATGGAAGAGAGAATAGGTGGGTCCTCGGACCCAAACCCTCTGCCTGGGACGATTCCTGGTGGCCAACATCTCTAGGAACCCCACCAACACCGACCGACCACGCACGCAACTTGGGCTTCATCCTCGACTCCTCCCTCTCCATGTCAAAATAGATCAACGCAGTCTTCTCCTCCTGCTACAACACTCTCCGCATGCTCCGCAGGATCTACAAGTGGATCCCAACAGACAAAAGAAAAACAGTAACACAGGCCCTCGTCAGCAGCAGGCTAGACTACGGCAACGCACTATACACAGGCATCCCGACAAAACACCTAAGACGCCTCCAACGCATCAAAAACGCATCCGCCCGACTGATCCTCAACGTACCTCACCGCAACCACATCACTCCCCACCTGAGAAAACTCCACTGGCTCCCTGTTGACAAGAGGATCACTTTCAAGCTCCTCACCCACGCACACAAAGCACTCCACAACACCAGACCGGCTTACCTCAACAACAGTCAACTTCTACACCCCCACCCGACAGCTCCGCTCCGCTGACCTCGCACTCGCCACCGTCCCCCGCATCCACCGAAAGACATCCGGAGGCAGATCCTTCTCCTACCTCGCCGCCAAAATGTGGAACACTCTCCCTATCAACCTGCGACTAACCCAGGACCTACTCACCTTCAGAAGACTCCTCAAGACCTGGCTCTTCGACCAGTAGCAGCGCACCCCCCCCACCCCTTTAGCGCCTTGAAACCCTAACGGGTACGTAGTGCGCTTTATAAATGATTGATTTATTGATTGGGTGTTAAGGAAGAGAAAGACTGTTTATGGCAACTCCACTGCTCCTTCTACTACTACAAACGCATTGCCACACAGAATACCATGCTAAAAAAACTAAACTATTAGGTCAAAGCTATTCACTGCGGAAAGAAACACAGACATTTGCACGTATGAGTCCACACCCATGCCATATACAAGCAGTACTCATATAGCTTGTGCATGGCAAAAAAGAGATGGAAACAACTCAAAGCAAATCCAAGTTAATTTAACTGCTATGCACACCTTTCTACTATTTCAGACTGACACAAAATCCTCAACCAAAGGGAATTAAGACCTGAAGAAAGACAATCTTACAATTAGACTTTAGACTGGTGTATTTGAGAAACATGTACATTAATTAAGCATCACTCCCACAGCAGGATAACTCAGTGCAGAACCTGTGCACAGTTTAGTACAAAGCCACTCGACAGGTGTCTAAATTACTGGCAACTACCACATATAATTAATTGGGAACAATGTATGATCTCTTCCCTACATCTTCACAAAACATGTTTGAATACACTCACTGTATTGTACACCAGGCGTCTGATCACTACAATTGTGTAAATAACCTTGCAAAGTACCTCATCAACACAAACCCTGATGAGGACTAAGGGGCGGGTGCCAACTAGGGGGACACAACTTTCTCAAGCAGAGTGCACTGGTAAAACATCAACAATATGATATCAGATTGCATTATCTGTCACCTGAACAGATATACATTTTGGCTGCACAGCCTCAACACTTGTGCTTGTGATCCCGTGAACTCCAAATCACAAACACATTTGTTTATCAAATACCTTAGTTGTGATGCTGCAAGACACTGAGATACATAAACCTACAGTGTTCAAGCAAAGCAAAACAACTTCTTCCTGTCTCCTAGCTGAAGATCTTATTCGAGGTCTTACAAAATGGCATATCTGGCAAATCCTGCTGTAGCTCTCTTTGAAAGATTACACACCAAGCTTTAACTGCTCATCACTCATTCCATTAAAATTATTTCAAAAGAGCTGAACTTCACTACGCTATTCTTGTTACTTTTCTCGACATTCCCTAATTTAAAATACAGCGTTTTTAGTACTGTAGAGTGGTCTAAAACCAGACAAGAAACAACAGAGCAAAGAATATGCCACTTAATAGTTCTGCAATAGGCTAGCTACCACAGAGTCAATTAGGTTTGCTATGAAATGTAGTGTGGATAGTGGTATGTAGTTTGCAGACATATGAGTAACTAGACCTGGTTTCTTTTAAGCACGAGGAAACCATAGCATGATTTAAAACATCAGGCTAGGCACACCTCTCAAGGGTGGGCTTTAATAGCAGAGAAATGTTCTTAGCAAACAACGTGATATGCTACTTAACTAGCAAAGCAGGCACAGGCTCATTTATGAAGCCAGAGGGTGAAGGAACAAGACACAATATTGATAGCGTCTATAGCCAAGACACCCTCAAAACTCTGAAAATTAGAGAAACTGAGCTTACCTCGGACAAAACTAAGAAAAATGATCACACAGAAAGCGTCAACTAGGCGTTAGCTGGCTTAGTTTCAGGGTGCCTAAGCTCTGATGCTCTGGTTTAGTGGCTACCAGTGAGCCAAGAACTCGTATACATTTAAAAAACAAACAAAAATAGAACAGTACCTTTAAAGAACTTAAAGACCCAATTACTTTTAGAGCTTTGAAATGGGATAAGGAAGGCAGATGAAGCAGTGGGATCAGCACATTTTACAGCACCCCTTGGGGCAATAACATTTTTAGAGCGCATTTATCAGAAACTAGAAGCTGAGCAAAAGGCTTGGGGGGATTACACCACCTAACATGATAAAGATCTATAAAGCCAAGTGTATTCCGGCTGTTACGTATGGGGCAGGAATTTGGGGACATACAAACTGTGATCTAGTGCAGACAGTGGAAACCGATTTCCTACGATATCTGCTGAGGGTACCAAAAGGCACTTCATCGTATGTCAAACACTCGGAACTCGGGGTTCCCTTCATTGCAGATCTGATAAAGATCCAGCCACTGCTACTATGGCATAAAGTCTGGACCTCGGAACACACCAGTTTTAACAAGGCCATCCTGACAGACTGTACGAAGTCATTATATACATCGAGGGTACCATGGTTAAAATATATTATGACCTTCTTTGAAAAATTGGGCAATAAAGACGACTATACAAACCCAGTCTCGTTGCGGAAGATATCCAGGAAGGACCTGAGCATCTTGGCATTAAACTATCTAGAAGACATACGCTGGGGGGCCGAATCAAATAAAACTTCAGTCATTCACAACCAAATAATTTTGACGGCTGAGGGTATGCAGCCGTACTTGGCAAACGTGGTACTCCCTCGCCATCATTATGTCCTTTCCAGATTTAGGCTAGACACATTTCACCGCCTAGTTTCATTTCCAATTATGAACGACTGGTCCACCTTGCTAAAACCATGCCCCTGTGATGCAAAAACACTTCAATCCACAATCCATGTGGTTTTATTCTGTAATTTTTACGCCTATCAGAGGAAGCTCCTAGTAGTTCCGTTTTTAAGGTCAATCAATCTCCCCCAGTGTCGTACAGCTTATGCCTGTCTCCAGTCACTATCTTCTTTAGAGATGTGCGGAATTTTAGCTAATTTTTTATGTTCTGTATTAAAGACAAGGAAATCTATGGGGGAGGTGACTGAATTATAGCTTATTGTGAAAGGGTTTTTATTTATTGATACACCAGACTGTTTTATTGTTGTGAGCTTTTTATATTTTCTATCATTTTACTTACTCGACTTTTCATTATATATATTGAAATGTATGTATCATAATTGGAGATCTTGCATGATGTTATGTCTTTTATGACTTGCTGAAAGTCGAATAAAGATTTTGTACTACTACTAGAAGCTGAGCAGAAATTTTCCTGTGAAGCTGTCACATTTATCTTGGGGATGGGAGGCACTTCGTGGGTTCTAAAACTTCACCGCCTACACCCAGGAACTCGATTTAAGCAGTACATCTTTAAACAGCCATATAAAAGCATGAAAGATGGGTCTGACTAAATAATGATGGACGTCTCCAGCCACCAAGACCAGACCTCACTGGGTGCGTAAAGATTTGAACTTCCAGGACTATCTGGGACATGGCACTGCAGGTATGGGCACCCTCTGGGTCAAAAAGCGTTGGAAGTGATGTTTCAAAATTGAGGCAATGTTTGTTAGGAGGTTTTGGTATTGTTTGTTGCTTGCTGGCCAGCTAAGTTGTGTCTCTTGGATGATCATAGCTTTTTAAGATGTCCTCCACTCCTCTGGTCCACCAATCAGCTAGGTCTTGGGTAGCTTTTCCAGTGATAAGACATCTCCTCAGGGGAAGCATGAGCCAAGCAAAGATCGTTGTTCAATTTTCAAACTCCTCACTCCATCAAGGAGAGTTACATTTTTCTTCTTCATGTCATTTTAGCTGGTTTCTGGAACAGGGAGACTAGGTTCAGTACTGTTTGGGCTGATCGAGGTGTTTTGCTGAGCTAAACAATAACCAGCGTAAGTCCACTGCTGCTATATGACGTTAGCAACACAGGAAAAGGTGAGAGGAATGAGTATGACCCTAAAAAGGAAACCTATCTGAGAAATGAAGAGAAACCTCTTCCTATCCACCATGTGACACCAACTTCAGACAAAATATCTGGACACAAATGAATGCAGGCTATAATATTCACAATTGAAAAGGGCAGCCTGCAGACATACTGCTATATTATGCACCATATGTGCATGGTCCCCCAAGTGAAGACATTTTACTTGGTTACAGTGAAGCACGCACACCCACATATGGGCTTTTGTTAGGGACTCCAACTATGAGGGACTAAGATCTTTAACAGAGTGGATTCAGTGGGCAGTCTCCCTACAGAAGTGTAATCATGCTACAACCACCGGCAATTATCTCCTAGACATGGAAAAGGGGGCAGTTACCACCACTTTCCATTAGGTTGTGGCTTTACCTTAGTCGTTGCTTGACACAAGAATCACCTCTGCTAAAAAACGTGGGGCACACCAGGAATTCCTAAATTTAGGATAAACAGTTTAATGTAATAAGTAATTGCATGCTCTACCACAAGGTGATAGTCACATTTTCAAGAGTTAATAAAGTGAGCCAGTCATGCACGTATATATGTGTTAATATATGCGTTAATTGTGAAGTGCAAACCTAGCAAAAACCCTTGATGAGAAGTACAAGGTCAAAGGCAAGGAAAGTTGAGTGATTGCAAGGATCGCTGGTTTCTGAAGCATATACCAAATCATTTCTATCCAGTAATATGAGTGACTTGAGGGATTGTTGCAGAAAAGGCCACATATTTACTTTCACTGGGGGGGGGGGGGGGGGGGGGGGGGGGGGGGGGGGGGGGAAGCGGGGGGCTGTGACAGAAAACCTTCTTGAATGATGAGGCAGATGGCATGTGAAGGACAGTAGGAAAGGATGTTGTGCTGTGTAACACATCAGTATTTACAGGCAAAATGCCTGCTGCACTGCATTTCCCACTCAAATATAGTCTCCATGGGGAGAGTCCGGTTGGGTGAGAGAGGCGAGTGTATTCATCGTAGAATGACTGGAGCCTTCAATAACCAGACGACTCTACCCCTGGGAGGATAGAGCACAAGAATACAACCACCTACAATGCACTCTTCAGTGTGCACTGAAAACATTACCCCAGTTAACGGTTCTTTTCTGGACTGTACAACATTTCTCATTACATTTAATCACCTTCGCAAGTAAGTAACAATGCCATTTTATGTGTAATGCTTTCCAAAGATCAATAAATTATTTGAGAATTAGATAAAATAAGCAGCACCAATGTCTCTGGAGGTGAAAATGGGGAGAAAACAGGATTGCATCCAACAGCAGTAACCATAAAAAAGAGATAGTAGTCCTGGAGCTGCTGTGCCATTTTTAGTGGTTACCAAAGGGGTTTAGGGATGTGGGGAAGTTCATATAAGCTAGACATAAGCATATCAATGTGGTGCTCTTAGAGCATGAACTGGCCTTCAGAATCTTCTTCTGTATTTTCGCTATGAAGCATTGTAAGTTGACTTATGGATGAAAGGAAAACTTGGCATGCTCTATGTATTTAATGGTGGAAGAGCTGAGGAATTCACAAGTCCTGAAATATTTAGAAAACACTGGAACCCGCAGAAGCTTGTTACATGAAAAGTCGGAGGAAGAGAAAAATGTTTACACACAAAACTCAAAACTCAATATTATTCACAATACAAATAAAACAAGGCAGACGAGTAACAAGAATAGTACAAACAAAAAACACTCTGGCTAAAAGCACAATGAGGATTTCGAATAATAATGAGTGCATGTGTTATAATGCAAACCGGTCACCTTAACCAAATCAACGCATAAATGATGCATGCAACAACTAGAGTTTAAAAAACAGAATCTCACCTCATTTCTTCGTGATAGTTATGAGGCGGGGTTGGTAAAGAAGCAGGAATATCCACTGTTCTAGGGTAATTCGCAATAGCCCTGGCAAACAAATCATCATGTGGCCTGAAAGGCAGGTGGAACTGCTTGTGTCCTATAGCTCTGGTAACTGAAATCGAGAAAAGAAAGGTGATTCATCATTCAAGCAAGCAAATGACCACAGAGACTGCTTTTGGCAACTGGTTCGATTTGACAGTAAAAAGTGAGACAGACGCTACAGGGGCGGTTCCTTTATATGGGCGTGGAGGGGGGATGACACCCTACACCAAGCCCCCACACCTGAGACAGACAAGTTTTTTCCGATTTCAGTCTATCGTACGGGGCGGGGCTACTGTTGCAATGCGAAGGAGTAAATGTAGATTTCTTCCACGACAAGCAAGTCACAGAGGCACTGTGGAGAACAAAGTGGTTTATTTCGGTCTTGACAAAAGAACCACCCACGACCAGTGAAGCATCCGGTGGGCAGCCAAACCGCTGGTCTCAGCCAAGATTCTAGTTGCCCACCGAATGTTCCAAAGAACATGGTGACACAATGAGCACAGTGCAACGACAAAAAGAAAAGACTAAAGTGCAAAGCAGATAAACAGCAAACAAGGAGAATACTACATCAACCCCTCCTTTACCTAACAAAATAAAAAATGAGAATTCAGTTAATACAACTCAAAATCTTTGAATCGGCTAGGTAGCTTCACCTGTCTCAAATTCTTTGTTTTTAAAGTACAAGTTACTTACCTTCGGTAACGAAATATGTGGTAGAGACATATTCTAGTTGCAGATCCCTTACCTTAGAATTTCCCCCAGGTGTCAGACTGGATCTGGAGATTTTTCTTTGAGTAACACCCTTGCGTGTCGGTAGGTGGCGCTGGTCGACTACGTAGGCGTCACAGTCATCGGGATGGCGTCCGGAATAGTACACAGATGCCGCCTCAGTGCAGCGACGTCAGTTTCTTTTAACCACTTTCCAGGCCAAAGCCCAGAGCCACTAAGAACACTGAGATTGGTGCGTCAGAGCTAAGGACCTGAAGGGAGAATCCCTGTCCCTAGAAATCAGTTGCAAGTGGGAGGATAGGTGAGTCGGTAAGGAATCTGCAACTAGAATATGTCTCTACCAGATAGTTTGTTACTGAAGGTAAGTAACTTCTACATCTGATAGAGACTTCTAGTTGCAGATTCCTTAGCTTAGAATAGAACAAGCAATGCCGTCCTCGGAGGAGGGCTCGAACCAAGATCATGCTAGAAAGTCCTACAAGACCAAACAACCAAAGTAACCGTCCCGACAGACCTGACTGTCCAGCAGTAGTGTGTTGCAAAAGTGTGCAGGGACGCCCACGTAGCTGCCTGGCAGATATCCTGGACAGGAACTCCGCGCGCTAACGCAGCAGAAGCAGCAGTCGCTCTGGTGGAATGAGCACGAAAGCCCTCAGGGGGTTGCTTCTTGACCAAAGTATAGCACATCTTGATGCAAAGAAGTACCCATTGAGAGATGGTAGTTTTTACACTGCTTTCCCTTTCTTCGCACCCACATACCCGACAGAGTTGATTGTCCACCCGGAAATCTTTAGTATGACTAAGACAGAATTCCAACGCTCTTTTTGGGTCCATATGGTGGAGTCTGTCCTCCTCATGGGAAGGATGTGGAGGAGCATAAAAAGTAGACAGGGTGGTGGACTGGCCTACATAAAAAGAGTAACCACCTTTGGAAGGAAGGAAGCCTTAGTTCGCAACACCACTTTGTCAGGGTGCACAGACAAGTATGGAGGTTTGGATGAAAGAGCCTGAATCTCACTCACCCTGCAAGCAGAAGTGATGGCAACAAGAAAGACAGTTTTGAAAGTGAGGAGCTGTAATGGACAATTGTGCATCAGCTCAAAGGGAGGACACATTAAATAAGTAGGGACAAGATTGAGGTCCCACTGAGGCATGATAAATGGAGTGGGACGAAAAAAAATGGGTGAGACCTTTTTAGAAATCTACTCATAATAGGAGATTTAAAGAGTGAGGGCTAATCAGGTAACTTAAGAAAGGTCGAAATAGCAGATAAATACCCTTTAAGGGTGCCCAAAGCAGAGCCCTGCTGGGCCCAAGAAAAAATTAACAAAAGAACCTCAGATAGAGAGGCAGAGAGAGGATCAACAGATTTGTTGGTGCACCATGCCACAAATAAATGCCAACAACAGGTATATACTATTTAGGTGGAGGGATGCCTGCCTGCCAAGATTACATCACAGTCTTTGGGTGGAAGATCAAAAGTCTTCAACTGTTGCCACTCAATCTCCTGCATGAAGACGGAGATTGGACAGGTTCGAGTGGAGAACCGTCCCCTGCTGCTGCGACAAAACATCCGCCCAAAGAGGCAGTCTGAATGGAGGCTCGATGGCCATACTCAATAGCTCTGGATACCATAGAATCTGTGCCCAGCCTGGAGCCACTTGGGCCCGGTTGTTCCTGATCTTCTTGAGAACTCTGGGCAGAAGTGGTACAGGTGGAAAGGAGGCCGGATTTCCACTCGATACGAAAAGCAACTCCGAGCAAGTGCCACCTTGGAAACTCCAACGTGCAAAGCAGCTGACATTGTGCGTTCTCTGCAGAGGCAAACAAATCTAATCAAGCTCTCCCCACTGCTGAAAGAGACCTTGCACCACCTCCGGATGGAGACGCCATTCTTGATCGGCTGTGCATTGACGGCTGAGTTCATCCGCTCTGGCATTGAGAGAACCTGCCAGATGTTGAACCACCAGGTTAATGCCCTGATGTTCCAGCCATGTCCGTAGATGTAGTGCCTCCTGACAAAGGGTCCAGGAACCTACTCCGCCCTGTTTGTTGCAGTACCACATGGCGGTAGTATTGTCCGTGAACACCTGCACTACCTTCCCTTTGAGAGAGGGAACAAATGCTTTTGACGCAAGCCTGATCGCCCAGAGCTCCAGAATATTGATATGGAGTCCAGAGTCTGCCAGAGACCAGAGGCCTCTGATCTCCACCTCTCCTATGTGTCCTCTACAACCCAGAAGTGACGCATCTGTCACTGTAGATAGATCTGGCTGGGGAAGGGAGCGGGATCTGCTGTGAACCCAATGCAGATTCGAAAGCCACCCCTGATAGTCTTTCGCAGTCCCCTCCGAGATCTGGACCATGTCGGAGAGATTCCCCTGATGCTGCGTCCAAAGGAACTTCAAGTCCCACTGCAGAGCCCACATATGCCCTCTGGCATGTGTCATTAGCAGGATGCAGGAGGCCATGAGGCCCAGCAGCCTCACAGTCAGTCCCACCGCAACCCAAGACAGAGGCTGAAAGATCTGAATCACAGCCTGAATATCTTGGGACTCGCTTTTCGGGAGGATAAGCCTGAAACAGCACTGTGTCCAGAACAGCTCAGATGAAAGGGAGCACATGAGAGGGAGTCTGGTGTGATTTTGGCACGTTTATAGTGAACCCCAGCGTGTGCAGGAGGCTCGCTGTAATCTGAAGGTGGGAGACGACTTTCTGGGGCGAGTCCACCTTCAACAGTCAGTCGTCGAGGTAGGGGAAGACTGAGACTAACCTGCACAGATGAGCTGCAACAACCGCCATCATTTTCGTGAACACCCGAGGGGTGATGGTAAGGCCGAAGGGGAGCACGGTAAACTGAAAGTGCTCGTGACCTTCCACGAATCATAGGTAACATCTGTGGGCAGGTAGGATGGGGATGTGGAAATATGCATCCTGCAAGTCCAACGCTACCATCCAATCTCCTGGGTCTAAGGCAGACAGAACCTGAGTCAGGGTGAGCATTTACAATTTCTCCTTGAGGAAGTAGTTGAGGTCCTGTAGGTCTAGGATAGGACGTAAACCCCTTGTCCTTTTTCGGCACCAGAAAGTAGCGGGAATAAGAACCACAACCTACTTCTGGCACAGGGACCTTCCCTATAGCTTCCTTGGCCAAGAGAGCGTGACTTCCTGACACAGAAGTGCCAAATCATCCTCTGGGAGTTGGCTGAGTGATGGCGGCATGGTGGGTGGGGCAGATTTGAAAGGGAGGGAAGTAGCCCTTTCGAACGATCTGCAAAACCCACCTCTCCGTAGAGAAGCATTCCCAATGAGGCCGGTGATGGTGAATCCTGCCGCCAACAGGACGGGCGTGAGGGTTTGCAGGCTACAGCGGGGGCAGAGGTGGACAGGGCAGACCTCTGGTTCCCTGTTCCACGTGGGATTCCGTGTCCCCGGCCATGCAGTGGCTAAACAGCATGGGTGGCACAGTGGCTCAGCGCGGACACGACAGGGAGCCCCTTCCGTGGCCACAAAAGGGGTGAAGAGCGGACTGCTGGGGGCGAGGGGCAGCGGAATGACCAATGGACCGAGCCGCAGCCCGGGAATCCTTGAATCTCTCCAAGGCCGGGTACGCTTTGCCTCCAAAGAGACGGGAGCCATCAAAAGGCATTTCCATGAGAGACTGTTGGACATCCCCAGAAAAAAGCAGAAGTATGAAACCAGGCGTGGCGTCTCAAGGCCACTATCGTAGCAACTGATCTGCCCAGAGAGTCAGTTGTGTCCAGCCCACATAGGATTTGAACTTAGCTACATCTCTCCCATCGTTGACAGCTTGGCAGACAATAACACACAACTCCTCCGGTATCTGCGGCAGGACTTGTGCAACCGTATCCCACAGAGTGGGTATAGCGGCCCAAAAGGCTTGTGGTGTTCCCGGACCGCAGCACAAGACTGTAGGAAGAAAACAACTTCTTCCCAAATTGTTCCACCCTTTTTGATTCCCTATCCAGGGTTGCAGAAGGGACTGCGCCTGAGGAAGAGGAAGCCTGGATGACATGACTCTTAGGCGTGGTGTGTTGGGACAGGAATTTAGGGTCTTTTGGAGCGTGCCAATGGCGGCGTGCAATAGTCCTATTCACAGGAGCCCCTGTGTTAGGTTTGG
This sequence comes from Pleurodeles waltl, assembly GCF_031143425.1. NCBI lineage: Eukaryota > Metazoa > Chordata > Amphibia > Caudata > Salamandridae > Pleurodeles > Pleurodeles waltl. Next base: position 628,381,874 of record NC_090449.1, read on the forward strand.
ACCGAAAAGGACAACAGTGAGGGCTTCAGTCAAAGGTAAAAGGGGTTCAGATATGGAAGGCCCTGGCTGAAGCACCTCCGTCAGGAGGTTGGAACTGACCTCTACAGTAGGTAGCTCAAGGCCAAGAACCTCAGCCGCCCTACTGACCACCATGGCATAAGTCGCTCCCTCTGCCGTAGCCACGGTAGGTGACAGCATGCCAGCATCTGGAGAAGTGTCCAGTCCACTGGCCTCGCCAATTCCTGTGCCCAGTCCAAAGGTGGGTCATCCTGGTATTCATAAGGGTTCAGGGGCCCCTCAAATCCTTCCCCGAATTCGTACCCATAGGAAAAAGGGTCAAAATCTGACCTGGGGTGAGTAGGCCCCATCGAAGTCGATGTCGATAGTGGGCACTATAGACATCGGGTGTGTCGACAATCGACCCGGTTCCGGGGAAGGTGTAGGTGGTGCGACCGGCGCCGGTTCGGATCCACAAGTGGATCTGGATGGGACCTCGGTGGCCGGAGGCAAAGCTGACGGTGCGGAACCCGAAGGCCCCTCAACTGAACCCCTTGGGCCCGAAGGCACTGTATTGGATCGGTCCGCCCAAAGATGAGGCACATGGCCTCATAGAATTCCTTAAGCTGGGCGGGGGTTGCTCCGGCTCCCGGAAACTCAGGGAAGCGCAGAGCAGACCCAGAAATAGGCTACAAGGACAGAGGCCTTGAGCGTCGACGCTCCTCCCGCGTCGCGTCAGCCGAGCGACGGGACGAAGTTGAAGTGCGATGAGACCGCTTCAACAACATCTTTTTCTTACCTGTACCTGAAGACTTTGAGGAAGACGAGTGGTCTCAAGACATTCCTCTCAAGCGAGACCGGGACCTACGCGGAGTCAAGCGCTGGGCCGCCATGAGCTTGAGGAACCGCTCCGGGCCATGCTCCCTCAAGGCCTTCGGGTGCATGGCCCGGCACTCAGAGCATGACTTTGGGCCGTGGTCACGCTCCAGACCCCACAGACAAACCAGTAGTGGATCAGTCACCGACATCATGCAGTGACAGTCCTTGTACGGCTTGAACCCGGTCTTTGGGGACATCCTCGACGCACCAAAAACTCACTTCAAAACTCGACAAAATTAAAGCAGAGCTTGGATTGGCTGGTATGCCTTGGGGCTTTCTGTACAACAAGCACATACACGTTTAGAGACAGACAGCGCAAAGTGGGAGAAAGTGACTCCAGCTTCACTGGGTTGCAACCAGTTCTCCAGGTAAGATCATGTTTATGTTTACCAGTATTACAGATGGTAAATGCTTTATAAAGAGAATTTGTCCCAATCACCTCTGCTTTGCAGATTTCAATTCGTAAAGCAGAGGTGAAAGGGCACATTCTATTTAGAAAACATTTACCATCCATTACAAGCATTTTTAACATTTACGTGCCCCACCACTTTCAAACGTCACGAGCCGCCACTGGAGACACAAGCACTTTGCTACATTTCATCACATTATACTCTGCTTACTCTGTTAAGCTTAACGACAACCAACTTAACACTTAATTCATGCGTTTCATTTTAAGAAATGCAGACCGTGTACCGAAAGGGATATAAACATATCCTCACAGCCACGACTAAAGCACTACACTATAAAATACTTGTCAATGTTGCGTTCACAAAATATTGTTGCACGGTCAATCATTATTATATTATGGAACACACCAAACATGATTTTCCTAGAACGACCTATTTTAAACTTGACATTTAATAAACGGCACACTAAAAATCGTGGATAGCATAACTTAGCTCATAACATTAACAGCTTAATGACAGCAAGAGCTGCTGTTCACGTGGTAAAGATGATCCACGTTGTTTGGTTTACGGACACTTCGTTTCACATTCTGTAGACAAAACACACCCATGCGCCAGGATAGCATCTGGGGATTCTGTCAAGGTATTTTTTTTTTAAGGAGCTTCATACTTTTCCTGGAGAAATTGGATCAATTACCACTTCAGTTTGTTTTCTATGTTCATTCGATTTCACCAGGCCTTTAGGGACGTTTTACTTTTCTTCAGACTACCTTTCGCCCAACCAAAAAAAACCATCAAACCTGCTGTGATCGACAGACACGCTGCAGTTCCTTATACGTTTGCTGCCCATTCCTACTGAAGAATGGTCAGGGGTTAGTGATTATGTAACAATATCATCTTACTCAGTTTTGAAAGGGACTGTCTGGTGTTGAACTAAACAGCCTTTACAGATCCACCAGCTGTTGTGTACTGGAATGTGATTTTCTTCTAGGTCTAACCTATTGTACGACGCTCGTAAGAGGCAGTTTTTTAAGTTTCCCAGCAGAAAAAGTACTAAACAAATGATCTAAGCTCAAGAAAATTGCATGAACTCAAGTCAATTTGTTTTCCAGTCTACAAGAAGCATTGACAAAGCCAACGGGTCTTATTGTGGTAAGCTGGTGCAGTGGTTACTTTTTTTATTGAAAACATATTCCACCTAAATACAAAGAAAACATACCACTACCTAAACAGTGCGTCTGTATGCTTTCAATAGAAAATTTAAATTAAAATTAGAAAACGATTGCTTCCTACCAAGCCAGTATACTTGGAAAAGTATAGTAACCTTGGTCAGTTTTAATACCCATCATATAAACTGACAAGTATTTACAATGCAATAGATCTCACTTTTGTTGGAGTTAGAGCTATTAGGCGGTGCAAACGCATAATTGGACTTTTCTTGCCACATAATTTGTTCAACTGTGCCGCATAATTTGGACCTCTCAGCCACAGAATTCCAGTAGCCCTGCATATAACTAAAGCACTTCCATTTACTGCAGACAATCTCGCCCTGATTACCTTGAACATTTCTTATACTGTTTTTAGTACCATTTTCTTGTAAGTTATTTTTAATGTGGGTGATGTGTGAGAGAATGTTACTGACATTTTCACTGAAATGTGTTCATTTCATGCAGCATCCATAAAAAAAGGATATTTAACACTAAAACAGGACCTCACATATGAGAAATTGGAGGTTGTCACGGAGGTTATTTGCAGTAATATTAGTGAGCTGCCACTGTGTTACAAGTATTGAAAATACACATTACTATCCCTGAATATTAGATGTAAACACAATAAGAATTTGGCTTGAATAGTTCTGTCACAGCTGCCTTTGGTCCCTCAAAGAGGTTCAGCTGCCTATGGTCCCTCAAAGAGGTGCAGCTGTCTGAAGTCCCTCAAAGAGGTGCAGCTGTCTGAAGTCCCTCAAAGAAGGCAGCTGTCTGAGGTCCCTCAAAGAGGTGCAGCTGTCTGCGGTCCCTCAAAGAGATGCAGCTGTCTGCGGTCCCTCAAAGAGGAGCAGCTGCCTGCGGTCCCTCAAAGAGGAGCAGCTGCCTGCGGTCCCTCAAAGAGGAGCAGCTGCCTGAGGTCCCTCAAAGAGGAGCAGCTGCCTGAGGTCCCTCAAAGAGGAGCAGCTGCCTGAGGTCCCTGAAAGAGGAGCAGCTGCCTGAGGTCCCTCAAAGAGGAGCAGCTGCCTGAGGTCCCTCAAAGAGGAGCAGCTGCCTGAGGTCCCTCAAAGAGGTGCAGCTGCCTGCGGTCCCTCAAAGAGGTGCAGCTGCCTGCGGTCCCTCAAAGAGGTGCAGCTGCCTGCGGTCCCTCAAAGAGGTGCAGCTGTCTGTGGACTCAAGAGATTCAACAATCTATAGCCCTCGGGGTGCCCCTATATATGATCCCTCTGAGATGTACCTCTGTCTGTGGCTGTTTACAGTGAGGAATAGCTTTCCATTGCTCCCACACGTACAGTCACCCATGTTAACTCTAAGAATGGCAGCTTTCAGAAAAGCTGGCAGCTATACATGCTTCCTCATAAAGATGCAGCTGGTCACGGCCCCACAAACATTTACAATGCATCCACAGATCTGTGCAGCCACCCAAAGTATGGAAGAAGTTATTTGCAACAAAGACGCCCAGCGCAAAGCCACATTGAAAGCGCTTCACATACAATACACAGCATTATTTGAATAATTTATGGCACCTCAAAAACTTTATTGGGGGGAGCTCGTGCCAGGACAGCTGGATGGGTTCAGTTTATCCGGTCCCATACGTATTTATAAAACCTGCTCTCATTGGGTGGTACATGTTTACACCAGGCAGACCCCTGTAGTCCTAATCCCCATGCTGCACCAAGAGCAAGTTTGTGTCAGTTTCTCAGTACAGAGCAGCCACCTTTAGGAACATTCCACCCACAGAAGTCCCAGAAGCTGCTCTGATTGGTTGGACTAACTCCTGGGCCATCTGCACAAAAGCAGTGTTGGTGTAATGCATGAAAACAAATAGAATTCGTTATGTGGTGTCAAAGCTGCTCTTATGTTTATTTTTTGTTTCCCATAACACCACCTCCCAGCGCTTTATTAAACATGTATCATTTCATTAAATATAATCAAAGCGGTTTACTGCTGCTCAACAGCTGAGAGGTTTTTGTAACAAGGAGCCATTTGTGATAGCGCATTTGTGGCTGCTGAGTCAGCAGGTAGCTGTCTGCCCAGTCCGTGCTACACGCTGTAGGCCAGCAGCATTGCACAAACTCTTTTAAAGGGTGCCTGTTATTGCCAGCTCCGTGCTTTGAGTACCGGTGTTATAAAATCGTGACCTGGGCCCCAAGCACTGTGAGAGACCGAGGAAGGAAGTTTAGGCCAGCTGGAAGCTGCCCATTTCCTCAGCTGGACGTGGCTGCCTTTGTGGCATGTGTCTTGCATCACATATGTTTCTAAATAAAGGCCCTCAGGCACTGAGTGCAGCGAGGAGCCAAACGTGCAGCATAATCCTCTCGCCATTAAAGGGCGAAAGAGTTCAGCGTCAGATAGTTTAATATCAAACGCACCTAATCTTAACATCCACCCCACCCAAACTCTTACGAAGTGTGACTCAAACAGAGACACGCACCAGCAGTGCTGCAAACTAGGGCTAGTAGGCGTTTTGTAAGAAGGGGAAGGATAGACTTGTGGGAGAGCAAAATGTCACTCAACCGATTTAATTTAACAAAATTCATACAGGAATAAATATAAAAACACAATACCTGCGAAAGCGGTTAAGCTGTAAGAAAGGTTACCTTTTCAGACAGCTCCGGACTGCAAGATTGCAGATGAAAAGGACAAGCAAAGGGGAAGGAAAAGGGACGGCCTCGTCATGACGTTAATGACATCATCATGCATGACTTGCACCCGCCACCTTAAATTGGGGCAATACTAATTAAATGTTGTAATGGTAGCGATTTTCTGTACGCATTGGCAGCATGTAACTTAAACATAGTTGTGGTCACAACTGTCTGTGTGTGATGGCAGGGGGCAAAAACAGATGCCCCACAAAGAGGCCTCTAACATTTGACCTCGGTCTTTGAAAACACAGAACATGTAATCAGAGAAGAACATGATTTATAGCCCTGTTTAGAGAAATTGCCTAGAGCCACTGAAAACATCTAGCGCTCTGGTCGAACGATCTTAGCATAAGAAAAAAGTAGTCCCTAAGCAGATGCTATAATGGTACATGTGGAAAGGTACAAGTATTGGGGCCATGCTCCAGGGGAGAGTGCAACTGAGGAAAAGGTGGGACAAGGAGAAAGGATTGAATATTAACAAACAAGTGCTTATGATCGACCTAAAAATGTTACTTAAGCTGCATGTATGCTGTAGTGTATCGCTGTATATACACATGCTCAGTGAAATACTGCTATCTAGTGTTGGGCTCAGATGTTTACAAGTTTTTTTTATTTTAATTTTTTAAAGAAAGTATGTGATAGAGACTTCTAGTTGCAGATTCCTTACCTTAGAATATCCCCCAGACATGAGACCGGATCCAGAGATTTTTCTTCGAGCAGTACCCCTGTGTGGCATCAGTCAACTCCATGCCCGTTGTTGGTATTTTGGTTGCCCTGATGACATTGGGGTCATATATAGATGTCATCCTGGTAAGCTGATGTCAGTTGTCAGACTTTTCAACCTTTTTATGGGAGTTTTTGACCTACTTGGTGCATCAAGATGTCTTCTCGAAAGACCGGATTCATGCTGTGTGACTCCTGTAACCGCATGATGTCAGTTACAGACCTGCACCTTGTGTGGTTGTGGTGCCTGGAGCACGACCTCGACCCGAAGTTGTGCTCCGAGTACCAGGCCATGAACCAGAAGGCTTTGAGGGAGCTGTCCCCAACGCTCACGGCGGTCCAGCACTCAGCTACGCATCTCTCCCGGTCTCGTTTGAGAGAAAGGTCTTGAGACTACTTGCAGAGCCATCACCACCCGTACTCGTCCCACTCCAAATTGACAAGATATTTGGGTCATAAGAAGAAGAAGTACAAACGTTCTTCGACTTCACCCTGTCGCTCGGAGAACGCAACAATTGGGGGGGGGGGGGGAGGGGTGTATATGCTCTAGGCCTCAGTCCTTGTAGCCTGCTTCTGGGTCGTCTCTGTGCCTTCCAGAGTTTCCAGGAGACAGAGTCCCCCCTGCCCAACTGAGAGTTTTACGAGGCCGTGCACCTCATTCTTGGTCAGAGTGACCCTTCTGTGATGCCTCTGGGCCCAGTAGGGTCGGAAGGGGCCCCCCTCAGGTTATGTGCCGGCACCTTCGCCTCAGCTCCAGAGGGGACCCCAGGATCCATTACCGGATCTGTACTCGCACCAGTGGTGCCAACGCAACCTTACCCATCGGTAAAGATGTTTATGCTTTCGACGCCGGTTGGGCCCACAATAGACAACGATCCAATACTCATTCCCGACTCTGATCTGGAGCTGGAATGATGGCTCTTGGCGCCGATTCCGTCTTCGATGGGGGTTATGTTCCCGAGATTAGATCCTGACCCTTATGCCTATGGGTACGGGTATGCTGAGAGTATGGAGGTGTCACTGGACCCTTTAGAATTCCAGCTAAAAGATCCTGAAATGGACTGGGATCAGGAACTGGGCAAAGCCAGTGGTCTTGACACGTCCCCTGACAGTGGCATGATTTCTCCCCCTACCGTGGCTACCTCATTTTCAGTAGAAGTGAGAAGAGCTGCTGAGGCCCTGAGCCACGAGCTGCCTTCGGTGGCTGTCAGAACTAACCTCCTGACTGAGGTGCTTCAGCCAGGGGGCTTCCACATCTGAACCACTTTTGCCCTTAAATGAAGCCATCACTGATGTCCTGCTGGGGATGTGGTCTAAACCCAGCACAAGGGCTCCTGTCAACAGGACTATTGACATCCTCCACAGGCCTGTGCTTCATGACCCTAAATTTCTGACCCAACATCACATGCCCAGAAGTTTGGTCGTTCAGGCTTTTTCTTCTTCTGACGCATCCCCATCTTGAATCAAAACGACTGGGCCAACTTGGGAAGAAGTTGCTCTCCTCCTCTAGTTTGGTGTTGCGGATCGTGAACACTGCATGCCTTTTGGGCCGCTATTCCCATACTTTATGGGATATGGTCACGCAGGTGCTGCCACAGGTCCCGGAGGAGACCCAGGTCATTCTCTCCCAAGCGGTTACTGAAGGCAGAAATGCAGCCAAGTTCACGATTCGTTGTGGGCTAGACACAACCGACTCACTAGGCAGATTGGTTGCGTTGACTGTGGCCTTGAGGCGCCATGCTTGGTTGAGGATGTCTGGCTTTTTGGGGGATGTTCAGTAATCGCCTATGGACATGCCCTTCGATGGCACCCGTCTCTTCAGAGATAAAGTGGACTCAGCGCTTGAGCGCTTTAAGGCCTGGTCCCTTCGCAGCTGCTCCTCATCCTCCTGCAGTCTGCTTTTCACCCCTTTCGTGGCTACAGAAGTGGTGATCAACTGCATTCGTTTCCCTCCAGCCACTGTGCCGCGCATGCTGCCCAGCCTCTGCATGGCTGCAGGACCCAACGTGCTCGTATATCAGGGATCCAGCAGTCGGCCTTGACGACTGGCTCCTGAAGGTGGGCTTGCCCCAGGCTGTCGTCTACCGCCTCCAGACTATGGCGAACCTCCTGCATTCACTGGAGTTCACTATAAACGTGCCGAAGTAAAACCTGACTCCCTGTCAGATGCTCTCTTTCATCGGGGCTGTTCTGGACACAGTGCAGTTTCTGGCCTAACCTCAGGAGTGGTGAGTCCAGGATATTCAGGCTATGACACTGATGTTTCAGCCTCTGTCCTGGGTTTCGGTGAGAGTGTCTGAGGCTGCTGGGCCTCATGGCCTCCTGCCGAGCACACATGCCAGATGGCATATGTGGGGTCTGCAGTGGGACCTGAAGTTCCAGTGGGAGCAGCATCAGGGTAATCTCTCCAACATGGACCAGATCTCTGAGGGAACTACGTAAGATCTGCAGTGGTGGCTTCTGAACTGCGATTGCGTCAAAGGCAGAGCCACCTTCGCTCCCCAACCAGATCTGACAGTAGTGACAGATGAGTCACTCCTGGGATGGGGCGGCCACATGAAGGAGGCAGATATTAGCAGCTTCTGCTCTCCGGCGGAGTCTGGGCTCCACATCAATCTTTTGGAGCTCAGAGCGCTCAGCCTTGCATTGAAAGCATTCCTTTCCTCGCTCAAAGGGAAAGTGGTGCAGGCGTTCACAAACAACACCACTGCCATGTGGTACTGCGACATGCAGGGTGAAGTGGGGTCATGGACCCTTTGTCAGGAGGTGGGCATGACTGGAACATCTGGACATGGCTGGAACGTGAGAGCATATCCCTGGTGGTTCAACATCTGGCGGTTCAACACCTGGCAGTTCAACATCTGGTGGGCTCTCTGAACGCCAGAGCAGACAAACTCAGCCATCAATGCATGGTTGATCACAAATGTGTCTCTAAACACAAGAGGTGCAAGGTCTCTTTCAGCAATGGGGAGAGCCTTGGTTAGATCTGTTCACCTCTGCGGAGAACACACTTTCTTGTAGCCATCCCTTCTGCTCATGGAGTGAGTGACCAGTGAGCTCTTTCTTTGACGCCACCCTTTATCTCTGTTCATCCGGACAAAGTGGTGCTTCATACCAGGGCCTCTTTCCTCCCTAAAGTGGTCACGCCCTTTAATGTAGGCCTTGCCTACATTTTATCCACCCCCCAATCCTTCTCGTGAAGAGGAGACTCCACCGCCTGGATACAAAAAAAGCATTAGCATTCTACCTCAATCTACCAAAGACTTCCAGGTGGATGATCAACTCTTTGAAGGTTATGTAGATGCAAAGAAATGTCGGGTAGTGAAGAAAAGGCCCATCTCTAGATGGGTTGTTCTCTGCATATGCTACGCTTTGGCTAAGAAGCAACGCCCTTAGGGTTTGCTTGCTCATTCTACCAGAGCAACTGCCACAACCACTGGGTTAGCACGCGGAGTTCCAGTCCTAGAAATCTGCCAGGCAACAACGTGGGCGTCCCTGCACATGTTCACTAAACACCACTGCCTGGAAAGTCAGGTCCATAGGGATGGCTGCTAGGGCAGTTTGTCCTACATGACTTCCTAGTATAATCTTGGTTTGCAGACCCACCTCCGGAAGGGTATTTATTGGGTATCTATTCTAAGATAAGGAATCTGCAACTAGAAGTCTCTATTAGATGAACAAGTTACTTACCTTTGGTAACAAATTATCTGGTAGAGACATTTATTAGTTGCAGATTCCTTACCGACCCACCCATCCTCTCCGCTCTGAACTGATTTCTAGGGACGACATACTCCCTTTCAGGCCCTAGTTCTGGCATACCAGTCTGTGTTCTTCACAGCTCCAGGCTTCTGGCGTGGAAAGTCTTAAAAAGAAGCTGACATCAGCACACCAAGGTGGCGCCTATATACGACCGTGCCATCATGGCGACCACAACGCCAACGACTGGCGCAGAGTCAACCAATGCGCAAGGGTACAGCTTGAAGAAAAATCTCCAGATCCAGTCTGACGCCTGGGGAAATTCCAAGGTAAGGAATCTGCAACTACAAAATGTTTCTACCAGATAATTCATTACTGATATTTAGTAACTTGTTTGTTTCCAATCATATGGGTGGCGGATGCACTGTGATTTAAAACCTTACTTGCCAATGCGCATGGGCACCAACTCCATGTTAAGGATATTTTCACACAGCTGGTTAGAGTAGTGCGGTGAGTTACATTATGGTCTGAGCATGTGACTTGTTTTTAATTATGTGCCAAGGGCATTTACATGAAAAAGTTAATTAGTGCCCTTGTTGGCACATATTTCAAATTTGAAGTCTAAACTCTACGTTCTTTGGGGACCTTATCATATGTAGAGGGCAGGAAGGTGGCATAAAAGCCTAGCCTCTAACTCATTCTACACCTTTCTACCATAGGCATATCTAGGAACTCCTGTCAAATATGAAAGTGCTGATGATGACAAATTGGGTGAGTTAGTAGCACTATTCAACAGGCTCCTGGTGGTTGCTCCTGTGAGGCACTTCCTATTTTTAATAAGGTTTTGTTGGGTTTCCCTGGTATCAGTTACTACACTTACTCGAACATCACGTACATCAACCTCCTCTTCCTTTAGGAGGCTTATATCAAGAAGAATTTCAGTAATGGAGGCAGCCAGACAATGGGGATTACAGATTATGTTTACTGCAGAACTAGTGACAACTTGCAATCAAACTGTACAACATTTTTGCTTTAAAACCACCATAATATCTAACGCCAGATTGATTTCCATATTATACACAGCTTGTTTTCGTATTATACAAAGTCTTGCTCAGGCCTTCTGGCTTTTGGCATATTCCGCCTCATTTTCATGTTTGGCATCCTAAGCGAGAATTCATAAACGGGTAGCTGGGTGACTGGTAATTCAACATTTCTTGTATCTTTTACAAGGTTCTTTTTCATCCTTCTCAAGAGAAAGCTGTACACTTGCTAATCGGAGTTTCGATTTCGGTCATGTACTCTCATCTGAAGCAATTTATGCACAAAAAAAACAATAAAATGTCCTATAAATAGGGTTTAGGTTACCATTACTCACTACTATAGAGGGAACACACTATTGCTTTGCACAGCAATACATATCACTAGCTACAAGAGCACACCCAAATGTTCACGAGAATTTGGATTAAATGACAGAAGGGGCACACATTCACGTGAAACTCATTCAAAAAGATGTTTTACAGTTAGGCAAACAAATATTTTGCCAATGAATTAATCAATAGATTCTCTCATTTGGACAATTGTGATTCTGTAAACAGAAATCTGTCATGCCACCAGTACTTGATATATACAGAAACATTTATTAAACATTACCGCCATACTCAAGCACGTTGTGAAAACAGAACATTTTCAAGAAAGTGCTCCCCATGTGCAGACAGGACACCACACAAACAAAAATCAAAGAAGTTCACTGTTATTTTCAAAATTAAGTGGTAGGTGCATCAATGGAAATCAAGACTGCCTCCATCAAGTTCTTACGGCATGATATATTAATAAAACAGTTCATACATTAACACAGAGGAAGGGCATGGCTACTTCGTGACCACCACAATCACCTTCGTGAAGACTCAAGCTGCGGAAGTGAGACCAAATAGAAACCTGCAAACTGATATTGCTGAGACCCTACCAGGTAGTGGAGATACTTTCTGTGCGATTGTAGAATGGGGATAAAAAAATACGCATCCTGCAAATCAATCAATACCATCCAGTCTTCCTTCTCAAGTGCAAGACGCACCTGTGCTAAGGTCAGCATTTTGAACTTTTCTTGCTTGAGAAACAAATTAAAATTCCTGAGGTCTAGGATCAGACGTAAAGAACCGTCTTTTTTGGGAATCAAGCAGTACCAGGAATAACATCCCTGAAACCTTTCCTGCTCTGGAACCAACTCTACTGTGCCCTATTGGAGAGGGATAGGACCTCCTGCTGAAGGAAGATGGTCTTTGGAACAAAAACCGTGCTGGGGATAGGGTGTACCCATTTTCTACAATATTTAAAACCTAGTGTTCAGATGTTATGGATCTCCATTGTGGTAGAAACTGGGACACATGTCCTACCAACAGCAACGCATGGTCTAAGATGGCAAAACTAGGGCTGCTTTACTGTGACGTTGGCTTGGGAGGAAGAGGAGGAGCAGAAGCAAGAGGATGATTGATGGGCAACTCCTTGATGTCTACCTCTGCCCCACCCCTTATCACTTCTATAGAGAGGAACTGGATGGCTGCTTTTGCTGCTACTAGTATTGCTCAAAGGTGGAGTTCCAGCAAAACCCCTGGAACCGCCGAAACTGCCTGTAATCCCTGGGCTGTGACTGAAGGCCCAAAGATCTTGCTGTTGCCTTGCTAACTTTGAATCTCTCCAAGGCAGAATCAGCTTTGGCGCCAAACTCTCTCAACCAAATCACAAGGCAAATACATCAAGATGTTTTTGCACATCAGGTGAGAATCAAAACCCTCTCAGCCAAGCATACCTCCTTATAGTGACTGAAGTCCCCATCTCTCTCGTAAGAGAGTCAGCAATATCCTGGCTTGACGGGATGACCTGGCAAGCAGCGGCCTGACCATCACTCAGCAGCTCGGAAACGTGACCCTGAACATCCTTTGGTAAATTCAGAATCACTGCTTTAGCTGACTACATCAAAACATAATTGTACCGTCCCAACAAACAAGCTGCGTTGGTTGATTTCATAGCCATAAGAAAACACATTTTTTGCAGACTTTTCCATCCTCTTTGACTCCCTATCTGCTGTGGATGTTGGAAAAGACTCAGCAGTTCACTTGGACGAACCAGAAGCTTGTACTACCAAACTCTCAGATGAAGGATGAGTGCATGAAAACACAGGATCTTCTGGGGCAGGCTTGTATCGCCTCCCAAATGGTCTGGATCCTGCAAAGAATGGCATGGGTTTCTGCCAAATTTCAAGAACTGGCTCAGTCAATGCTACATTAAAACGTAATAAAGGCTCTGATGTGGAAGAAGTAGAATGATACACTTCTGTTAGCAAATTAAACTTGAGCACAATTGATGGAAGAGGCAGTTCCAACTTATGACCCGCCATCCTTTTCTATGAATGGCATAATGTGATCATCAGTGGAGGAATACCTTTTGCAGACAAAACTTCCCACTCTGGGGATGTGTCCAACCCACCTGCCACTTCTAAATACTCGAAATCTGGATCCAGTGACACTATTTCTCCCCCTTCCATTTCTATTTCTCTAAAAGCATATTGTTCCTCTTCACAAAGCCTCTGAGCTCCACCCCCATCCCCCGGGATCAAGGTCTCAACTTCAACAACTGCAACTGTGAAGCCAGTACGACGTTGATGACATCAGTAACGGCATAGGTGACCTTGGCATCTATGTGGAAGACGTTAACAGAACTGGAGTCAAATGATGTGATGCCAGAGCAAATTCAGCCATAGTCTGAGAAGAAGCAACTGGCGCCAATGACACCTGCTGGACTTCGACTGGCAAAGGAGTACCCTTTCCCGGTGCTGGAGTCAGCCAGGAAACCTGGGCTATCGGCAGAAGGGACCTGAACGGCACCTGCTGATATTGTGCTGTAAATCCTCCTAGGTAATATGATAGTAGACCCATGGGGCACCGCAGGCGCACCAGATGAAGTCATTGTCCAGCTGAAAATACTGTACATAGCATTAAAAAAAAATTGAAGGATGAGATCCTGGTGCAGGAAAAGATGAATACCTGCACCAGTCGAGGAGGTTGAGGAGGCACAGGAGGAACTATACCTATCTCCGGTTCTATATAAGGACGTCCAGGCGAAGTCTGTGGTGGTCTCGGTCTCAAAGGTGAAGCTGGAGAGTTCACCGGAGACAGAGTCAACTCACCTCCATCTTCATGTGACCTCAGGTAAGGCAACAGATTTTCGAGACTCATCTCCTGAACGACGACATTAGGCACTATCATGTTGCTTCTTATTCTTCCTTTTGGCTGACTTCGGAGAATGGGAACGGAAACTTCAAACAAGATTTTCAACGGCATATCTTCTCCTGTCTCGCCTTTGCCATAAACAGTTTCACCTCTCTCCTTCAGTGCTTTAGGGCCACTTTTTGAAATGATGAACAGGCTTAAACATCGTGGTCTGAACTTAGACACCAAAGACAGGCTTCACGAGGATCCAGGATTGATATTTGATACTCACATACCGTGCGTGGTTAAAGTCATATTTCCTTTTTGGAGACGTTTTTCCCTGCAACAGTGTTGCAATATGCAGGAAAAATGTGTTGAAAGACTCTTAACTCCCTGGAGAGCCTATGAAGACAACATTATGCATCGAATGTGCGTAAAAAGGGTACTGACGCTGACAAGGACTTCTTATGGCTCAAGTAATGTCACGCAAGGTCATGTGTGGACCCAAGGGCATTGTGACATCTTCGTCTACGTGGGAGAGCTCTCAAGAAACGTTTCAGTGGAATGCTGATGCAACGATGATATTTAAAAGGTCAGGAATCCACACGTAGTTGTATCCATCAGAAGCATAAATCCTCTATCTCTTATGACCAGTTTCCTCACTTAGAAGCCAAACCTTGTCAAGTATTGTAGGAAAGTGCCTCTGTTGGCTGCCTTTGCAGCTTGTGTGTGCTGGTGGGGAGAAAAAGGCAAAGTTGACATGGCACCTCTCTCAGGGTGCCATGCCCACAAACTACTGCTTGTGGCATAGGTAAGACAATCCTCTAGCAGGCCTTACAGCTCTAAGACAGGGTGCACTATACCACAGGTGAGGGCACAGATGCATGAGCAATATGCCCCTAAAGTGTCTAAGCCAATTCTGAGACATTGTAAGTGCAGTTTAGCCATACTGAGTATATGGCCTGAGGGTTTATCATTACGAACTCCACAGCTCCAGAATGGCTTCCACTGGGACAACTTCTCAGCACAATAAACCCCCACTGATGCCAGTGTGGGATTTATTGAAAAATGCACCCCGAGGGCATCTTAGAGATGCCACCTGTATGTTAGCCAAACTGCTAGTGCAGGACTGACCAGTCTGTGCCAGCCTGCCACTTTCAGACAAGTCTCTGAGTACATGGGGTGAGAGCCTTTGTGCTCTCTGTGAACAGAAACAAAGCCTGTCCTGGGTGGAGGTGCTTCACACCTTCCCCCTACAGCAACTGTAACACCTGGCGGTGGGCCTCGAAGGCTCAAGCCTCGGATTATAGTGCCCCAGGGCACCCTTGCTAGTGGATTTGCCCCCCCCCGGACAAAGCCTAACTTTTGGCGGCAAGTCCAGTGGGGATATTAGGAAAAACATGGAGGAGTGACCACCCCAGCTAGGACACCCCTAAGGTGTCCAGAGCTGAGGTGACCCCCTCTCTGCAGAATCCTCCATCGTGGTTTGGAGGACAGGGACCGAAAGGGTTAGGTTTGTGCCCCCCTCCCCAAAGGGAGTGGGCACAGAAAGGGTGTAGCCACCCTCGGGGACAGTACCCATTGGCTACTGCCCTCTGACCCCTGTTATGCCCCTAAATCTTGTCTCTTGCTTCAAAGAACCAGCACAAGAACAATGACGCATCCAGCGGGACCAGCTACCTCTGCGAAGCTCCAGAGGACTGCCTTGCACCCAAAAAGACCAACGACACTCGTGGACAGCGGTCCTGTCCAAGAAGAAACAACAACCAAGGACTCCAGCCTCACTCTGAATGCGCAAATCCTGACCACTCTGCACCCGACGCCCATGGCCCGTGTCCAGGTGGCGCAACCAACTAGAGGATCCCCTGGCGATTCTGAACAAGTGTCCACCATGGGTTGACCTCTCCACTTCTCCACGACAACACCTGCAGAGGAAATCCCGAGGACTCCTGACTGCAAAAGCTCTGGACGAAGACATCCGACACCTAAGGACACACTGCACTCGCAGCCCCCCAGCATTGGAGAATCCAACCTCTGGTGCAGCAAACGTTCAGCAGCCAGCCCTCCTCACTGTCTGGCCTGTGGTTTGCCTGAGACGCCCTCCTGGACCTCAGCTGCAACCTCTGAGTGAACCCAGTGGCCCCCTCATAGAGAATCATTGGCGATCCGATGCCTTGTTTGCACCCTGCTCCCAGCTGCTCCAGCACAGCTGAGGGTGTATGTTTGGTGCCTACTAGTGGCCCACCCAGTGCTCCTCTAAACACCCAGGTTTGCCCTACAAAGACGCAGGTACTTACCTGCATATCTGAATCTGAGTGCCCCCCAGTCTCCATAGGAGCCCATGATTTTTTCCTCATCTTTGACCTATGCATGCTGCCGGTCCTGTGTTGCTGGAGGTGGGTGTTTGGGGTTATCCTAACCCCCGGAGACTGGAACTATAAGTAACCTCTGTTCCCCCCAGGAATTGTTTCTGAAAATTGCAGTGTCTACTTCTAAAACAGATAACTGAAAATATTTAAGAAACTGTGTAACTTATCAATATCAAACAAAGTACTATTGACCATATGTGAAATACAAAACTATTGAAGTACTTACCTCACCTTGAATCTTGTGGTTCTAAAAATAAATTAAGAAAATATATTTTTGCTATATTAAAACCATTGGTCTGGAGTTAAGTCACTGAGTGTGTGCTTCTTCGATTGTGTACAAAAATGCTTTGCACTACCCTATAATAAGCCTAACTGCTTGACCACCCTACTACAAAAGAGAGCATTATTATCTACTTTAGCCTCTGTCAAGCCCCTGGACTCTGTGCACACTATTTCTCACTTTGATATAGTAAATACAGAACCAGCTTCCTACAATTATGTGACAAAAAAATGTTGTTATAATGAAGATTAAAATATGTTTTTATTTTTTTCAGTTATATTACACATCCAAGTGGAAACCTCCCATAATGAACCCTCCAACAAATACATGTCCACACTTAACCCTTTCCTTTACTTTACCTCCCTCCATCAAGCTCATTCAGAGAAAAAAAACTATAATAACAGAAGCCAATACATGCTTCATTTTAGATTTAGACATTTAAATGGTCTCCTAGCATTTAGTTTCTAGTAGATTTCAACTCCCAAATCAACTTTTCCACTTCCTTCTCATTCTTAATTATATGCATTTATTTTTCCACATAAGTTTAAGCAGAGCCCCTAATTCCTGCCGAGCTGCCACTGAATTTCTTCTGTTGCACGCAGAGGTCTAATTATCTCACAGGTAAAATCTTTGTATGCAATCGACTTAGTCATCAAAGCTGCAGACAGACTGTATCTTTCACTAGAAAGGAACAAAATGAATGAGTAACTTCCTATGTCTACTTTTATTAGCATTGAGCCTAAAGGAGACATTTCTTGCCTGTGGTAACGCATTATGCAGTAGAAACTATATCTAGATGCAGATTCCTTACCTTTGAATTTCCCAAGTGTCACACTGGATCTGGAAACTGTAGCGTGAGCAGTACACCTGCGCGCAGGCCAAAAGTGAAGCCGGGGTCACCTATATAGGTGCCACTCAAGAACCATGAAGTGAACTGACAATGTGTGAACCTGCAGCTAGATACAGTCTATACCAGATAACACATTACCTAAGATAAGTAACTGGTTCACCTGATAGCGATTTATAGCTGTACATACCTTACTTTTGAGTAGGTACCCAAGCCACACCATGATAGCAGTGGGCTGCAGAACAAATTACCTAGACTAAGAAGTCCTGCAGGACCAAACAGGAAATAAAATGCCCCTCTCTGCGGGCCTGACTGTCCAGTCAGTAATGTTTAGCAAATGGGTGCAGGGACGCCCACACTGCTGCCGGGCAGATGTCCATAACTGGAACTCCAAGAGCTAACGCCATGATTGCAGCTTTTCCTCTGGTGGAACGGGCCCTCAAGTCAGCAGGAGGCTTTTTTTTAGCCAGGGAATAGCAGATCTTGATGAACAAGTTACTTACTTTCGGGTAACAATATACTTGTTACTGAAAGTAAGTAACTTGCTCATCTGATAGAGACTTCTTGTTGCAGATTATTTTCCTTAGAATAGATACTTGAGCAATACCATCCCTGGTGGTGGGCTGCAAACTAAGATCACACTAAAAAGCCCTGCAGTACCGAACGTCCGAGGCAGCTGTCTCTGCGGACCTGACTATCCAGGCAGTAATGTTTAGTGAACGTGTGCAGGGATGCCCACACTGCTGCCTGGCAGATATCCAGGACTGGAACTCAGCATGCTAACGTAGTGGTAGCAGCAGTTGCTCTGGTAGAATGAGCACGCAAACCCTCAGGGGGCTGCTTTTTTGCCAAAGTGTAGCATATTTTGATGCAGAGGACTACCCTATTGGGAGATTGTCCTCTTCTGCACCGCCCTTCCTTTCTTCGCACCTACATAACCTGCGAAGAGTTGACCGTCTACCCAAAAATCTTTATTACGATTTCGGTAGAACGCCAATTCTCATTTTGGATCCAGGCAGTGGAGTCTCTCCCCTTAATGAGGGATGTGGGGGTGCGTAAAATGTAGCCAAGGTGATTAACTGGCCTACATGAAAAGGTGCCACCACTTTGGGAAGGAAGGAAGCCCTGGTACGAAGCACCACCTTGTCAGGAAGGACAGCCAGAAATGGTGGCTTCGAAGAGAGAGCCTAGAGCTCACTTACTATGTGTCAACACCAGGACAGTGCGCGCTCTACGGGCATCTAGAATGCAAAAACCCAACACTTGCAAGATAAAGTAATTTATGCATTGTGATGATATGTTATTGTTTAACCTTTTGCACTGCAGAATTCCATCCAAAAGATTCATTTTTAAGGTGCTTATAAATACTGTACATTTACAATGTATTGCTGCAGACATTCAGAGTGTGTTAGGGTGTGGTCCCTTTCCAGGGCCTTCTGGAGACTTTCCCTGCAACATGCCTGGGCGTGGTTCTAGGCTGGGCTAAGACTCTATAAAAGAGAGTCAGCCCAACTTCCAGTGCTCACTATTCAGAGGTCCCGGTGCAGAGCAGCAGCTTCTTCCTGAGCTCCTGTCCCGACGGCCTATTTGGATTTTCCAGTCTTCTGCACTCATCTCTCATTGGTGATCACTGTTTTCAGGCGGTAAGACGGTGTTTGGACATTTCCCAACACTGTAATTGAGTATCTTCATATTCTTGCTTTTAATTCTTAAATGAATAACAGATTACTTGTGCGCTGCCATTTTTTGACATTTGTATAGTGGTTTGCAAATAGGGAGGACGCGCAATTTATTCCATAAAGATTTGACTTCGTTATTACATTATTGTTCATTGCGCGCTGATATTTCTTGACATTTACATGATGTTTTACGAGTTGGCAAGACGTGCAACTCGTTTCATGAGCATTTAACTTTGTTGTTCATTGCGCGCCATCTTTTCTTGACATTTACATGGTGGCATTCGAAGCGGCGAAACGCGCGATTCACTTCTCGTGTGTAATTCATGCTGTTCATTGTGCGCTATCATTTTCTGGCATTTACATGGTGGCATTCGAATCGGCGAAACGCGCGATTCACTTCTCGTGTGTAATTCATGCTGTTCATTGTGCGCTATCATTTTCTGGCATTTACATGGTGGCATTCGAATCGGCAACACACGCGATTCTTTCCTTGAGTGTTTTTTCATGTTGTTCATTGTGTGCTACTATTTCTTGGCATTTGTATGGTGGCATTTGAATCAGCAAGACGCGCAATTCTTTCCTCGTGTATAAATAATGTAAGTTACTGTGCGCTACCATTCTAAGACATTTTCTTGGTAGCATTTCAAGTTGACACGTCGCGTGATTTATTCCTTGAATCTACGTTGTTTGATTTCATGGTGCACAAACCTTTATGGTGTTTAATACTCATATAAAAATCTGCAATGTGCGCAATTTACTTCCAAATGTTTTTTCTGAGATGAACACAAAAATACCAGAATTTTAGATGTAATGCTGTGTGTTCCTGATATGTATTCATAAAAGGAGATTCATATGGTTGTTTAGAAATTGCTAAGAGTGTTTCCTGATTCTCATGCTAAAGAAAGTACTTGAATCTGAAAGTCCTATTTAACTTTTCCTGTTTCCTCCTCAGGTATTCGGTCATCTAAAGCCTAGTCAGTTTTAGGATTATTCCAGGGTTGTTCATGTTTTTTCGGAAAAGACGAAGCTTACAGTTGTAGCATGGTACTGATTTCATGAGATGTAATTTTGATGTTGTGTTTTAACCTTTTGCTTCCTACAGGTCTCCTTCCCAGCTGTTCCCGTCCTAATCCCCTTTTCCCCACTTGGACTCTCTTAGACTCTGTGATAAATCTAATCAGAGTATTGGAGCTGTCTTGTGGTGGAAGTGTTGGGAACGTGCACGGACCCCGAGGATCTGGTGACTCTGACACTATGCGAGCAGAAGTGATGGCGACCAAGAAGGCCTTTTAAGAGTGAAGAGCCTCAGGGGAAAGTTGTGGAGCGGCTCGACAGGAGCACGCATGAGAAACTAGGGCATTATGAACGGGATGGGAGGAACATACGGGTGAGTCCTTTAAGAAACTTCTCGACAATGGGAGATTTGAACAGAGAAGGTTGGTCTGGCAGCCTTAAAAAAGCAGAGATGGCAGACAATTAACCTTTGAGGGTGCCGAGAGCACAGCCCTGCTGGGAAGAGAAAGAATTAAGAGGAGAACCTCCGAGAGAAGTGCAGAAAGGGGATCAACAGACTTGTTGATATCCCATGCCACAAATTTGTTCCAACGATAGGTGTATACCGTTTTGGTGGAGAGACGCCTGGCTGCCAAGATAAAATCACAGACTTCGGGTGGAAGGTCGAAAGCTGTCAACTGCTGCTGCTCAAGCTCCACGCAAGGAGGGGGACACTTGACACATTCAGGTTAAGTACCGTCTCCTGCTGCTGCGACAGATGATCCTCCCAAAGGGGTAGTCTTATCTGAGGATCGATGGCCACGCTCAATAGCTCAGAATACCAGACTCTTTGTGCCCAGTCCGGAGCCACCAGGATTACTTGGGCCCGGTCGTGCCTGATCTTCTTCAGAACTCTGGCCAGAAGTGGTATTGGCGAGAAGGCATAAAGGAGGCTTGAGCTCCACAAGGGGTGAAAAGCATAGCCGAACAAGTGCCGCCCTGGAAACTCCAATGCGCATAAACAGCTGACATGGCGCGTCCTCTGCGGAGGTTGACAGATCTAACCAAGGCTCTCCCCACTGCTGAAAGAGACCTTGCGCCACCTCCGGATGAAGACGTCGTTTGTGATCGACTATGCATCGACAGCTGAGTTTGTCTGCTCTGGCGTTCAGAGAGCCCACCAGATGTTGAACTACCAGTGAAATGCCCTGGCGTTCCAGCCATATCTAGAGGCTCTTGACAGACAGTCCACGACCCCACTCCGCCCTGCTTGTTGCAGTACCACATGGCAGTGGTGTTGTCGGTGAAAACCTGCTCCACATTTTCCTTTGAGAGGGGGAAAGAATGCTTTCAATGCAAGTCGGATCGCCTGGAGCTCCAAAAAGTTGTAGTGGAGCCTGGACTCTGCAGGAGACGAAAGGCCTCTGATCTCCGCCTCTCCCACATGGCTGCCCCATCCCAGAAGTGACACATCTGTAACTACTGTGAGATCTGGTTGGGGAAGGGAGAGAGTTGACCCAAACTGGATTCAATAGCCACCACTGCAGAACTAGTGCAGTCCCCTCTGAGATCTGGACCTTGTCGGAGAGATTCC
Organism: Pleurodeles waltl; assembly: GCF_031143425.1. Classification (NCBI taxonomy): domain Eukaryota; kingdom Metazoa; phylum Chordata; class Amphibia; order Caudata; family Salamandridae; genus Pleurodeles; species Pleurodeles waltl. The sequence goes on from NC_090449.1 coordinate 628,403,387, forward strand.
TGTGATGCTGCGTCCACTGGAACTTCAGGTCCCACTGCAGAGCCTGCATATGCCATCTGGCTTGTTGATCGGCAGGATGCAGGAGGCCATGAGGCCCAGCAGCCTCAGTCATTCTCACTGAAATTCAGGATAGAGGCTGAAACATTGGGATCCTTGCCCGAATATCCTGGACTCACTTTTTGGGACGATAAGCCAGAAACTGCACTCTGTCCAGAACAGCTTTGATAAATGCAGGAGGTCTGCCGTAGTCTGCAGGTGGGAGATAAAAGTCTGGGGCGAGTTCGCCTTCAACAGCCAGTCGTTGAGGAAGGAGGGAACACTGGAACCCTTAACTTGCTCAGATGAGCTGCTACCACCCCCTCCAGCTTTGCTCCTACCAGTTTGCAGGGTTTTCCCGGGCAGTCCGCGCTGCTACCATCCTACTGACAGGTTTCTGCTCTCCTGCTGCTTGACCAGCTCAGGACCAGGAAGGCAGAACAAAGAATTTCCTTTGGGAAAGGGAGGCAATACCCTCTCCCTTTAGAAATAGATGTTACATGGCTTGGGAGGGGTAACCTTCCCAAGCCACCGGTATGTTTCAAAGGGCACATTTTGTGCCCTCCTTGCATAAACTCGTTTGCACCAGTTCAGGGACCCCCGGTCCCTGCTCTGGTGCAAAACTGGACAACGGAAAGGGGAGTAACCACTCCCCCGTCCATCGCAACCCCAGTGGCCAGTGCTTCTCCAGGCGGCCACTTGATTCTGCCATCTTGAATCCAAGGTGCACAGAGGCCCCTGGGAGCATCTGAGTGGCCAACTCAGGCAGGTAACATCACAGCCCCCCCGCCAATAGGCAGTCACCCTGCTACGTGACCAATCCTGGGCTATTTAGGGTCTCCCTCTTGGGTGGGTCCTCAGATTTGACTTGCAAGATTCCAGCGGGACTCCTCTGCATCGTTTACTTCATTTCTGGCCACCGGGACTGCAACTGGACCCTCCAGGAACTGACAATCTGCAACTCCGGCAACGACTCTGCTTTGCAACGTTGTTTCTCCGGCTCCTTCCAGTAACTGCAACATTTACCTGGCTGTGCATCCTCTGAGGGTGACGAGTCTTCAGTCTGCACAAGAAACAAGGAGGAATCTCCCTTGGACTGAAGGAGTCACTCCCCTGCATCCTCAGGCACCAACTGCAACAACGACCAGTGTGGATCCTCTCTCCTGCAGAACTGCTTGGATCTTGCATCACAGGTGGTGGTCTGGAGTGGTCCCCTTGTTCCTCTCTACCAGCTTTCCAACTTGGGAGACAGTAAGCCCTTGCCTCTTCTTGCCAGACAGTCCCCTGGGCATTGTGACTCTTGCAGCTACCGAGGCTGGTTTGTTCCTCCTCCATGGGATTTTCAGGCTCCGTGTAGTCCCAGCCCTCAGCACCCTTCACACAGGCTGCAATGGCAGGCCTGCAGACACATTTTGCATGGGTTCCCATTAGGTGGCATAGTACAAGCTGCAGCACATGGGGAACCCCTCGTGCCCCAAAGCCCTGGGTACCCAAGTACCATATACTATGGACTTATATGGGGGCACCGGAATGCCAATTGTGGGGTGTGCTAAGTCCTAAGAAACCAAATTTAGAGGGAGAGATCACAGTCACTGGGGGCCCTGGTTGGCAGGATCCCAGTGAACATAGTCAAAACACACTGACAGCACTTGAGTGAGGGTAACCATGCCAACATGAGGGTACTTTCCTATGCCCTTGGTCTTGCAGAACCTAACTAGGAGGGCTTACATGCTGCAGCTGCCGGAGGGATGATGGCGGACGACTTCTGGCTACCAGACCCACAGGGCCAGAATGCACTGCATCTATGTTCTTGCACAGCTTGGGGAGCCTGCACAGGATGGTGGCTGGCAAAGGGCTGGTGTGGTGACACGCCCTCTCGTAGCTGTGAAAGTCAGACCGGAGGGGAGGTGTCACCGAGAGTCCAAAGGACTTGGTCATAGCCTGCAAGTCCTTGAAGTGCTGAGTCTGCCTTCGAAATCCCGTTGAAGGGTATGTCCATGAGGTTAGCCTGGACATCCCGTGAAAAGCCAGATGTTATCAGCCAGGCGTCACGCAATAAGGCCACCATCAACTAAACCACTCTGCCCAGCAAGTCAGTCACATAGTGGAGAAGTGTGGCACAATGGTTAGAGCGGCAGATCCTGATGCAGAAATCTGGCCAAGGACCAGGGTTCAATTCCCTTGGACCAGATAATTCTCGCCTCGGTGCCTAATCAAATTAATGGGTCCCACTCTGTAACTCTGGGCAATTGCTTGCTTAATATCCACAACGGCCTCAACAGCGCTTGGATGCCTGGCTTCACCCTGGGGGTTGCCCAGGAGTGGGCACCTCACAGGGAAAAGCCAAGAGAGGTTCTACAGCAGTATGCGTACAGCGCCTTGAGACCCTAACGGGTGAGTAGTGCGCTATACAAATGCGAAGTTTACAGTTTGCGAAGTTTATCCAGACCACACCTAACGGTGAGCTTTGCTGCATCCCTCCTGTCACTGCTTGGGAGAGGATGGCCTAGGCTTCCTCCAAGACCAGTGACAGCACTTGTGCAACCTTATCCCATAATGTATGGGAGTAACGGCTCAAAAGGAACGCTGTGTTCACCAACTGCAATGCCAGGCTGGAGGAAAAATTATATTTTTCCCAAGTGTGTCTAGCCTCTTGGACTCCCTGTCCATGAAAGTGTCTGGCAAGGCGCCATTGGAAGATGAGGCTTGGACTACCAAGCTCTCAGGTGTGGGGTGTTGGATGAGGAAACTGGGACCACCTGGGGTAGAGCGATGGCAGCAGGCAATTTCATAGGAGCCCTGTGATGGACCTGGACAGAGTTCCCAGTAGGACATCAGTCAGTGCTTCATTAAAGGGCAATAGGGGTTAGGGGAGGAAGCCGCAGGCTGAAGCACTTCAGTCAAGAGATTAGTCTTGATCGCCACTAAGGAAAGTTTGAGGTCAAGGACTTCCGCTGCCCTCACCACCATTGCCTAAGATGCTCCCTTCCTCCATAGCCACTGAGGGTGGAGAGAGCAAGCCAGTATCTGGAGAGGTGTCCAGTTCACCGGCATCTCCTGGTTCCTCATACCAGTCCAAAATCTCATTAGGAACGAGCATCTGATAATCTAAAGGGTACAGTGATCCCTCCTACTCCCTCCCCATGCCTAGCTGTTCCACAAAACTTTCAGGAAACAAGACTTAGAGACACTGAGCCAGGTTGGTGCTGGAATTGGCATCAACCAACACAGTTCTGTCTCAGAGCCATCAGGAATGAGAATGGGGCTGGCACCCCCAGGGGGTGAAGTGCAGTGGGGGATGAGGGGGGAACCAGGAGCATCGATGTCAGGAACGGCGCTGTAGAAGGTTGTGCTGGCATGAATGGTGGCAATCTGGAATAGGATCCGTGAGACCCCATCGGAGCTGAGGTTGGAGCACTCGCCGTGAAACCTGACAATGCATCTTCCGACCCTGTGTGGCACCGAAAGAGCTTTGGAGAGGTCGGGCCGCTCCAAAACGCGGTGCATGGCCTTGTAAAATTCTTTAATTCGAGCGGGGTCGCTCTGGCTCCGAAAATGGAGGAAGGCGCAGAGTCGGACCTGGCAACGGCTCTGCAGAACCGCACCTGGAACGCTGTTTCCCAATTGTCACGTCAGCCAAGGTGAAGTCGAAGTCCATTTAGACTTCTTCTTGTGCCTCTTCACAAGTATCCAAAGGACCTAGAGTAGGACAAAGAGGATTTGGGGCTCCTGGAGCAATCCTGTGACTTTCTTCTGGATCGAGACCGAGACCTCCTAGGAGCTGCGCTATGCGGTGTCGACTGCCGGGCCGCAAGCAGCTTCAGGGACCGCTCCCTCAAAGCTTTCGTGCCATGGTCCAAGCACAACTTCAAGTCGTGGTCGTGCTAAAGACACCATAAGCACACAAGGTGTGGGTCAGTAACCAACATGGGACGGTGACAGGCACCACATGGCTTGAACTCTACCTTCCCAGATAACATTCTTGACACACAAGAAAAAATATTCCACAGGGACGGCTTCTCTTTCCCTGCAGCAATTCTTGTTGAAACTCCGATCAACTAGCTGGTTTCAACAGTTCTTTTCTCCTCCTATCCTTCGCAACCTGCAGACCAGCTGAATGCTAAGAGGTTAGTGCAAGATAGACTTCCTTAATTGAAGTCTCATCCTGTGCCCTCCTACATAAGGAGAGACCCCCACAAGGCCTATTCCTCAGCGAGACTCAGTTTTTCAGAGGAGCTCTGTCCATACCACCAATTACTCCATTGCATCATGCTCCCCCTGAGCCACACTGCTATAGTCAGTGCTGGTGCTGCCCTGTCTCCCACCGAAGGGGAACCTTCTTGCAGCCATCCAATCCTTAGTGAGTGCTTCCGCTGCACAGAGCCAGCTCCCTAAGGCAGCTGTATGAAGACGTACCTAACTGCGTCATCAGTAGACTTGGTGGGCTAGAAAATATTGTACCTTGCTTATACCTAAAAGCACTTTTGTAAGCCATGAATCTTTTCTCAGTACGTTTGCTTTAACCTTCCTTCCTGGGGAAGGGAATTTATGGGCTGTTCATGTGGACACCGGATATGAGGCAGGGAGTGCATGTGGCAGTGTTCACACCATCACCATTACCCCCCCTCTCGGAACCAAATAAAAAAACCAAATAGATGCAATTTTTACCGCCAATTTTGTTACTGAATAAATACTATAATATTTTTGCAGCAGTACTGGCAAAAAAGGCTTGCTGGGCATGTTGGGAAATTAGTGATGGATGAGCAACGGGTTTCATTCTAGGTAGAGAGCTGAATGAGCTGGTTCACCAGGTGTTGGGTGCCGTCAACACCTATTGCATTCTATGCACCACTTGCCCTCATACCAAGGGGTGCGCCTAAGGCTTTTGATCAGGTGAAATGTTAATTTTTATGGTCTTGTTACACCAACCAGTCTGCCAGAATTTTGATAAATAATGCACTTACAGATAGGGTACTGATAAGGAGAGGTACAAGATGGAGCTGCCTCTTTCCCCCATCCCGTTTAATCTTTTTAATGAGCCCTATGCACAGGCTAACAGGGCAGACCGTACAGTCCTATTTAAATGCTATGGATATGGCTGTGGATGAATGCTATGCAGATGCTATGCAGATGATTTAATAATATTTACCTCACAGCCGGAGTTAGCGGCTCATACTTTTCTTTCCCTTGCAGACCAGTTTGATCTTTTGCAGAATATTCCATTATTCAAGCGAAAACCAAGACTATGTCCTGGAATATTGAAAACATCCATAATCTGTGTGCTTTCATACTAGTTATCTTCCTGTTGGTATTTTTCAGGACTTAGATTTAGTCCCACAAAAATTTGTTAAGGGTAGCCCTTTAGATTAAAAAGCGCCCTAGGAAATAGTGAAATCTTTCGTTGACTATATTTGGGATAGTCAGTCTAATTAGGATGTGTATCCTCCTCAAACCGTTTCATTTAATTGCATTCCGTTATGATTTGATTCAAGTGCTCTTCAGAAAATTCTAAGTAATATTGGAAGCTACATTTGGGTGGGAAAAGGTGCAAGGACAGCTTGAAAAATGTTGAGAAGTAGGCTATGGAATACAGGGCTTCATCTTCCAGATATCCAACTATATTGGATAGGGATTTTCAGCTTAAAATGTTTACGATGCTGTTTGGAACACCACTCAATTAAGGGGAAGGACAGTCGCTCCTTGTAATGACTCACAGCCTAAATAGCACCCATGGCTTTATATATAAGTTTGGTTACCTCAAAATATATATTTTTTAAATTAAAAAATCTGATTAAAGGTGCTGAAGTCAGGGACACACTTTGGTGTCGAGTAAGAAGCAGGGTGGCAATCCCCTATGCTTCGGATCAGGCACTTCTCTGGGACTCACCAGGGACACCTGAATGTCTGAAAGACACTAAGGGGCAGATGTATCATGCAATTTTGAATTCGTAAACAGTGTGAACCTGCAAAATTTGTCCGTTTGCGAATGCAAAAATGCCCTTCAAGATGTATGAAAGGCATTCTCTGTAAAATTTTAAGGAATCGCAAAAATAGCGATTCCTTAAAATTGCGACCCCATTTAGAGAATCGCTAATTGCGATTCTCTAAATAAGAAATCTCAAATAGGGAATTCCTATTTGCGATTTCCAAAGCACATGTATCATGCTTTTCTTAAATGCGAATTGGGAATTTAGGAAATGCAATTACTACCAAATCAAATTTGGAGGTAAGCATGTGCAATTTTAAAAAATGCATTATAAATGCATTTTTTAAAATGACATGTAGCGCACACATGCCACTAGGGCAGTGGTTCCCAACCTGTGGTCCGGGGACCCCTGGGGGTCCGCGAAGCCTTCTCAGGGGGTCTGTGAGAGGCTAGAAAATTAAAAAGTATTAACAAATATTGACAAATTAGGTCCCCAGCTTCCAGTAATGACTCAGGCGGGGGTCCCCGGATTTCCATGATGATTCAGTGGGGGTACCTGGGGTCCACAGAAATCAAAGGTTGGGAACCACTGCACTAGGGCATGTGTGCGTTTCACCAGGGATGTGGAATTCCTATCGCCCGACGCCTGGGAGATATTGTTTGGGGTCAAGGGCAACAAGTTTTCATGTTCATTTTGTCCTTGGGATAAGTCGGCCCAACCCCCTGCGGCACAAAACGTTTGGCTGCCAGTTTACATAGAAGGAAACTGTCTGCAGTTGAAGTAATGTGTGTCCATATGTTAATGCTTTTCGAACTTGTATTTATGGTTCATTAATGAAAATCCTTCATTATTAGAGTAAACACTGTAAATAAACGTTTTAAGGTCATAGTGCACTACTGACAGTGGTTCCATTAAAAACATTAAAAAAAATTAAAAAGTACACGTTTGAAAAGTTTAACAATATGACTATAAATGCTCCCAGAATGCTCTCTGATTAGACACACATATTTGCAGAAGCCTGTAAGCAAGAGTTATGATTCTTTGCTTTCAAAATAAAATGTTCAGAAAAAAATGCAAGTAGGAAAAAAATGGTTTACTACTATGAAATTTTAGGTGCTATTTCTCTGAAGAGTCATTTAGTAAAATGGGTTGATGCATGCTAGTATTTCTCAAAAATATTCCTAATGGAAAATCAGTGTAACCATTTTCGACAAGATTATACAAAGCATGAATATAAACAAGCATTGGCAAAGCCAACCGATCCAACATATTTGTGAGTCCATTGGTTTTGTCAATGCATGTCTTGTTTTGACATCGCTTTTGTAACACTTTATTGTTGTGAGAGCTATCAGACCTCACCACTGTAACAAACACTGGAAAAAAGAAAAAAAGGCTTTTGTTCTCAAAGAGCACACATTGCCACCAGTGCGTAACTAAGGCCCTGCGGCCCCTCTAAAGGGGGCCCCCCTCAGCAAAGCACCTACCCTGAGTAAGTCTGAAAGGGGGCCCCCTCAATATTCTTCTCTGGGGCCCCTCCGTTTTCTTTGCAGGGGGGACCCCTCCAGTTTCGTTATGCCACTGATTGCCACAGTAGTTCCTGGCACTGAACAAAACTACTTTGTGTGCCAATATCCTCCTTGTGGAAGAGCAGAATGCGACCATTCACAATAAAGACAGCTGATAGATAGAGAGAGAAATAGAAGTTTAATAACAAAATGTCTTTGTTAATGCCAGAACTAATTAGGGACCCAATTCTTAAAACAAAGTCACAAAAGTACACCCATGGTATAGGTGTTTTAATTAGTGGCGTTCATGAATGCACAAGAACTTACAGAAGCAGACTAGGAAATCATACTCTTAGAAAATAGTTGTTAACTGTATTTTAGCATGAGCAAATATCCATGTGTAGATTTGCTCATGTGAAAATATATTAAACATTTACAAATTCACTTTCCCTCCAACCACTGTTTTCCCAAACCTGGAAGAACCTCTACTTATGCCATTGTCAGGAGTAAACTTCCAACCTTTTTCATTATGGGAACATATTAGAGAAGAGCTGGTGAAAAGCCTTAAAACATACAAGTTAGTAGGTTTGCAGATTCAAAGGCATTCCAGCCCTGGAACTACTGCTGCTGCCTCCAGCCCCAATATCTAGATCTGCAGAAAGGTGGCAAAATAAGGTAATTGCTATATTAGGGATTGAACCTGCAGGTATTCAAGCCCTACTATAGTAGTAGCCCTGGCATAATCAGAGAGTCTATTATCAGAGTGCTTACATAATGGATTGCAGGACAAGTAGACTTAAGAAGCATCCTGTCCCATGGACAAGTAGATATTTTATTAAATTCCACAAACCTGTTCAAATGTCCGCAAATATTTTTTTGGGGTGCATCAGAGGGGGCCTTAGGCCCCCCCAGCACCCTGGCGTTTACATTACCTACTTTGCAAATTCCTAACTGGAATTAGCAAATTGAGAAATGCAAAACCATTCGCACCTATGGACCTACAGGCCCATAGGGATGAATGGAGTCCCATTCCCTAATTGCGATTCAGTAATTGCGATTGCGAATTTTAAGAAATCGATATTACCAACATGCAAATTCCACACATCCCATTTTGCATTTCTTAAATAACGATTTCTTAAAATTTGCTATTTAAGAAATGCAAACCGGGAGCTTGATACATTTGGCCCAAAGTCTCCCATTTAAGTTTGAAAAGTGTGATAGGCGGGTTGATCTTACAGATGCTAATGGTGTGAAATCATGGGATGATATATTTCGTACAACTAAGAGCATTCTATCTATATTTGAATACATGCAACTTTATACATGGTTTGTGGCCCAAAAACAAGACAAGACTATGAGGGATTTGAATGCAGAATGAGACCTACCCAGAATCGAAACTCAAGGGAAAGACTTAGCAAACTAGTATGAAAAGTTGTGAGACACAAAGGACAAGAGGGGGTGTCCTTGTCTACCAGATGTGTAGCAGATATATACTGAATGAAGATCTGGAAACTTTATTCAAAGTATTTTTTGAGCTTTTACTTGTGTCAATCTTACTTGCGCCAGTCTGAGGGAGAATCCATCTCTTTACCATTCACAGGGCCTACTGGAGCCCCAAAAGAATGTCAAGATGGGCGAACAATCAGGATAGTATGTGTAATAAGTGTGGCTTCCCTAATGCAGATGACACACATTTGTATCCTGTCTTCCACTGAGGGCCTTTTGGGAGCAAGTGAGTAGAACAATAACTGTTGCCTTAAGTTCAAAGTTTGAGGTGAGCCCCAACAAACAATCCTGTTTGAACTTGGTCAGAAGTACAAAAGAGAGGATGAATATAAAAAGCTTATTTTATAACTCGTTTTGATGGCCAGACATGTGGTATGCAAAAGATGGATCAATACAGTTTCCCTATATATCTAAGAATGCACTGCAATGATTGAAAAACACTAAAAATATGATAGGGCATGCTCTCGTGAAAAACAAAAAAGAGCAAAAAGAACAGATGATGGACGGAATGCTGAACAATGCAAACATTCACAAATATCTGGGTTTAATCCATCATTTTTTTTTTGCCCTCCATGCCAGCATGGACCACCCATATGCAAATCAGTCTTAACCCTGTTCCCCAAGGGAACAGTCCAGCCTGAACTGCCCAGCCAGGTCCTCTCTGCAATGGAAATATGCATCCTGGAACCCGCTGCGGGGTATCCCCCTTTATAAGCTAGGCTAGCTTGAATCCAGAGGTGGGGTGAGCACGGGACCCATGTTTGGGCATACCCTTCCTACTTAGGGTGACTAATGCAAAAAGAACAGATGATGGACCGAATACTGAACAATGCAAACATTCACTCCCAGTCACAAAGATCTGGGTTTAATGCATCAGGTTTTTTTGCCAACCAAGCCACCCGATTTTGGACTCAGACACATACATGTTCACCTTTCCAACTATGTGGGGTGACTATCATAGGTTCCATGTTTAAAAAGGGTGACAAACAATATCCTACGTGTTCCTGACCTAGTTCTCTCTTTGATTTCTCCTTCAAAGTATTGGAGGGGATTAAATGGTAAAGGCTGCAGGATTAAGCAAATGGCTTAGGATCAATTGAAAAGTCCAATTTAGCTTTTTAAAGGAGTTGGTAATATGGAGCAGCTTACATGCACCTTTAAAAAAGGACATTGTGTGGGATACTGTTACATACTCGAAGGCTTATCACATTCCTTGGTTTTGGATATGTATATTGTTGATGCCCCACATTTTGATAAATAAAAATGATATAATACTGACTGAATCAAGGATTAGGGCTCATGGAGCCTCAAGTGACAGGGTGAAGTCAAAGAATACTTGTTCTCCTTCGACTTTTTCTTGTGACCCGAATGTCCTGAGGACTTGAAGTGTGACAAGTGGCGATGGCTCCACAAATGGTCTTGTGAACTTCCTCTCGAGCGAGACTGGAAGCAATGAGGAGCTGACTGCCAGGCTATGAGCTTTAGGAATCACTCCTTCAAAGCCTTCGGGTTCATGGCCTGCCAATTGAAACAACTCTTTGGAAACCACAAGCTCAAGAGGTGCAGCCCTGTCACTGATATGCGGTGACAGGAGTCACACAGCTTGAATTCGGTCTTACAGGAAGACATCTCGATGTACCAAGAAGCCAAAAAGTTTGACGAAAGGGTTGAAAGGTCAGTCAAAGAGCAACTGATGGTAGCTATTCTCCGGATCTGCACGTAGGAGAGCACAGAAAGAAAAGAATTGATGTCAGCATGTTGGGGTCGCGCTCCAGGTACCACAAGCACACGAGGTGCGGATCCGTCACTGACATCATGCGGTTACAGGAGTCACACAGCTTGAATCCGGTTTTGCAGGAAGACATATCGATGCATCAAGTAGGTCAAAAACTTCAATAAAAAGGTTGAAAAGTCATTCAAAACACAAGTAATGGTAGCCTTTCTTGGCATTCCATTCGCGTGTAGGCTGGCGCCAAAAGAAAAGAACTGACAGTGCACCGGGGTGGCACCTATATACGACCGGAATATCATCACGGTGACCACAATGCCAACGCCGGACACGGAGTCGAATGACGCCACTTGACGTCGCGCAAGGGTAACTCGAAGAAAAATCTCCTGTTCCAATCTAACGCCTGGGGGAAACTCTAAGGTAAGGAATCTGCAACTAGAAGTCTCTATCATATGCATTAGTTCAGCTGACAGCTGATTTAGTTAGTTCTTGTATTCACTGCTCAAATATAGTGTGGCTTTCTGACATGATGACAATTTATATTTAAACTACATTACATTTATTTAAGTTATGGTTTTTGATGTTTGATTTTGTGTATGTCTTTTTATTATTTGAGCAAAAGTGAACTGATGAGTAGATAACCCTACACTCATTGAATATTTGATGAATGTGTCATAGGCGTCCCCCCTGCACTATGGACTCTGCTCTCGGAGTGCAGACAGGAGAAGATTTTTCTTAAACACAATTCCTCTGCATATTTTGCATACTTTATGTGGCCTAAGAATAGCTTACCAAACTCTAGACAAGGGATTTATAGTCCTACATCAGAAATATCAACAATGAAACCAAGGGCTCTGGTTCTGAAGTAAGCTGGAACACGAATCATTGTAGAGCCCATGCTGCCCACTATCGAAACAAACATGGTAGAACCAATCCCCTTTTTTCTAGTGGCAGCTGTAGATATCATGTAGTCACTCCTGCCTACCAATGATCCCAAATAAATGAGGACACCCAGGTGTTTATTTTATTAAATTAGAATGTTATAATATCAATCAGAAGTGTTCTAAAAAGAGATAAAATTTTAGGCAGAATTATCATCTTGACCAGATTTGAGCACCCTTGAACTCACAGTGGCATATGCTTCCATCATGTCCTGATGTTAACACTCATTCAAATCCAACTGGTAGTTGTTGTTAACTAAACATTTGTAATTTAGTGAAACCTGATTAACAGACATCTGGTTCGAGTGACTATTTCAGAGTTCCGAAAATCTGGCAATTCTTCAGCTATGGTCGGAGTTGCTCTGATATTAGGTTTATAACCTAAGACACAGTGAATTCTGAGGTTTGCTGTTCTATCTTGTAATTTACGGGAATGGATTACACGAGGCATCTATAATGTCCCTCTATCTTTCCTAAACTGTGGTAAAACGACAAAGTTAATTACTGTGAAGGCTTTAGGACTGGTATTATTGTTTCCAAGGTAAACGGTGGAGGCATCACTAAACAACCCATGGAGTCTGATTTTTTTTTTAAAAGGCCACACCATTTTCCCTGATCAAAGCCCTTTACTGTGTGAGGAGTAGTCTCTTAATGGTCTGCAATCCGCATGAACAACTGTGTATAGGCTCGAAGGGATTACAAATGGGGGACCAAATCAACGTTTCATTGAGGCATAATGTGGGGCCGAGGCAGAATATATACACAAGACCCATTAACAAACACATCACAACTAAGAATAAGAATAACAAGGGTTGGTCAGGTAAACTCAGATAAACTGAAAGAGGCAGATAAATAAGCCTTGCTGGGCCACAGATAAAACAAACACGCCTCTTCGCCGAGGCCTCAGGCCTTACACTAAACCCTCACAAGTCCCTATTGATCCCCCTACACCTGTCCAGAGAATGTACTGAGTGGCAACACAACATCCCTATCCGTAGGAACAGTTTTAAATACCTGGGTGTATTTATTACGCTTATCCAGGAATTAGCCTGGGAGCTCAATGTCACACCCCTCACAAAGAAAATCAAGGACGACCTACAACGATGGCGGTCCCTACCACTTAACCTATTAGGGAGAATAGCGCTTTACAAGATGATGATCCTTCCCAGGCTCCTTTATTTACTGCAGAATTTTCCACACCAAGTCCCTAAAAAGTGGTTCAAAGAAATGGACTCAACGACACGCCAATTTCTTTGGGGCAGTTCCCGTCCCAGACTCTCCCTCTCCACCTGCCAGCGGGACGTATACGATGGGGGTCTAGGGATGTCCAACATCCATTTCTATTATACTGCAATTCATCTGCTCGTAATCAATGACTGGGTGGGGGGCGGCTGGACAGACCCTGCCTACCGATTGGAGCTTCACACACTGAGCTATCATGGAGTCTTTGAGGCCCTCTATGGTGGCTCGATCTCTGGGACCGTCCCGTAAGTGACAAGAGTTGTCATGCTGGGGTGGCTCAAGGCCCAAAAGATGTCAGGTTGGTGGGGACGCCTCACCCAGCAGACTCCGCTCTGGCACGGGAAACTTCTGGCTGACGTCGCAGGACTGGAGGGATTTCAGGGGTGGGACAACATAGGGATTTCCACCCTGGGAGATGTCTGGGAGGGGGCACACCTGAGGTCATTCTCGGAGCTCCAGGAGCTCTTCTCGTTACACAGGACAAAATTCCACAAATATCTTCAGCTCCGTCATGCTCTGTCCGTACATATATGAGAGGGAAACTGTGTCCCTGAGTATAGCCCTATGGAAGCAAAAGTGTTGATGGGTAACTTGGGCAGGGGTGGAATCTCGCAGTTATATCGTTCCTTGCTGGTCAATACTACTAGTCCCCTAGAGGGGCTATGCCAGAGATGGGGGGCATGGGTGGGACCAATGGAGGAAGAGGACTGGTCGGAGGCACTAATGGCCCCCAGGGCATTAACAACGGCCACACGATTCCGGCTACTTCAGACCCTGTACTTACATATGGCATACCTCACTCCTGCTAGATTGTCCCAGATGCTCCGGCTCAGACGCTGACTTTTTCCGTATGGTTTGGGCCTGCCCAGTGATAGCAATTTATTGGGGGGCCGTTTTGGAGGAGGTCTCCACGATCCTGCGGGAGGATGTTGAAGTAGCCCCACTGCAACTTCTGTTAGGGGTCATGGGAGGACTGGGCTTGAGGAGAGCAGACAGTTGAGATGTTATCCTTCTGGGGCTAAATCATGGGGCCTTTGATTGTCATTGTTGGCTGTATACATTTATCCTTGTTGCCCAGATGTGGTCCAACTCTGACCATCTGCATTAATCATTTGGTTTTGTAATGTGTTTTTGGTTTCCTTTTCCCCCTGTTTTATCTCTGTGTTTCTCAAAATTAATACATTTCTTTATTAAAAAAAGAAAAGAAAAAAAACAAACAAACATGAAAACATCAGAATGTTTTGCCTGAAGGGGATTAACTTGATGGCCTCCACATCAGGTGCCAAACGTTGTCCAACAACTGGAGTAGACAGAGTTAATAAGTAGGTGGCAAAGTTACTAACCTTCTGTAGCGCTGTTTCTGCTGGATAATGTAACTGCAGATTCCTCCCCTTTTTCTCCCAGGACCAGACTAAATCCGGCACTTTTCATAGCAATTGCACCTACACACTAACAGGTGGTGCCATCAGAATCCATTGCGACAGAACAGTCGGCAATTGCCACCCTTGAGTGCTGTCAGTTTTCCTTTGCACTCTGTCACACCCTCAAATGCTGGACTGGAAGCCTGACAAAGTGCATAACCTACTGAATCTCACCATTTAAACAGATACCAAAGAAGCACCTCCCAAAATATGGGGTGGGGCAAGGGGTCTGAGGAGTGGCACTTATAACAAGAACTCTTGCAGGACCAAAATGACCCTTCCTGCAGACTTCATCATCTAAACTGTAGTGCCTGGCAAAAGTGTGTACAGATGGCCATGTAGCAGCCTGGCATATGTCCAACATTGGAAAACCACTTGCCAATGGCCCTGCGGTAGCCTTAGCTCTGGTGGAGTGAGCTTTGAGCCATTCTGGGCCTCCTATTTGGCGAGAGCATATAAAGTATTTATGTACAAGAGGACCAAACTTGACAAGGTCTACTTCTGTACCATCTTTCCTTTCTTAGCAACAGCAAAGTCAAAACAAAGCAGATTATCCACTAGATGTTCCTTTGTGCTCTTAAAGTAAAAGTCAAGGGCTCTCTGTGGGTCTAACCGAGAAACAAATTGGAAGTCTGACGTGGAGCAAAAAAGGGAGGGAGAGTGATGAAATGTCACATTTGTATGGGTAACATCTTTGACGGAAAGGAAGGATAAAATCACAGCATCAATTTGTTCGGAAAGAAATTGGTATACAGAAGTTGCCAGGACATCACCTGAAGCTCAACAGTATACCGACATGGAGGAGTGGGGCAACTGCAATGAGGGATACCATCTTAATAGGCAGCAATCTCAGTGAACAACTGTGCACAGGCTTAAAAGTTGTGTGTATTAAAAATGTGGGACCAAATTAAGGTCCCACTGAGTCATAATACAGGTCATAATACAAATATTGTTAAATCACAAACACAATGCTGTGCCCACGGAAGGCAGAGGTTAAAATGTATAGCCCACGTTTGTCAATGGCCATGGGGGACAAGCAAGATGCAGGAAGCCAAAAAGCCTCATACCAAAACACAGGAGAAAGCCCAAAATATCAGGATCATCACCTGAATGTCCCGGACTCACTGTGGGCATGGAACAACCTTGAACGGCACTGTGTCTAGGTTGGCTTATGAAGTGAATCCTCTGCATAGGTCACACGTGGGATTTCGTCTCACTGATGGATAGCCCCAAGGATGACAGTTGTCTGAGGAGGCCTTGGACTAAATGAGACAAGCCTGCCTTCAGCAGCCAGTGAAGGGCAGGCATACACGTATACCTTGTCATATGAGTGAACATAAATAAAGCAAAGGCAGTGATAGTAACCTAAAAGCACTTCCCATGTGTGTCACAATAATCAACTACGAATGTATGTTATGGTGCTAAGTGGTCGTTGATGTCCTACTACCTAAAGACAACACTGTATGTATCACAAAGCATACACAACATATAAATATTTACTAAAGACCACAGCACTCCGGAAGATGTATGTAAACAGTAATTGTTCATTGTTCAAGAATCTAATATTTAATGTATTTTGTCTCTGAAAAAATTCCAACGAATACTGACCAAAAAAAGTACAGTACCCATCATTCCAACATATCTGCTTTGAAAAAGTCACTGTGTAACGAAAAACACGCGTTGGTTGCCACTGCAAAGATTAACTAAGTGTGGTTGTTATTGCAAAGATTGACGAGTTATTACCTCATGGACTGACTAAATGGGAACAAACCAAAATCAAGGAGGGCTTTCTTTATATAAATAAATCATGAGGTTGTTACCTAAGAGAATCTTCGCTGGAATTTCTTCGGAGACAAAATACATTAAATATTAGAATCTTGCACAACAAACAATTACTGTTTACATACATCTTCCGGAGTGCTGAGGTGCGATGTATACCTGATCTACTAAGAGGGGCTGCAGCCTCTGCCATCACATTTCATAAACACTTGAGAGTGTAAGTGTTCTGACCACACCATGAACTGAAGGCAGTGTAGGGAAGTGCCCCTTTTGGCAAGGTTACCCTCCTGCCCCACCACTTTTTGCCTTTTATCTGATGCTAAATTGACTGAGTGTGCGCTGGGATCCTGCTAACCAGCTCCCACCACCTGTGTTCTTTCCGTAAACTGTACCATTGCTCCCACAATTGGCACACCTCAGGCACACAGCTAAGTCCCTTATGAAAGGAACCAGTGGTACCAAGGGTCCTGTGAACTGAAAGGGTCCTTAACGGCTGCAGCATGAATTATGCAACCATAAGGGGCCCCTCATCAAACACATGCACACTGCCATTGCAGATTGCGTGTGCTGATGGGAAGAAAAAGGTGATTTCGACATGATATCCCTCCCTGGGTGCCATGCCCACAACCCACTGCCTATGGCATAGGTAAGTCACCCCTCTAGCAGGCCTTACAGCCCTAAGGCAGGGTGCACTAGACCACAGGTGAGGACATAGCTGCATGAGCAATATGCCCCTACATTATCTAAGCTTTCTTAGACCCTGAAAGTGCAGTGTTACCATATTGAGTACATGGCCTGGGTGCTTGCCATCACGAACTCCACAGCTCCATGAACAAAGAAAAGGTACTTCATTGAGATCAGAGCTTTTTTCCATGTATCAGAGGAATCAATTAACTCATATGATGTTGGTTCAGAGTCAGACTAGGTTTACACTTCCGCCTCTCAATCTGTTTTTGACTTAGTCTTACTGACAGTTAACTATTTACATCAGGGCCGAAAAATGAAAGTGTGAACCGGTTAGGATGTGCACTCGTATTAGTTTTTTTAGCCCTTCGGTGGGGCAAGGTATTATGAGAGGCGAGAGCGTGGGTGAAGTCTTTAGGTATATTTATGTACTAGGTGAATTTTGTATAGAAAGCTTATCTCTCCAATAAACTCTAAGCTTTTCTGTGGGGCATTTTTTCCTCTTAACACTCAATGAGACTAATTTAAGTAGCCGGGTTATCTATCTAGTGTGCAGTTATGTGATTAGCACTTGGGTTTCAAGGTCTTGAGTACGCTCTTAATTTTCACTGCCCTGTGATATGTTACATGCTATCTTTCATGTTGCAACTTCCATTTCTCTACTTCAACTCATCCCATTCCCCAAACCATATCCACTATATAAACAATCCCCTCTGGACTAACACCAAGTTAGTTGTATCTCATATCCCTTTAACCCATATTTCCTGTATCTCTCGAGCAGTCTCCTGAGTTATCAGTCCTCTGTTGTGAGGGAATGCCTCCTTGGCATGGTTACCCCCTGACTTTTTGCCTTTTGTTGATGCCAGTTATGATTGAAAGTGTGCTGGGACCCTGCTAACCAGGCCCCAGCACCAGTGTTCTTTCCCTAAACTGTACCTTTGTTCTCACAATTGGCACAGCCCCGGCACACAGGTAAGTCCCTTGTAAATGATACCCCTGGTACCAAGGGCCCTGTTGCCAGGGAAGGTCTCTAAGGACTGCAGCATGTCTTATGCCATCCTGGGGACCCCTCACTCAGCACATGCACACCGCCTCACAGCTTGTGTGTGCTAGTGGGGAGAAAATGACTAAGTCGACATGGCACTCCCCTCAAAGTGCCATGCCCACCTCTCACTGCCTGTGGCATAGGTAAGTCACCCCTCTAGCAGCCCTAAGGCAGGTTGCACTATACCACAGGTGAGGGCATATGTGCATGAGCCCTATGCCCCTACAGTGTCTAAGCAAAACCTTAGGCATTGTAAGTGCAGGGTAGCCATAAAAAGTATATGGTCTGGGAGTTTGTCAAACACGAACTCCACAGTTCCATAATGGCTACACTGAAATCTGGGAAGTTTGGTATCAAACTTCTCAGCACAATAAATGCACACTAATGCCAGTGTGGGATTTACTGTAAAATGCACCCAGAGGGCATCTTAGAGATGCCCCCTAAATACCAGTCCAACTCCTAGTGCTAGGCTAAACAGATTCTGCGAGCCTGCCACATCCAGACGAGTTTCTGGCCACATGGGGAGAGTGCCTTTGTCACTCTGTGGCCAGAAACAAAGCCTGTACTGGTTGGAGGTGCTTCTCACCTCCTCCTGCAGAAACTTAACACCTGGCGGTGAGCCTCAAAGGCTCATGCCTTTTGTTACAGCACCCCAGGACATCCCAGCTAGTGGAGATGACCACCCCTCCGGCCACTGCACCCACTTTTGGCAGCAAGGCTGGAGGAGATAATGAGGAATACAAGGAGGAGCCACCCACCAGTCAGGACTGCCCCTAAGGTGCCCTGAGCTGAGGTGACTCCCGCCTTTAGAAATCCTCCATCTTCAGATTGGAGGATTCCCCCAATAAAATTAGGTATGTGCCCCCCTCCCCTCAGGGAGGAGGCACAAAGGGGTGTAGCCACCCTCCAGGACAGTAGCCACTGGGTAGTGCCCTCCTGACCTAAACACACCCCTAAATTCAGTGTTTAGGGGAGACCCAGAACCCAGGAAAACACATTCCTGCAACCTACAACAAGAAGGACTGCTGACCTGAAAGCCCTGCAGAGACGACGGAGACGACAACTGACTTGGCCCCAGCCCTACCGGCCTGTCTCCAGACTCAAAGAACCTTCACAGCGACGCATCTGACAGGGACCAGCAACCTCGGAGGACTCAGAGGACTGCCCTGAACCCGAAGGTCCAAGAAACTCCAGAGAACAGCGGCACTGTTCAACAACAGCAACATGTTTGCAACAAAGAAGCAACTTTCAAAGAACTCACTCTTCCTGCCGGAAGCGTGAGACTTCACACTCTGCACCCGACGCCCCCGGCTCGAGCTCCAGAGAACTAACACTACATAGAGGACTCCCAAGCGACTGCAACTACGTGAGTAACCCGAGCCGACCTGCACCCCCACAGTGATGCCTGCAGAGAGGATCCAGAGGCTACCCCTGACACCGACTGCCTGATAACAAAGAACCCGACGCCTGGACCAAGCACTGCACCCGCAGCCCACAGGACCGAAAGGAACCAAGCTCCAGTGCGGGAGTGACCAGCGGGCGGCCCTCTTCCTAACCCAGTTGGTGACTGTCCCGAGAAGCTCCCCTGTGCCCTGCCTGCATCGCCTAAGTGACCCCCGGGTCCCTCCATTGCTTTCTATAGCTAACCAGACACCAACTTTGCACACTGCACCCGGCAGCCCCTGGGCCACTGAGGGTGTGTTTTGTGTGCCTGTTTGCTTAACCATACATAACTCCCCCGGGAACTGTTGATTTTTGCACTGTGTACACTTTTAAAATAGCTTATTGCCATTTTAACCTATACTGTGTGTACTACTGCTTTAGTTCAAAGTTCCTTACTTACCTGTGTGGAGTACCTTGCATTTTATGTATTTACTTCAAATCTTGAATCTTTTGGTTCTAAAATAAATTAAGAAAATATATTTTTTCCATATAAAAACTATTGGTCTGGAGTTAAGTCTTTGAGTGTGTGTTCCTCAATTATTGTCTGTGTGTACAACAAATGCTTAACACTACCCTCTGATAAGCCTACTGCTCGACCACACTATCACAAAATAGAGCATTAGAATTATCTAATTTTGCCACTATCAACCTCTAAGGGGGACCCTTGGACTCTGTGCACACTATCTCTCACTTTGAGATAGTATATACAGAGCCAACTTCCTATATCTGTGATTTAAAGTTTTTGGACCCCTGGGTCTGCTCTGTTACTGTGGGCTGAATCCCCATGAACTATGTGCCTTTTGTTTCAGGATTCCTGTGCTCCCGGTGTTTTTTTCCTTACAGTATGACTGCTTTTAGATTAGACCCTATCATTTGTGGAGATGGTTAGGATCAATTTTCTTTGGTGGCTGCTATTGTTCAGTCCCCCCTCCTTTTTATTTCTTCATCATTGTAGGAAAGTACCCTCTTTCTTGGCATGGTTACCCCCATTTTCTGCCTGTTGTCAGTGTCTGACTGTTCACAGGAATCCTGCTAACCAGGACCCCCAGTGATTATGCTTTCTCCCTTCTAACTTGGTAACTTGTACTATTTTCACCCCACATTTGGCATACTGGTGCCCCCATGTAAGTCCCTAGTATATGGTACACAGGTACGCAGGGCACTGGTGTACCAGGGGATACCCTTGGGCTGCAGCATGTATTATATCACCCAAGGGGAGCTAATGCAAAGTGTTCTGCAGGCCTGTCATTGCAGCCTGCGTGAAAGGGGGCATGCACCGTTTTTCACCATACGTCACTGCAACAGGTCACTGTAAGTAACCCCTTTGGTAGACCCTCCTAGCCCAGAGGGTAGGGTGCAAGTACCTGTGTGTGAGGGCACCAGATTGGAGGATTCCCCCAATAAGATTAGGGATGTGCCCCCCTCCCTTCAGTATGCATGAGAAGAAAGATGGAATCTCCCTTGGAGTGAATGAGTCACTTCCCTGCATCCGCAGGCACCTATAGCAACGACGACCGGCTGCGTGGATCTCCTCTCAACCTGAACTGCGTGGATCCTGCATCACAGGTGGTGGTCCGGAGTAGTCCTCTCAGTCCTCTCTGGCAGCCTCCCAACTTTGGTGGATGTAAGCCCTTGCCTTCCCACCCAGGACAGTAGCCCCATGGACCGTGTCTCTTGCAGCTGCCACGGCTTGTCTACATCTCCTCCAAGGGATCTTCAGGCTGTGTGTAGCTCCGGCCCCCAGCACTCCTCCCTGCGATGCACAGCCCTTTGCGTGGTTCTCTTGCAACATGGGACCCTTCTCCAGTTGTGCTGGGTGGGCTCTTCTGGAACTTCTGTTTCCCCATCCTGTGGGACTCCTGTCGGTGCTGCCTTTGCTTCTGTGGGCTCTCTGTGTCACTGAAGGTCCCCTCTGCCTCCCCCTCCTGGGTTGAGTCATCCTGGCCTTGCTGGTCCCTGGTAGCTCCACTTTTTACCAACCGCAACATTTGCCTTTACCAGGGCTTGTTGGTGGAATTCCTGCACCAGCACCTGACTGCAATTCTTCTTCCTGTGTGGGACTTAGTCTGCATCTATCAGGAACTCTTCACCGACTCTCGGGATGCAGTGCTGACCTTCAAATCCCTGTCAATCAACTCCTGCATCCACAGCTGGGTATGTAGTAGCCCCTACTCCTCCTGAACTCTTCTGTGACTTCTGGACTTGGGCCCCTTCTTCGGCAGGTCTTTATCTTCTGGAACCGACTGCTGGTTTCTTGCAGTCTTGTCTAGGTGTTGCATTTTCTTCATTCCCTTCCTTTTGAGTGGTTTGGGCAAAATCCACTATCTTACTCCTTTTATCCTGGTCGCTAGGGGGCACTGTGGTACTTACCTTTGGGGTTTCCTAGTACCCCCAGCTTCCCCTACACATTCCACTTACCTACTTGGGGGTCCTGTGTTTGCATTCCATTTTTTTTAGTATATGATTAGGGCTCCCTCTATGGTCACTATTTTCTAACTGCATTTGTACTGTTTTCTATCATTTCTATGCCTATTGCTGATAACTAGTATATATATTTGGTGTGTTACTTACCTCCTATTGGAGAGTTGCCTCACTGGTACTTTTTGGTATTGTCACTAAAATAAAAGTACCTTTGCAAGTCTCCTAGATAAGCTTTGGCTGCTCATCCACAGCTACGTCGAGAGAGCCTGGCTTCTAGACACTGCCTACAATACACTAATAGGGGATACTTGGACCTGGTTTAAGTACTTTAGGTACCCACCACACACCAGGCCAGCTTCCTACAATCATCTGTTGTCATCATCCAAGGCCCAGGTCTCGCCGTGTGAGTGCATCGCTATTGAGCCGGTCTTTTTCTTGCTTCTCCCCTGTTATGTGAATGCCTTCTCCTTGCTTTTACCCGTAGTTTGCTTTACCCCCATTTTCACTGCTTTCTCCTTGCTTTTCCCTCCATTTGTTATGTGACCTCTCCTTGCTTTTTCCACATTTTCACTGCTTTCTCCCTGCATTTTCCTTGTTTTTTGTGTGCGCCTTCTCCTTGCTTTGCCCTCATTTTCACTGCTTTCTCAGTTTTCCCCGTTTTTTGTGTGTCTTCTCCTTGTTTGTTGTTCCCTCGTTTTCATGCTTTCTCCTTGGTTTTTAGCTCATTGCCGCTCCTGCCTGTTATTTCTCGCCTCCTGCCTAGCCCCGCTCACCTACTTCCAGTGCCCCTCCCTCAAACTACTTAACCCCTTCAATGCGGGCGTCGGCCAGTGGCCGACGCCTGTACTACCTCCCTGGTGGGAGTCACGACCAGTGGCCGACACCAGGGACGGGGTTAATAAATCCTCGGGTGTGTCGCATGGAAGCTCTTCCGTGTCTCCCCCCGCCCCTTTGTGACGTAAAGGTTGATTCCCCATCGGAGCAGGAAGCAGCCTTGCGGCCGCTTCCTGCTCCAATGGGGAAAACGGCATTCCCCACGTTCGGGAAGGCCTCGTAAGAAAGGGGAGAGTCTCCCCTTTCTTACGAGGCCTTCTGAAACTGTTTCCTGGCCCCCACCACTAGAAACACCACTAGACGCCAGGGATTTCAATTGGCCGCCCCCCCCGCACTCCCCTCCCAAACCCCCCACCCGGGGGCATTTTTTTTTTTTTTTTTTAAAGGTAGGTGCCCCCTGTGGGGGGCAACATTTATTTTTAGTTGTTGTAGGGTTTCCATGGGGGCCATTTTGGCCCCCAAGGAAATCATACAACAACTAAAAAATATAGATCTATATATATATATATATATATATATATATATATATCTATGTACATGGATATATCTATAGATAGATCTATAGATTTATATAGATATATATATATATATAAATATATCACTTTTGTCAATATGTGTGTGGTTTCCCTGGGGGCTGCGATCGGCCCCCAGGAAAACCAGACCCACATATAAAAGTGATATATATATATATATAGAGAGAGATAGATTTGCCACCAGTTGTCTTGCAGTTGCAGCTTGCGTCTTCAAAGCAATGCACATACTTCAACTGACGCTTTTCAACTGTAGCTTTTAGGCAGCAATAAAAAAGTCAAGTAAGTATTGGGACTATGTTTCTGCTACAAAAGGGTCAGACTTGTCTAGTGGCAGTTTTAGTGCCATAAAGAAGCGCAGAAGGTTTATATGCCTACTGCAAAGAGCAAATCTGTATTTTATGTAAATAGCTGAGTACATTAGTAAAGTCAGCCATTACCTGCGCTATAATACAAATTAAATATATGTGCGGGGTGGAGGGCGGCTATAGAGAGATGAAGGGCACTTTTGCTGGGTGGTAATGAGGGAATCCCAGGAGGAGGGAGTGGGAGCACCAATAATGATTGTTGGACTGGGCGCAGGAGGTGCTAAAGACTGTGACGAATGGTATGTGGCAAGGTGTTTTTTGAGTGTCTTGAAAGAACATGCTGATTGAGGGAAGAAGCGCAGGTAAGGTGGCCTCTACTGTTGCAGGTATCACACACACACCATCGATTTTGTGACTGTCTACGTAGGCTAGTGTTTTAGAGCAACAGTTTAGCCAATAGCAGAGATGGCATCTTGATGGAGGACTGCTGCTGGCACTCGGGTTATAGAGGACAGCTCTGACATAGGATCAGAGACTGAGACATCAGATACTGAGACAGCATCTGAGGGATAGGAAAATGGCGCAGACTTAGGGAGTGATTTTTCAGTCGGATGAGTCCCATTCGATAACTCCTCTTCCAGTACATTAGGAGGGAGGTGATGAGGACAGTCCTGCTGTCCCTTCGCAAGCAGTCTGTACAACTGGGTAAGAGTGGGTTAGCCCAACCCAGAAAGCAGGTGAATGCGGCGGCAAGCAGAGAGAGAGAGAGAGTGCTCTCTTGGGAACTCCCCAATTTAGTTCAGCCCCAAATTCCACCGCCCAAATCGTATTGTGGAGACATCAAAATTATCTATCGCAAAACAAACTGGTTTTGTAAGGCAGGCACCTGTGTTTTTGGTCCTGGGTTCGGAGGCCATATAGAGAAACACATTAAACCCAAACATTTCTGGAAACTAGACATTCGGGGGAGTCCACAGAGGTGTGACTTGTGTGGATTCCCCAAAGTTTTCTTACCCAGAATACCCTGCAAAGCTGAAATGTTGAATAAAAACTCTATTTTTCTCGCATTTCTGTCACACAAACTACAGGAATATGCTGGGATCCACAAAATTCCTACCACCCAGTGATTCCTCACCTGTCCTGATAAAAACACTACCCCACTTGAGTGCCTACACCTAGTGCCTGTGTCAGGAATGGATCACCCCAGGGTCGACAGCTGCCTCATGTAAGGACCAACATTGACCGCTGTGTGATCTATTCCTGTCGCGGGCACCAGGCCTACCTACACAAGTGAGGTACCATTTTTATCAGGAGACTTGGGGTAATGCTGGGTGGAAGGAAATTTGTGGCTCCTCTCAGATTCCAGAATTTTCTGTCACCGAAATGACAGGAAAAAGTGTTTTTTTGGCCAAATTTTGATGTTTGCAAAGGATTCTGGGTAACAGAACCTGGTCAGAGCCCCACAAGTCACCCCATCTTGGATTCCCCTGGGTTTCTAGGTTTCAAAAATGCGCTGGTTTGCTAGGTTTCCCCAGGTGCCGGCTGAGCTAGAGGCCAAAATCCACAGGTAGGCACTGTTTTCTATGAAAAAATGTGATGTGTCCACGTTGTGTTTTGGGACATTTCCAGTCGCGGGCGCTAGGCCTACAACACAAGTGAGGTATCATTTTAATTGGGAGACTTGGGGGAAAGCTGGGTGGAAGGAAATTTGTGGCTCCTCTCAGATTCCAGAACTTTCTGTCACCGAAATATGAGGAAAACGTGTTATTTTAGCCACGTTTTGAGGTTTGCCAAGGATTCTGGGTAACAGAACCTGGTCAGAGCCCCACAAGTCACCCCATCTTGGATTCCCCTAGGTCTCTAGTTTTCAAAAATGCACAGGTTTGGTAGGTTTCCCTAGGTGCCGGCTGAGCTAGAGGCCAGAATCTACAGGTAGGCACTTTGCAAAAAACAGCTCTGTTTTCTGTCAAAAAATATGATGTGTCCACGTTGTGTTTTGGGGCATTTCCTGTTGCGGGTGCTAGGCCTACCCACACAAGTGAGGTATCATTTTTATCGGGAGACTTGGGGGAACATAGAATAGCAAAAAAAGTGTTATTGCCCCTTATCTTTCTCTACATTTTTTCCTTCCAAATATAAGACAGTGTGTAAAAAAGACGTCTATTTGAGAAATGCCCTGCAATACACATGCTGGTATGGGCACCCCGGAATTCAGAGATGTGCAAATAACCACTGCTCCTCAAAACCTTATCTTGAGCCCATTTTGGAAATACAAAGGTTTTCTTGATACCTATTTTCACTCTTCATATTTCAGCAAGTGAATTGCTGTATACCCAGTATGGAATGAAACCCAACTGCAGGGTGCAGCTCATTTATTGGCTCTGGGTACCTAGGGTTCTTGATGAACCTACAAGCCCTTTATATCCCCGCAACCAGAAGAGTCCAGCAGACATAACGGTATATTGCTTTCAAAAATCTGACATCGCAGAAAAAAGTTAGAGTAAAACATAAAGAAAAATGGCTGTTGTTTTCAGCTCAATTTCAATATTATTTTTATTTCAGCTGTTATTTTCTGTAGGAAAACCTTGTAGGATCTACACAAATGACCCCTTGTTGAATTCAGAATTTTGTCTAGTTTTCAGAAATGTTTAGCCTTCCGGGATCCAGCACTGGTTTCACACCCATTCCTGTCACTAACTGGAAGGAGGCTGAAAGCACCAAAAATAGTAAAAATGGGGTATGTCCCAGTAAAATGCCAAATTTGTGTTGAAAAATGTGGTTTTCTGATTCAAGTCTGCCCGCTCCTGAAAGGTGGGAAGATGGTGATTTTAGCACCAGAAACCCTTTGTTGATGGCATTTTCAGGGAAAAAACCACAAGCCTTCTTCGGCAGCCCTTTTTTCCCATTTTTTTTGGAAAAAACGAAATTTTCACTGTATTTTGGCTAATTTCTTGGTCTCCTCCAGGGGAGACCACAAACTCTGGGTACCATTAGAATCCCTAGGATTTTGGAGAAAAAGGACGCAAATTTGGCGTGGATAGCTTATGTGGACAAAAAGTTATGAAGGCTTAAGCGCGAACCGCCCCAAATAGCCAAAAAAGGGCTCAGCACTGGGGGGGAGGGGGGGGGGGGGGGGGAAGTCCCAGTAGCTAAGAGGTTAATGGAGACCGCAGTGTGACCCCATTGAGCAGGTCAGGTTGGAGGCCCAGCTCTAACCATGCTGCTGCATCACACTTGCGCCTATCTTCTCCTTGCTTTTTCACTGCATATTCTGAGTGTCTTCTCCTTGCTTTTCCCTCATTCTCACTGCTTATGCCTTCCTTTTTCCTTTGTTTTTTTTGAGTGCCCATTCCTTGTTTTTGACTCATTTTCACTGCTTTCTTCTTGCTTTTCCCCACATTTTATGTGTGCCTGCTCCATGCTTTTCCCTTGTTTTCGCTGCGTTTCCCCCTGCTGCTGCATTACTCTTACTCCTGTCATCTCCTTGCTTTTTCCCCGTTTTTTGAATGCCTTCTTCTCCTTGCTTTGCCCTCGTTCTCACTGCTTTTTCCTTGCATCCCCAATTTATTGTATACCCTCTCCTTGCTTTCTCTAATTTTTACTGCTTTCTCCTTGCTTTTTCCCTGGTTCTTGAGTGCCTTCTCCTTGCTTTTCCCTCATTCCCCTTGCTTTTCCCTCATTCTAAATGCTTTCCTTCTTTCTTTTCCTCCTGTTTTTTTGTGTGCTTTCTCCTTTCTTTTCTCTAGTTTTCACTGCTTTCTTCGGGACCTGCAAGCACCTGAACACCCTGTTGGGTGATTAGTCGCACTTTACAAATCATGATTGATTGATCTTTTCTGAGCGGTTGTCTGACAGTTTTATTATTACTTTGGCCTTGTTTTTGGACTTGGTTTGGTAGCCTTGGCCCTTCTAGTAAAAAAATACACTTGAATGGGTGGACTCCTATGAGACCTTGTCCACTCTCAGAAAATCAGTGAGCGGACATAATGGTTCTTACTTTTGTAACTATTATAGAGAAAGTTCTTGGAAGAGGAATATGTGAGCTCCAGCACAAATGAACACTCTTGGGTTAATGCCGCTTTCATAATCTTTTAGTTGAAATTGTAAACTCTTGTCTAAACATTGAGTGCTCCTCTTAGGGACTTAGGATCCGCTGTTCATTAAGTACTGTTCAACTGAACGTGTTTGGAATGTTTTGTTTTCAATAGTATCTTGAGCATTTGTTTTTACATAGTAATCAATGTCACAGGATTTGTGTCGCCCTCACAGGATTTGTGTGAATCCCTCGCCACTTTCTTCCATCGCAAGATCAGCGACCTCCACAACAGCTTCGGACACCAGACCCAACATAACACCACCGAACCTGCACCCCGGCCATTACCCTCAACAACTGGACCCACATCAACACTGAAGAAACCAAATCCATCATGAACTCTATCCACTCCGGCGCCCCTTCGGACCCCTGCCCTCACTTCATCTTTAACAAAGCCGACGACATCATCGCCCCGCACCTCCAGACCGTCATCAACTCTTCTTTTTCTTCTGCTACCTTCCCCGAATGCTGGAAACACGCCCAAGTCAACGCCCTACTAAAGAAACCTACGGCTGACCCGAGCGACCTGAAAAACTTCCGCCCCATCTCTCTTCTGCCTTTCCCAGCCAAGGTAATAGAGAAGACCGTCAACAAACAGCTGACCACCTTCCTGGAAAACAACAACCTGCTCGACCCTTCACAAACCGGATTCCGAACCAACCACAGCACAGAAACCGCCCTCATCTCAGTCACTGACGACATCAGAACCCTGATGGACAACGGTGAAACAGTCGCCCTCATTCTCCTCGACCTCTCTGCTGCTTTTTGACACCGTCTGTCACCGCACCCTAATCACCCGCCTCCGCTCCACCGGGATCCAAGGCCAGGCCCTGGACTGGATCGCCTCCTTCCTCTCAAACCGTTCTCAAAGAGTATACCTCCCTCCGTTTCACTCAGAACCCACCGAGATCATCTGCGGCGTACCTCAAGGCTCATCGCTCAGCCCGACACTCTTCAATGTCTACATGAGCCCCCTCGCCAACATCGTTGGCAAGCACGACTTCATCATCACCTCCTACGCCGACACCCAACTTATACTCTCCCTCACCAAGGACCCCGCCAGCGCCAAGACCAACCTACAAGAAGGTATGAAGGACGTCGCAGATTGGATGAGGCTCAACCGCCTAAAGCTGAACTCTGACAAAACGGAAGTCCTCATCCTCGGCAACACCCCGTCCGCCTGGGACGACTCCTGGTGGCCCATGGCCCTCGGCACCGCACCGACCCCCACAGACCATGCCCGCAACCTCGGCTTCATCTTGGACCCTCTTCTCACCATGACCAAGCAGGTCAACGCCGTGTCCTCCGCCTGCTTCCTCACCCTCTGCATGCTCCGCAAGATCTTCCGCTGGATCCCCGCCGACACTAGAAAAACCGTGACCCACGCCCTCGTCACGAGCCGCCTGGACTACGGCAACACCCTCTACACCGGGACCACAGCCAAACTCCAAAATCGCCTGCAACGCATTCAAAACGCATCGGCACGCCTCATCCTCGACTTATCCCGCAACAGCCACATCTCCGCACACCTGAGACACCTGCATTGGCTCCCAATCAGCAAAAGGATCACCTTTCGACTTCTCACCCACGCACACAAAGCCCTCCACAACAAGGGACCAGAATACCTCAACCGACGCCTCAGCTTCTACGTCCCCACCCGCCTCCTCCGTTCCTCTGGCCTCGCGCTCGCTGCCGTCCCTCGCATCCGCTGCTCCACGGCGGGTGGGAGATCTTTCTCCTTCCTGGCGGCCAAGACCTGGAACTCCCTCCCCACCAGCCTCAGGACCACCCAGGACCACTCCGCTTTCCGGAGACTCCTAAAAACCTGGCTATTCGAGCAGCAGTAACCCCCCCTTTCCCCTAGCGCCTTGAGACCCGCACGGGTGAGTAGCGCGCTTTATAAATGTTAATGATTTGATTTGATTGGAATGTCACAAGAGACTAGACTAAGGATTACCAGATGGATGTCCAACTCTTCCTTGGATTATCTGGCGTGAAGAAGGGAAAGAGCACTCTATCTTAATGGATTGTCTTTGATATTTAGATGTGCTAATCACTGAAGAGGGAGCCTCCTGCTTGACTTTGAGCTGATTTCCTGAGTGAGGTTTTCAATAGAGACACTGAAGACTGTAGTGGAGTTACTCAATAAACCAGAGAAACCAATGATAACTCATAATTATCTTATTAATGTTGGTTGTGACACTGATAGAGAAGACTATGCTGCACTGGCAAGTCCTCATACTGCAAACCTAAATTCTACACACACAGACACACTAGAAACATATAACAAAACAGTTTTACATACATCACTGCTTCTACAAAAGTAAAAACACTAATCTTACCATCGCGTCCTCCCAACATTACAGCCTTGCCAGCAAGTTCTTCTGTAGTTGCGAAGCCATTGACCATTTTGTGGCAAGACTGTGGAGGTGGAGTTGGTGGCAGGGAAGCTGGTGGTGTTGGTGGATTACTTAGGTTATTCTGCTGTAAAATCCAACAATCACATATTAGCCTCTTATTAAAAAAGCAAAGTACTTTAGACTTATGTAACGCAAAAAAGGACTGATTTGAGTACATAACATGGTGATTTCACATTAACATATGCTCTGGCTGAAGAAAAATAATTTAGTCAGTGCACAAATGATTTAAGCCTGGTGGATAAGCAAAGGTCCAACACTATTTCAAATGTGTATATATATATATATATGGAAAATGTCACTTACCCAGTGTACATCTGTTCGTGGCATGAGACGCTGCAGATTCACATGCTGTGCATTATCCTGCCATCTAGTGTTGGGCTCGGAGTGTTACAAGTTGTTTTTCTTCAAAGAAGTCTTTTCGAGTCACGAGACCGAGGGACTCCTCCCTTTCGGCTCCATTGCGCATGGGCGTCAACTCCATCTTAGATTGTTTTCCCCGCAGAGGGTGAGGTAGGAGTTGTGTATATAGTAAAGGTGCCCATGCAATGGAGTAAGTATGTATGTACATAATGTGTATAAGAATAGTATATATTTACAAATTTACAAGTTTCATTCAACTTATAACGGCTACAGGCTCCCGGGGAGCTTAGCCTGTAGGAGTTGAAGTTGTCTGAAATAATGTTCGTAATACAGCCTGTACTACTGTGGCTTGTTGTGTTGTTAACACATCTACACAGTAATGTTTTGTGAATGTATGAGGCGTAGACCATGTGGCTGCTTTACATATTTCTGTCATATGTATATTCCCTAGAAAAGCCATTGTGGCGCTTTTTTTCCTAGTGGAATGCGCCTTTGGTGTAATAGGTAGATCTCTTTTTGCTTTGATATAGCAGGTCTGAATACATTTCACTATCCATCTGGCAATGCCTTGTTTGGATATTGGATTTCCTGCATGCGGTTTTTGGAAGGTTTCAAACAATTGTTTTTTTTTGCGAAACTGTTTTGTTCTATCAATGTAATATATTAGTGCTCTTTTAATGTCTAACGTTTGTAAGGCTCTTTCGGCTACTGAGTCTGGTTGTGGAAAAAAGACTGGGAGTTCCACTGTTTGGTTTAGGTGGAACGGTGATATAACTTTTGGTAAGAATTTGGGATTTGTACGGAGAACCACTTTATGTTTATTTGTATAAAGGGTTCTTGTATAGTAAATGCTTGTATTTCACTTACTCTTCAAAGAGATGTGATAGCTATTAGGAAGGCTACTTTCCAAGTTAAATACTGCATCTCACAAGAGTGCATGGGTTCAAATGGTGGTCCCATGAGTCGTGTTAACACAATATTGAGGTTCCACGAGGGGACTGGTGGTGTTCTCGGGGGTATCATTCTTTTTAGTCCCTCCATAAATGCTTTGATGACTGGGATTCTAAAAAGTGATATTGAATGTGTAATCTGCAGATATTGCTGTGAGATGTATTTTAATAGAAGAAAATGCTAGTTTAAATTTTTGTAAGTGTAATAAGTAGCTTACAATGTTTTTTGCGGAAGCATGTAGTGGTTGAATTTGATTATTATGGCAGTAATAAACAAATATTTTCCATTTGTTTGCATAACAATATCTTGTAGTAGGTTTTCTAGCTTGTTTAATGACCTCCATATGTTCTTGTGTAAGGTCTAAATGTCCAAATTCTAAGACTTCAGGAGCCAGATTGCTAGATTGAGCGATGCTGGATTCGGGTGTCTGATCTGTTGCTTGTGTTGAGTTAACAGATCTGGTCTGTTTGGTAGTTTGATACGAGGTACTACTGACAGGTCCAGCAGTGTTGTGTACCATGGTTGGCGAGCCCAGGTTGGTGCTATTAGTATTAGTTTGAGTTTGTTTTGACTCAATTTGTTTACCAGATAAGGAAGGAGTGGGAGAGGGGGAAAAGCGTAAGCAAATATCCCTGACCAACTCATCCGTAACGCATTGCCCTTGGACTGAGGGTGTGGATACCTGGATGCGAAGTCTTGGCATTTTGCGTTTTCTTTTGTTGCGAATAGGTCTATTTCTGGTGTTCCCCAGTGTAGGAAGTAAGTTTGTAGTATCTGGGGATGAATTTCCCATTTGTGTGTTTGTTGGTGAGCTCGACTGAGATTGTCGGCCAACTAGTTTTGAACCCTGGGATGTATTGTGCTATTAGGCGAATGTGATTGTGAATTGCCCAATGCCAAATCTTTTGTGTTAAGAGACACAGTTGTGATGAGTGTGTCCCTCCTTGTTTGTTTAGGTAATACATTGTTGTCATGTTGTCTGTTTTGACAAGAATGTGTTTGTGGGCTATTAATGGTTGAAATGCTTTCAATGCTAGAAACACTGCCAACAGTTCTAAATGATTTATATGCAGTTGTTTTTGGTGAACGTCCCATTGTCCTTGTATACTGTGCTGGTTGAGGTGTGCTCCCCACCCCATCATGGAAGCATCTGTTGTGATCACGTATTGAGGCACTGGGTCTTGGAATGGCCGCCCCTGGTTTAAATTTATAGGATTCGACCATTGAAGCGAGAAGTGTGTCTGGCGGTCTATCAACACTAGATCTT
Source organism: Pleurodeles waltl (assembly GCF_031143425.1). Taxonomy (NCBI): domain Eukaryota; kingdom Metazoa; phylum Chordata; class Amphibia; order Caudata; family Salamandridae; genus Pleurodeles; species Pleurodeles waltl. The sequence goes on from NC_090449.1 coordinate 628,435,829, forward strand.
GAAGTTGACCCTGTGCTTGTGTCCACTGTGTTGCTAGGGACATTTGTAAGGGACGCATGTGTAGTCTTGCGTTTGGGACAATGGCTATGCATGAAGACATCATGCCTAGAAGTTTCATTACAAACCTCACTTGATAGTGCTGGTTTGGGTACATGTTTAATATTATATTTTGGAAGGCTTGTACTCTTTGTGGACTTGGAGTGGCAATCGCCTTTTGTGTGTCGAGTGTTGCTCTCAAGTATTGTTGTATTTGACACGGTTGTAGATGCGATTTTTGGTCGTTTAGAGAGAACCCTAGTTTGTGTAGGGTTTCTATAACGTATTGTGTGTGTAGAAGAAAATGTTGTTGAGTGCTGGTTTTCATTAACCAGTCGTCTAAGTAGGGGACTACGTGCATGTGCTGTCTCCGTATATGAGCGGCTACTACTGCAAGGCATTTTGTGAATACCCTTGGGGCTGTTGTTATCCCGAATGGCAACACTTTGAACTGGTAATGCACGCCTTGGATTACAAACCTTAAGTATTTCCTGTGGGATGGATGGATGGGTATGTGGAAATATGCATCCTTGAGATCTAATGTTGACATGTAGTCCTGTTTTTTGAGCAATGGAATCACGTTCTTGAAGTGTTACCATGTGAAAGTGATCTGATTTGATGTACAGATTCAGTGTTCTGAGGTCTAATATGGGTCTCAGTGTTTTGTCCTTTTTTGGAATTAGGAAATACAGGGAGTAGAAACCTGTTCCTTTCTGATGGTTGGGTACTAGTTCTATTGCTTGTTTTTGTAACAATGCTTGGACTTCTAGTTGTAACAGGTCTAAGTGTTGTTTGGACATATTGTGTGCTCTTGGGGGCACATCTGGTGGCAATTGTAGGAATTTTATGCAATAACCATGTTGGATAATGGCTAGGACCCATGCGGCCGTAGTTATGTTTTCCCAGTTGTGGTAGTATGCGGCAACTCTCCCCCCCACTGGTGTTGAGTGGTGGGGGTTTGTGACATTGAAGTCATTGTTTGGTTTGAGGGGTTTTTGGGCTCTGGAATTTCCCCCTTGCTTTTGGGAATTGTGCATCCCTGTATGTTCCTTGAAAACCTCCTCTTTGATACTGGCCCTGATATGAGGGTCTGACTTGTGAGGTGGAAGGCTCTGTAGTTTGGGAACGAAACCCCCCTCTTAATTGCGGCTTTCTAAAAGTGCCTCTGTTCTGTGGGGAGTAGAGCGCGCCCATGGCTTTGGCCGTGTCCGTGTCCTTTTTTAGCTTCTCGATTGCCGTATCCACCTCCGGCCCAAACAATTGTTCTTGGTTGAAGGGCATATTTAGCACAGCTTGCTGGATTTCTGGTTTAAAACCCGAGCTCCGTAACCATGCGTGCCTACGAATGGTTACTGCAGTGTTCACTGTCCTTGCTGCTGTGTCTGCCGAATCCATCGCAGACCTTATTTGGTTGTTTTAAATGGTTTGTCCTTCCTCAACAACCTGTTGGGCACGTTTTTGGTATTCCTTGGGCAAGTGCTGAATTATATGTTGCATCTCGTCCCAGTGTGCCCTGTCGTAGCGAGCCAGTAGAGCCTGAGAATTGGCAATCTGCCATTGATTGGCTGCTTTTGCTGCCACCCGTTTGCCTGCTGCATCGAATTTCCGACTTTCCTTGTTGGGTGGTGGTGCGTCTCCTGAGGATTGGGAGTTTGCCCTCTTTCTGGCTGCTCCCACTACCACCGAATCTGGTGTTAGTTGCTGTGTTATAAACACAGGGTCCACTGGGGGAGGTTTATATTTCTTCTCCACCCTAGGCGTGATGGCTCTGCCTTTAACTGGGTCCTGAACACCTGTATGGCGTGTTTTAACATGCCTGGGAGCATCGGCAAACTTTGGTAAGAGCTGTGAGTGGAAGCCAAAGTGTTAAATAAGAAGTCGTCTTCTATGGGCTCCACATGCATTGCTACATTATGGAAAGTAGCTGCCCTTGATACCACCTGCATATATGCAGTGCTGTCCTCTGGTGGTGACGGCCTTGCCAGGTAGCAGTCGGGATTATTGTCTGAGACCGGTGCATCATATAAGTCCCATCCATCCGGGTCATCTTGAGTCATCCCCGTGTGCGTTGGCGACTGCATTGGGGGAGTTGCTACCGGGGACAGGTGTGGTGAATGCAATGGTGAAGTCTGTGGCGAAAACCTTGGTAGTGTCTTGTCCTTTGTCACCTTTGCCTGCATTTCCGACTCCTGGAATGCTAGCTTTCGTTTCATCTTTATTGGAGGAAGAGTTTGAATTTTCCCCGTCTCTTTTTGTATGTGCAGCCTCCTTTGAGTGTGGTCAGGCTCTCCCATGCCTAGTTCCTGCTCAAATCTGTGCCCCTGCATCTGGCTGGAAAGCCCGTGCTCTTCTGTGTAGGTGCCTGTTTTCGGCTCCGAGGCTGCATGTTTCGACACCGAAGGTTTCGGTGCACTCTTTTTCGGCTCCGAAGAAACCTTTTTAATTTTGGGGATGTCGAATTCTCGGCGCCGAGTTGTTTCGGAGCTGGTATCTCGACCGGAGTCGGATGTCTTCGGCTCTTGGGAGGCCTTTTCCGGTGCCGATGTTTGGTCATCGTGTTTTCGGGTTAAGCCATGGCCTGTTGGCGGTGGCATCCCCTTGGCCTTTATAATTTTCGAGTGGGTCTTGGCCGGGGCAGATTTACTCACAGTTTTCGGCTGCACGCTCGGCTGCTCAGTTTCGGAGTCGTCCGAGTCCGATTCATGAATGGAGAATCTCTCCTCTTCTTCGACGTCGATCTGTTCGGCCGGAGTCGACGCCAACTGAAGTCTTCTGGCTCTTCGATCGCGCACGGTCTTTTTCGATCGAAATGCCCGGCAGGCCTCGCAAGTATCCTCCCTGTGTTCCGGTGATACACAGATTACAGACCAAGTGTTGGTCTGTATAAGGATACTTTGCGTGGCAATTCGGGCAGAAACGGAAGGGGGTCTGGTCCATGAAGTTTGGAGATGGACGCGGTCGGGCCGACCAGGCCCCGCTGAAGAGTAGAAGCCCCGAAGGGCCGCCGGAGCGCTTCTTTCTTTTGGTGTCAATGTGCTAACACTAAACCGGTACGGAGCGCGAACAATACAGTAGAATTTTCCGATAACTAGCTAACTTTCCCGATTCGAAATACGGAGCGAAGAGGAACACGTCCGAACCTGATGGCGGAAAGAAAACAATCTAAGATGGAGACGACGCCCATGCGCAATGGAGCTGCAAGGGAGGAGTCCCTCGGTCTCGTGACTCGAAAAGACTTCTTCGAAGAAAAACAACTTGTAACACTCCGAGCCCAACACTAGATGGCAGGATAATGCACAGCATGTGTATCTGCAGCTACACATGCCATCGAACATATATATATATATATATATATATATATATATATATATATATATGGAAAATGTCACTTACCCAGTGTACATCTGTTCGTGGCATGAGACGCTGCAGATTCACATGCTTTGCACATCCCGCCATCTAGTGTTGGGCTCGGAGTGTTACAAGTTGTTTTTCTTCGAAGAAGTCTTTTTCGAGTCACGAGATCGAGGGACTCCTCCCCTTTCGGCTCCATTGCGCATGGGCGTCGACTCCATCTTAGATTGTTTTCCCCGCAGAGGGTGAGGTAGGAGTTGTGTATTATAGTAATAGTGCCCATGCAATGGAGTAAGTATCTATGTACATAATGTGGTTTAAAGTGATATATTTCCAAATTTACAAATGTTCAAGATCAACTTCAAACGGCTACAGGCTCCCGGGGAGGTGGGCGGGCGCATGTGAATCTGCAGCGTCTCATGACACGAACAGATGTACACTGGGCAAGTGACATTTTCCGTTCGATGGCATGTGTAGCTGCAGATACACATGCTTTGCATAGACTAGTAAGCAGTTATCCTCCCAAAAGCGGTGGTTCAGTCTGTAGGAGTTGAAGTTGTTGGGAACAAAGTTCGTAGTACTGCTTGTCCTACTGTGGCTTGTTGTGCTGTTAACACATCCACGCAGTAGTGTTTGGTAAACGTATGAGGCGTAGACCATGTGGCTGCCTTACATATTTCAGTCATTGGAATGTTTCCTAGAAAGGCCATGGTAGCACCTTTCTTTCTAGTTGAGTGTGCCTTTGGTGTTATAGGCAGTTCTCTTTTTGCTTTGAGATAACAGGTTTGAATGCATTTAACTATCCATCTAGCAATGCCTTGTTTTGATATTGGGTTTCCTGTATGAGGTTTTTGGAAAGCAACGAACAATCGTTTCGTTTTTCGAATTTGTTTTGTTCTGTCAATGTAGTACATTAACGCTCTTTTGATGTCTAATGTATGTAGTGCTCTTTCAGCTACAGAATCTGGCTCTGGAAAGAACACTGGTAGTTCTACTGTTTGATTTAAGTGGAACGGTGATATGACTTTTGGTAAGAACTTAGGATTTGTTCGTAAAACTACTTTATGCTTGTATATTTGAATAAAGGGTTCTTGTATGGTAAATGCTTGTATCTCACTTACTCTTCTTAGAGATGTGATGAGAATTAGAAATGCTACTTTCTATGTTAAGTATTGTATTTCACATGAGTGCATGGGTTCAAACGGTGGACCCATGAGCCGTGTTAAGACAATGTTAAGGTTCCACGAAGGAACTGGTGGCGTCCTTGGTGGGATAATTCTTTTGAGAGCCTCCGTAAAAGCTTTTATGACTGGGATCCTAAATAGTGATGTTGAATGCGTAATTTGCAGATAAGCTGAAATAGCGGTGAGATGAATTTTAATAGATGAAAAAGCTAGCTTTGACTTTTGTAAGTGCAGTAGGTAGCTGCCGATGTGTTTAGCAGATGCATGTAAGGGTTGCATTTGTTTATTATGGCAGTAATAAACAAATATTTTCCATTTATTTGCATAGCAATGTCTTGTGGTTGGTTTCCTAGCTTGTTTTATGACCTCCATACATTCCTGTGTGAGGTCCAGATGTCCGAATTCTAAGGCTTCAGGAGCCAAATTGCTAGATTCAGTGATGTTGGATTTGGGTGTCTGATCTGTTGTTTGTGTTGGGTTAACAGATCTGGTCTGTTTGGTAGTTTGACATGAGGCACTACTGAGAGGTCTAGTAGTGTTGTATACCAAGGTTGTCTTGCCCAAGTTGGTGCTATTAGTATGAGTTTGAGTTTGTTTTGACTCAATTTGTTTACCAGATATGGAAGGAGTGGGAGAGGGGGAAAAGCGTATGCAAATATCCCTGACCAACTCATCCATAATGCATTGCCCTGAGACTGATCCTGTGGGTATCTGGATGCGAAGTTTTGGCATTTTGCGTTTTCTTTTGTTGCAAATAGGTCTATTTGTGGTGTTCCCCATCTTTGGAAGTAGGTGTTAATTATTTGGGGGTGAATCTCCCATTCGTGGATCCGAGAGAGATTGTCTGCTAACTGATTCTGAATCCCTGGAATATACTGTGCTATTAGGCGAATGCGGTTGTGAATCGCCCAATGCCATATTTTTTGTGCCAGGAGACACAACTGTGTTGAGTGTGTTCCTCCTTGTTTGTTCAGATAATACATCGTTGTCATGTTGTCTGTTTTGACAAGAATGTGTTTGTGTCTTATTATAGGTTGAAATGCTTTCAACGCTAGAAACACTGCCAGTAGTTCTAAGTGATTTATGTGAAACTGTCTCTGCTGAGTGTCCCATTGTCCTTGGATGCTGTGTTGGTTGAGGTGTGCTCCCCACCCTATCATAGAGGCATCTGTCGTTATTACGTATTGAGGCACTGGGTCTTGGAAAGGCCGCCCTTGGTTTAAATTTATATTGTTCCACCATTGAAGCGAGGTGTATGTTTGGCGATCTATCAACACTAGATCTAGAAGTTGAACCTGTGCCTGTGACCATTGTGATGCTAGGCACTGTTGTAAGGACCGCATGTGCAATCTTGCGTTTGGGACAATGGCTATGCATGAGGACATCATTCCTAGTAGTTTCATCACCATCTTGACATGTATCTTTTGTTTTGGATACATGGCCTGTATTACATTGTGAAATGCCTGTACCCTTTGCGGACTTGGAGTGGCAATCCCTTTTATTGTGTTGATTGTCGCCCCTAAGTATTGCTGTGTTTGACACGGCTGAAGGTGTGACTTTGTGTAGTTGAGTGAGAAACCTAGTTTGTGGAGGGTTTCTATGACATACTTTGTGTGTTGTGAACACCGTTCTTGCGTGTTGGTTTTGATTAACCAATCGTCTAGGTATGGGAACACATGTATTTGCTGCCTTCTGATATGAGCAGCTACTACTGCCAGGCATTTTGTAAAAACTCTTGGCGCAGTTGTTATCCCGAATGGCAACACTTTGAATTGGTAATGTACCCATTGGAATACAAACCTTGAGTACTTTCTGTGTGAAGGATGTATCGGTATATGGAAGTATGCATCCTTTAGGTCTAGTGTTGTCATGTAGTCTTGTTGTTTGAGCAGTGGGATTACGTCCTGTAATGTCACCATGTGAAAGTGATCTGATTTGATGAAGGTATTTAATGTTCTGAGATCTAATATGGGTCTTAGAGTCCTTTTTGGGTATGAGAAAGTACAGAGAGTAAACTCCTGTTCCTTTCTGTTGAATTGGTACTAATTCTATTGCTCCTTTTTGTAGCAACGCTTGGACCTCTAGTCCTAGAAGATCCATGTGTTGTTTTGACAGTGTGTTTTCGGTGGGACGTTTGGAGGGAATTTGAGAAATTCTATGCAATAACCATGCTGGATAATTGCTAGGACCCAAGTGTCTGTTGTTATTTCCTCCCAATGTTTGTAAAACTTGGTTAGTCTTCCCCCCACAGGTGTTAGGTGTTGGGGATTTGTGACGTGGAAGTCACTGCTTGTTTTGAGGAGTTTTGGGACTTTGGAACTTCCCTCTACTCTTTTGGAATTGTCCCCCTCTATATTGTCCCCGAAAACTTCACGCTGATATTGGCTCTGATAAGTGGGCCTTGTTTGTGAGGTTGTGGGTTCTGTAGTTTGTCCTCGAAACCCACCTCTAAACTGCGTTTTGCGAAATGTGCCTCTGCTCTGTGGGGAGTAGAGTGCGCCCATGGCTTTGGCCGTATCAGTGTCTTTTTTAAGTTTTTCGATAGCAGTGTCCACCTCCGGCCCAAACAACTGCTGTCCGTTAAAAGGCATATTAAGCACGGCTTGTTGTATTTCCGGCTTGAATCCTGACGTACGCAACCATGCGTGTCTCCTTATGGTTACTGCTGTATTTACTGTCCTAGCAGCTGTATCTGCTGCATCCATTGCTGACCGTATCAATATATATATATATATATATATATATATATATATACATATATATATATATATATATATATATATATATATATATATGTTCGATGGCATGTGTAGCTGCAGATACACATGCTTTGCACATCCCGCCATCTAGTGTTGGGCTCGGAGTGTTACAAGTTGTTTTTCTTCGAAGAAGTCTTTTCGAGTCACGGGACCCAGTGACTCCTCCTTTTCGGCTCCATTGCGCATGGGCATTGGCTCCATCTTAGATTGTTTTCCCGCAGAGGGTAAGGTAGGAGTGATAGAGTGTAAAGAAAGAGATGTCTATGCAATGGAATAGAGATGTATATACAGAGTTTGAATAAAGAGGTGTCCATGCAATGGAATAGAGATGTATTTACATATGTACAAATTTTAAATGTAACTTAAACGGCTACAGGCTCCCGGGGAGGAGGGAGGGTGCATGTGAATCTGCAGCGGAACATGCCACAAACAGATGTACACTGGGTAAGTGACATTTTCCGTTCGATGGCATGTGTAGCTGCAGATACACATGCTATGCATAGACTACAAAGCAGTAATCCTCCCCTAAGCGATGGTCAGCCTGTAGGAGTTGAAGTTGTCTGAAATAATGTTCTTAGTACAGCCTGTCCTACTGTGGCCTGTTGTGTTGCTAACACATCTACACAGTAATGCTTGGTAAATGTATGAGGTGTCGACAAAGTGCCTGCTTTACAAATTTCTGTCATTGGTATGTTTCCTAGAAATGCCATTGTTGCTCCTTTTTTAATAGTGGAATGTGCCTTTGGCGTAATTAGCAGTTGTCTTTTAGCCTTTAGGTAACAAGTTTGGATACATTTCACTATCCACCTGGCTATGCCTTGTTTTGATATAGGATTACCAGTATGGGTTTTTTGGAATGCAACAAACAATTGTTTAGTTTTACGAAATTATTTTGTTCTGTCAATGTAATACGTTAAACCTCTCTTAATATCTAATGTATGTAGTGCTCTTTCTGGCACTGAGTCTGGCTGTGGGAAGAAGACTGGGAGTTCCACTGTTTGGTTTAAATGAAACGGTGAGATGACTTTAGGTAGAAATTTAGGATTTGTGCGAAGTACAACCTTATGTTTGTGTACTTGTATAAAGGGTTGCTCAATAGTGAATGCTTGTATTTCACTAACTCTTCGTAATGAAGTGATTGCCACTAGAAATGCTACTTTCCAAGTTAGGAATTGAATCTGGTAAGAGTGCATGGGTTCAAAGGGTGGACCTATGAGTCGTGTAGGTACAATGTTAAGATTCCATGAGGGTACTGGTGGCGTTCTTGGAGGTATGATTAGTTTTAGACCCTCCATGAAAGCTTTAACGACTGGCACTCTAAATAGAGATTTGGTTTATTTTGCAAATAAGCAGAAATTGCTGTGAGATGTATTTTGATGGATGAAAAAGCGAAATTTGCTTTTTGTAGGTAGAGTAAATAACCTATGATGTCTTGTATGGACACATCTAAGGCTGTTATGTGTTTTGCTTGACAGTAGAAAACCAATCTTTTCCATTTGTTAGCATAACACTGCCTGGTAGTAGGTTTTCTTGCCTTTTTAATTACTTCCATACATTCTGGTGGAAGATTTAGATACCCAAATGCTAAGATTTCAGGAGCCAGGTTACCAGATTGAGCATCCCTGGATTGGGGTGTCTGATCTGATGTTTTGTGTCAGCAGGTCTGGTCTGTTTGGGAGTTTGACATGTGGTACTACTGACAGGTCTAGCAGTGTGGTGTACCATGGCTGGCGTGCCCACGTTGGTGCTATAAGTTTGAGTTTGTTTTGACGCAGTTTGTTGACCAAAAATGGAATGAGCGGGAGAGGGGGAAAAGCATAAGCAAATATCCCTGACCAGTTGATCCATTGAGCATTCCCCTTGGATAGAGGGTGTGGGTACCTAGACGGGAAGTTTAGGCATTTTGCGTTGTGTTTGGTGGCGAACAGATCTATGTCTGGTGTCCCCCACTGACGAAAGTATTTGTGAAGTACTTGGGGGTGAATTTCCCACTCGTGAGTTTGTTGGTGATCTCGACTGAGGTCGTCTGCTAACTGATCGTGAATCCCGGGAATGTATTGAGCTACCAGGTGTATGTTGTTGTGAATTGCCCAATACCAAATTTTTGTGTGCTAGAAGGCAAAGTTGTGATGAGTGGGTTCCTCCCTGTTTGTTTAAATAGTACATTGTTGTCATATTGTCTGTTCTGACAAGAATGTGTTTGTGGGCAAGAAGAGGTTGAAAGGCTCTTGGTGCTAGGGAGACTGCTAGCAGTTCTAAGTGATTTATGCGAAACTGTTTCTGTTTGTTGTCCCATTGTCCCTGAATATTGTGCTTGTTGAGGTGTGCTCCCCATCCAATCATTGATGCATCTGTTGTGAGAATGGAGTGAGGCAGAGGGTCTTGAAATGGCCACCCTTTGTTTAAATTTGTGGGATTCCTCCACTGAAGCGAAATGTGTGTTTGGCGGTCTAGCAATACTAGATCTTGGAGATGACCATGTGCCTGCGACCATTGTTTTGCGAGGCACTGTTGTAAGGGCCGCATGTGTAACCTTGCGTTTGGGACAATGGCGATGCATGATGCCATCATACCTAGAAGTTTCATGACAAAACTGACATTGTAGTGTTGGTTTATCTGAATTTTTGGCAATATGTTGTGGAACGATTGCACTCTTTGTGGGCTTGGACTTGCAAGCGCCTTTTGAGTGTTTAGTGTAGCCCCTAGGTACTGCTGAATTTGTGATGGTTGCAGGTGTGATTTTTGGTAATTTATTGAGAACCCTAGTGTGTGTAGGGTATCGAGTGTTGGCTTTTATTAGCCAATCGACGAGATATGGGAATACATGCATATGTTGTCTCCTTATGTATGCTGCGACTACGGCAAGGCATTTTGTAAAGACTCTGGGGGCTGTTGTTATCCCAAAGGGTAATACTTTGAATTGGTAATGTTTTCCTTGTATAACAAACCTGAGGTATTTTTTGTGAGCTGGATGGAAAGGTATGTGAAAATACGCATCTTTTAGATCCAGTGTTGTCATACTTCTCCCTGTTGTAGCAGTGGGACTACATCTTGTAGTGTTACCATGTGAAAGTGTTCTGATCGGATGTAGAGGTTGAGAGTCCTGAGATCTAATATTGGTCTTAATGTTTTGTCCTTCTTGGGAATAATGAAGTACAGGGAGTAAACCCCTGTTCCTCTTTGATGATGCAGCACGAGTTTTATGGCTTGTTTGAGTAATAGTGCCTGTACTTCTGTTTGCAACATTGCAAGATGTTGTGATGAAAGTTTGTGTGCTTTTGGGGGAATGTCTGGAGGAAATTGTGTGAACTCTATGCAGTAAACATGTTGGATAATGGATAGTACCCATGTGTCTGTTGTGATGCTTAACCATTGGTCGTGGAACATTTTCAGTCTTACTCCCAAAGGGGAAGTGTGTTGAGGGAAGGTGATGATAAAGTCACTGTTTGTTATTAGTGGCTTGTTTTGAGGATTGGTATTTTCCTCTAGATTTGGGAAATTGTCCTCTGTAGGATCACCGAAATCCCCCTCTTTGGTATTGTGTCTGGTAAGAGGGCTTGGATTGTGAGGTAGATGGGTCGGAGGGCTGTGGCCTGAAGCCTCCCCTATATTGAGGCTTCCGAAATAAGCCTCTGTATTGGGATGAATAAAGCGCTCCCATTGCATTGGCAGTGTCGGCATCTTTTTTCATCTTATCTATTACTGTGTCCACCTGTGTGCCGAATAATTGTTGCTGATTAAAAGGCATGTTGAGGACGGCTTGTTGGATTTCAGGTTTAAAATGATGACCTGAGCCATGCATGTCGCCTAAAGGTGACAGACGTATTTATAGTCCTTGCGGCTGCATCTGCCGAGTCTAGTGCCGATCTTATTTGATTGTTTGTAATTGCCTGTCCCTCCTCTGCTACCTGCTGGGCTCTCTTCTGTTGGTTCTTGGGGAGATGCTGAATAATGTCCTTCATCTCATCCCAATGAGCTCTATCGTATCTAGCTAGAAGGGCCTGCAAATTAGCTATGCGCCACTGATTGGCTGCGTGTGACGCCACCCTTTTCCCTGCAGCATCACATTTTTTGCTTTATCTGGAGGGGGTGCATCCAGGAGTAAGCCCTTTCCCTCGCTGCTCTGACAACTACTGAATCGGGGGCAGCTGTTGTGTGATATAAACGGGGTCTGAGGGTGGTGGCTTGTACTTTTTCTCTACCCTTGGGGTTATAGCCCTTCCTTTAACCGATTCTTGGAATAGCTGCTGCGCATGTTTGAGCATACCGGGGAGCATGGGTAGGCTTTGGTATGTGGCATGATTTGAGGAAAATGTATTGAACAAGAAGGCGTCCTGTAGCGGTTATGTATGCATGGTCACGTTGTGAAAAGCTACTGCCCTAGCTGGAACCTGCGTATACGAGGTGCTATCCTCAGGTGGCGATGGCTTAGATGGGTAGCACTCTGTGCTATTGTCTGAGACTGGGTCGTCATAGAGATCCAATGGATCTGTGTCCTGATGTCACTGCATATTGTGTGATGGAGACTGTGCAGTGGGTGTAGCAGGAGGGGAGACAGACCGTTGAGAAGAGTGAGGAGTAGACTGGTGAGGAGAAAACTGGGGAGGCTGAGATTTCTCTCTTGGGACTTTAGCCATTGGCTGATCAGTGTTCAAGCGTCTGTGGAAGGCCAGTTTTCTTTTTGCTTTAAGAGGAGGTGCTGTGAGGATCTTGCCAGTGTCCTTGTGGATCTGTATCCTGGCCTGTTTGTCATTGAAATCCTCCATTTGTTTTAATTCTTTCCTCAAATCTTTGGCTTTCTTTTAACTGTTTCTAACGTCCATGCTTCTCTGTATAAGAATGTTTTTTTGGCACCGAAGGTCCTGGCGTAGTTGTTGGTCTCGGTTCCGAAAGTGACTTCTGGGGTCTCGACGGGTCGGTGTTGTATGCTTTCGGAACCTGTGCTTCGGCTCTAGTCCAAAGGCTTCGTTACGGGCGTGGCCTTTTTCGGTGCCGAAGATGTTACTTGGTCACCGGTCGCTTTTTTTTAACGGGTGGAGCCATAGCCTTCTGGCTGTGGCGTCTCCGAGGCCTTGTGTTTGGGCTTGGTTTGGGTTGGGCAAGCGTACTCACATGCTGGCCCGTTGTTAGTGGTCTGTCGACGGCAGACTCTTGTTCGGAATCGGATCCCCGAACTGAGGCGTGTGAATAATCTCCTCCTCTTCTGCGTCAAGGCGTACGGTGCTTCTGGATGCCATCTCTAACCTTCGCGCTCTTCGGTCTCAAAGTCTTTTTCGAACGGAAGGATTTACAGGCTGCACAAGTATCCTCTCGATGATCTGGAGATAAACACAGGTTACAAACCAGATGTTGATCTGTGTAGGGATACTAGGCGTGTCACAGAGGGCAGAATCTAAACGGGGTCCGGTCCGTGAGGCTTCGACAATACTTTTGGTCGGGCCGACCAGGCCCAAGTTGGGTGCGGGTGCCCCGAAGGGCAATCAAAGATGTGTATCTGCCGGTACCGAGGTGTCGATGCTGGATGAGACGCGATCGAAAACAATACTGACGATTTTAGATGGTTTCTAAGATTTTCTGACTCAAACAACCAGAGTGAAGAGGAACACGTCCAAACCTGATGGCGGAAAGAAAACAATCTAAGATGGAGCAAATGCCCATGCGCAATGGAGCCGAAAAGGAGGAGTCACTCGGTCCCGTGACTCGAAAAGACTTCTTTGAAGAAAAACAACTTGTAACACTGAGCCCAACACTAGATGGCAGGACCTGTGCATAGCATGTGAATCTGCAGCGACACATGCCATCGAACATATATATATCGATATATATTGATCTCCATATTACATGCTTAATAATTTACTACAGGATTTATTACCTCAGAGGATGCATCTTTGGATGCAAGAAATATGTAGATACCAATCCTTCATTCAACTGTTTTTATGAAATTACCTTCGATCTCCAAGAAAATCACATAAATTTAAATATAAAGTTTCATGCTCCTTTTAATTTGAGAGATTGTTTTCTCAAAATAGATCAAGACAAGAATTAGTTTAGTGCGTACACAATATGCCACTAATAAGATATATTTATAGAATGAAAAAAACTTGTCTTCTTGCACTGTGTCCTGCAGACGGAAGAAGGCCACAACCCTAACAATACTGTTAGATAGCTCGGACCTCTGTACTATCAAGTGAACAGCCAAGGTGACACAAGGCAACTACCAATCCACAAAATTCCCATGACCATACATCAATGAACACAACTTTGAACTGGGAAATAACAGTGCTTTCATAGAATTAATACACCCGCTAAGTACTTCTAACTAGAAACAAAAATCTTCCTGACTTATTTGAAGAGAACTGTAGTGTAACAATTAAATAAAAATAAAAAATCTAAACTGTTCCGCTCTTTTCCCATTTACATACCTTGTTACTTAAATCAGGCATCTGACTGAGAATCTACTGCTAAAAAACTGCCACTGATGCCTCTACTTCAAATTATTCTGCAATCTAAATCCTGCTACAATCAGTAATAACGCTTCATTGTTTGAGAACCAAACACTGGAAATGAACCCAAAATAATGTACAACAAACCAACCAAAGTAAATGTTGCTGAGAAGAAAACATTAATAGGGATACCTAATTTGTATAGACACATTTATAATCTGCAAATACAATGCAGACAGATTACTTAACCTAAATAATTGAGCCACATGAGTTCCAGGAAAAAGGGGCTTCATGTACAACAAAATAGGACAGAATAACAAGTTACTTACCTTTGGTAACACTGTTCCTGGTGCACATTCTAATCAAATGGAACACTCAGATTCCCAACTTGGGACCTAGTTAGGTATTAAGAAACAGGCCAATCAACATTATTTGGGTTTGGGAGGGCAGTGAGTAATCTGTGGTTAGAGTATGAATCAGACAGTGTTACTGAAGGTAAGTAATTTGTTCTTATGATACATACTTCAAATCATAGTCATCATCTTATAATAGGTACCATAGCAGAACATTCACAGACGGAATGTGCGTGGAGTGGACTCAGACCAAAACAGTCCAGCACAACTGAGGGGGACAAAGTTCCTTTATCCCTGTACCTGGCTATTAAGGGAGTAGTGCTTCCAGAATGTATGCAAGGACACCCAGGTCATGGCCTGGCAGATGTCAGGGATAGGCACTGTACAAGTTAACACAGTAGTAGCAGCCTTAGCCACAGTAGTATGGGCACCAAAACCTTATAGCAGCTGCTTCTTGGCCACTGCGTAAAAGATCTTAATGCAGAGGGCTACCCACCTTGACAAAGTCCTCTTTAACACAGCTTTCCCTTTTGGCATCCCAGAGAACCCCACAAAAGCTTGTTGTTTACACAGTGGTCTTTGGTATGAACAATATAAAAGCTTAAAGCCCTTTCTGGCTCCAACTGATATTTATTTCGAGAGGCGAGGCAAAAAACACTGGTTGGGCGATGAATTGGCCAACATGGAAACGAGTCACGCCATACAGAAAATGGCAGCTTGAGACCTCAGAACCAATTTGTTCAAGAAAGTGGTTGTGTAGGGTGGTTGCAAGTACAGTGTATGAAGCTCACTTGCGCTCAAGCTGAAATAATTGCAATGAAAACAGTCTTGAAAATCAGGAGACGCAGCAAAAAGCTATGCATCAGGTCAACAGACATACACATGAAAAACGTCAAGACCAAAAGTCCCACTGTGACATCACAAACGGTCTAGGAGGAAATGAGTGGCAAACCTTTTTTAAACCTCATCACAATAGGTGGTTTACACAAGGACAGCTGGTCTGGCAAAAATAAAAAGTTTGAAACAGGAGATAAATAACCTTTGGTAGTGCCCACTGTAAGGCCTTGATGGGCCAAAGACAGAAAGAACAGAAGAACTTCTAGCAGTTTGACTTGTAAAGAGTCAATCTTACAGACACCACACCGGGCAACAAATGTTCCCAGTGCTCGGAATAAATGGATTTTTTAGATGCATGGCAGCAAGTAAGACATCCACCACTTCAGGAAGTAGAGCTTGAAGGTGTAGGCTTCACAGGTGTGGGTGGTGTACCCTGCTTTGCTGCTGCAACAGAAGATCCTCTGGAAGTTGTAGCCTGACCAGAGGGCAAATGTGCATGTCCAGAAGTTCCGGCGACCACATCCTCAAGCCCCAATCCGTAGCCACTATGATGTCTTGGGCCAGATTGTTATTCATCTTTTCAAAACTTAGGGCTGGAGGGAAGGCGTGAAGGAGTACTGTGTTTCATTCCAACTGGAGTGCTTCTCATAGCAAGTGTTCTTGTGGAAAAGCAGCTAACAACGTTTCTGACACTAAGTGCTTCAAAGTGGCAAACAGATCTAGTCAGAGTTCTCCACTCTGCTTGACGATGCCCAGACCCACATCGGGATGTAGATTCCATTCATGAGCTGTGAGCTGCTGCCTGCTTTGCTTGTCCACGCTGGCATTCAAGGATACTGCCAGATGGTTCACAATCAGAAAAATGCCCTGACACTCCAACCAATTTAAAATGTGCAGAGCCTCCTAGCACATGAGTACTCTCTGCCCTTCTAACTGTAATATCACATGGCAGTGGTGTTGTCTATGAGAATCTACACCTGCCTCCCCTTGATGGTAGGAAGGCTTCAAAGCTAGATGAATGGCCCACAACCCCAATAGACTAATAAAGAGCGGAGCTTCTATCAGAGATAGTCTGATCTCCACCTTCCCCAGATGGCCTTCCAAAACCAGCAGTGATGTATCCATCATCACCATCAGCTCTAGTTGAGACCGGGAGAGGGTCCTGGCACTGGATCAATTGCATTTGAAGAGCCACCCACTGCAGATAGTGAGCAATCTCCTAAAGAATCTGGTCAGCATCCAACAGTTTTCCTTGATGTTGGGCCCACAGGAACTTCAGATTCCATTTAAGGATCCACATTTGCTAGCTGGCTTAAACGACAAGGAAGATGCAGGAGGCTAAGAGGCCAAGAAGCCTCAGAGTTGCTCTCACCAAGTTCCAAGGTTCGAGGCTTAAACATCAAGATTATAGCCTGAATGTCATGGACTTCCTGTAGAGGAGAGAAGGCTCTAAACTACACTGCACCCATGATTGCTGCAATGAATAGAAGTCTATGCAAAACAGTCAGGTGTGACTGACTTGATCATGAAACCAAAAGATGTCTGGAGAGTCACCATCCTCTGGAAGTGGTGACCTCTGAAGTTGGGCTGCCACTACTGCCATCACTTTTGTTAACACATGAAGGGTACTGGCGAGGCCAAAATGGAGCACAGCAAAAGTGATCGTACTCCTGGCCTACTTTAAATCACAGGGAACATCTGTGGAACTGCACAATGGGCATAAGAAAATAAGCATCAAAGGACACTGCCCAGTCCTACAAGTTCAAAGTTGACAGAATCAGACTGTGTGAGCATTCTGAATTTGTCCTTCTGCAGGAAGGCAATCAGAAGTCAAAGGTCCAAATTAGGTTGGAGGCCCTTGTCCTTAGGAACAAGGAAATAGCGAGAGTACCAACTCCCTCCTCTTTCAGAGCCCAAACCCCTCTCTTGGGAGAGTAACACTTGCACATATTGTAAAACAGGTGGTCCTCCAAGAGTCACTCTCATGTGGTGGGCTTTGGGTAGGTGGGTGGGGTATACAGAAAGCATAGGGCATAGCCATGCTGAATGATTTGTAGGACACATCTGTCTGATATGCTGGGTAGCAATCCTGGAAGGAAGTGCTGAATCCTGCTACGGAATGATTGTGTACCTTTAATGGCAAACTACAGTATCTGTTTCAAAAGGAGAAGGACTAGGAGGACTGACGCTCTCACTGACCTGTGCAGTGCCTGCCAGACCTACATCCCTGGCCTTGAAATGACTGGGGGGACTGCCACAATGGTTAGGGCGGACTGATGGTGCTTATACGCCATCCCCCTGGAGTAGCCTCTGAATTTTCTCAACTGATGTACAAGTTGCTTGTCAGGAGTCAACAGATTAAGGGAGCGTGCCCTGGCTCTATTATCTTCAACCACAAAATCCAGTGCAACACATCCATGCATGTTATAGATCAGAACTCCAGTGCAAACTGCCCTTCCCATGCCTTCAATAGCGTCTAGGCTGGCAGGAATCACATATTAAGCTGCATCTTGCCCATCATGAATTGTCTGAGCTAGAGAGGCCTACGGTTTTCTAGGATCGCCAACAAGATTTCGCTGGCCATGTTCCACAGGGCATGTGTGTAGCGACTAATAAACAAATGGCAATGACCAGTCTCAATGCAATTCTAGGAAAAGAGACCATATGTTTTCCAACCACCTAAATTCTTTTAAGACGCTCAATTCTGAGGAGCCATGGGCACTGCACTAAGGTTCACCTTGCTGAGTGAAGCCTAAAATGACGAGGCTCTTCAGAGTAGGATGTTTGTTGAGAAAATAAGGATTGCCAGTAGCTGCTCTCTGATGTCTGCCACCTGCCTATGCACCAGCCGGCAGTAACAAGGCTTTTACCAAGCGCCCATCAAGATATTAATGACTGTCTTGTTAAAGGGGAGCACAGGCTCAGACACAGCTGCCTCAGCATGCAAAACTTCTGTAAAGATGTTCATTTTGGTCTTGACATAAGACAGCTGCAAATCCGGGACCTAACATACGCTTTTTATAGCACTATTGCAAATGATGCACTCTGTTCTACAGGAGGTTCAAATGGTGAATCAAACCCTACAATCTTTAAAACATTGCAAAGCTGAATTAGCTTTTTCACCAAAAAGTAGTTTGTCATCAAGGTATATCCATGAGAGAGGCTTGTACAACAAGATCCTATGGAACACATCCATGCTTGTCGACAGATCACAACTCCAGTGCCAACTGCCCTTCTCATGCAATCAGTAGCATTTAGGCTGACACAAATCACATATCTGGCTGCATCTTGCTCATCATGAATTGTCTGTGCTTGAGAGGCCTAAGGTTTTCCCAGACTGCCAACAAGATTTTGCTGGCCATGTTTCAGAGGGCATGTGTGTAGCAACTAATAGTACAAGTTACTTACCTTTGGTAACAAAGTATCTGGTGGCCAGGCATCAATCAACTAAAACTGTATACGCCTGTCGTTGGAATAAATTTGTGGCATGGTGTACCAACAAATCTGTTGATCCCCTCTCTGCCCCTCTATCCGAGATTCTTCTGTTCATTCTTTCTTTAGCCCAGCAGGCCTCTGCTTTGGGCACCCTTAAAGGGCATTTATTTGCCATTTCAGCCTTTCTCAGGCTAACTGATCGCCCCTCACTCTTTAAATCTCCTATTGTGAGTAAATTCCTAAAAGGGCTCACCCTTTTATTTCCTCCCACTCAATTTATCATGCCTCAGTGGGACCTTAATCTTGTACTTACTTATTTGATGTGTACTCCCTTTGAGCCAATACATAATTGTCCTTTGTGGCTCCTCACCTTCAAAACCAGCTTTCTGGTCGCTATCACCTCTGCTCGCAGGGTGAGTGAGCTACAGACCCTTTCCTCAAAGCCTCTGTACTTGTCTGTGCACCCTGACAAAGTTGTGTTGCGCACTAGGGCTTCCTTCCTTCCTAAGGTGGTTACACTCTTTCATGTAGACCAGTCCATCACTTTGCCTACTTTCTACGCACCCCCACATCCTTCCCATGAGGAGGAGAGACTCCACCGTCTGGACCCAAAAAGAGCGTTGGCGTTCTACCTCAATCGTACTAGAGATTTCCAGGTGGACGATCAACTCTTCGTTGGGTAGGTGGGTGTGAAAAAAGGGAAGGCGGTGCAAAAATGTAATATCTCTGATGGGTGCTTCTTTGCATCAGAATGTGCTATGCTTTGGCCAAGAAGCAACCTCCTGAAGGCTTGCCAGCTCATTCCACCAGAGCAACTGCTGCTTCCACTGCGTTAGCGCGCCAAATTCCTGTCCTGGATATCTGCTAGGTGGCTATGTGGGCATCCCTTCACACGTTTGCTAAGCACTACTGCCTGGACAGTCAGGTCCGTCAAGACGGCTATTTTGGTTGTTCGGTCCTACAGGACTTTCTAGTATGATCTTTGTTTGCAGCCCACCACTGAGGATGGCATTGCTTGGGTATCTATTCTAAGGTAAGGAATCTGCAACTAGAAGTCTGAATCAGATGTACAAGTTACTTACCTCCGGTAACAAAATATCTGGTAGAGACATATTCTAGTTGCAGATTCCTTACCACCCACCCATCCTCCCCGCTTGCGAACTGATTTCTAGGGACAGGGATTCCCCCTTTCAGGTCCTTAGCTCTTGCGCACCAATCTCAGTGTTTTTAGCGGCTCTGCGCTTTGGTGTGGAAAGTCATTAAAAGAAATGGCCGTCACTGCGTGAGGGCGGTGTCTATATACTACTCCCGACATCATCACGGTGACCACAACGCCTATGACAGCCGCAGAGTCGACCGAAGCCACCTAACGACGTGTAAGGGTATTGCTCGAAGAAAAATCTCTGGATCCAGGCTGACGCCTGGGGGAAAATTCTAAGGTAAGGAATCTGCAACTAGAAGTCTCTATCAGATAACAGATAACAAATAACAATGACCAATCTCAATGCAAGCCTAGGAGAAGAGAACATATGTTGTCCAACCACCTAAATTCTCTTTAAGACGCTCTATCAGGAGGAGCCGTGGGGACTCCACTGAGGTTCACCTTGTTGAGTGAAGCCTAAACTGACGAGGCTCCTCAGAGTTGGATGTTTGTTGAGAACATAAGGCTCGCCAGGAGTTGCTCCATGATGTCTACCACCTGCCTATGCACCAGTGGGCAGGAACAGGGCTTTTACCAAGTGCAAATCAAGGTATCAGTGACTATCTTGTTAAAGGGGAGCATTGGCTCAGAGAGGGCTGGCTCAGCCTGCAGAATTTCTGTAAGGATGCTCATTTTAGTCTAGACAGCTGCAAACCTAGCCTCTTTATATCACTACTTCAAATTATGTGATCTGGTCCAAATGGTGAGTCAAATCCTGTTTAAGGGGATGTGTCAAATCCACATGCTCCTTGCATGTTCAAGTAAGAGTTATCATTTGTATAGTGAGGAAGGTGAAAACCATCACCCTTCCCCACCATCATCATTTCCCTCTTGGGGTGTACCTCGTTCAGAGTCAGAAGCAAGAAGATAACGGAGCCTCTGTTGGTGTGTTCACCCTGGTAGAGCAACTGGTTCAAATTCAAACTGTATGATGACGAGCTGCCCTTTTGTAATCTTGTAGAGTGACAGTCAAGCTCAGGCCGAAGTTAGCTTGGTGTCAGGTGCAAATCACCATCGGACTCTCTTCCAGCACGGGTACTGGCATCAACATGGACTGGCACAGAGCACGCAAAACAAACCAGTGTGGGTGCCTGTCCTAGAGTGGACTGGAGCAGGTCCCAAGTAGTCAGATGGCTCGGAGGACGGATTCGCCTGAGGAAAGCCAAATGGAGGCCGCAGTGGCTATTTAGGGCCTGAAGATCACAAGGAGGAGTCGGAATTCTGCCAAAAATCTGTACCATGTCCTCTCTTTGAAGGCATTAGTTCGCTGCAATGACGTAGATGGCCAGGGAAATTTGAGGCCTACCAGAATCATTTGTGGAATGGGCTTCACAATCAGGGTCCTAAGGGGAGACAGACACACTGCGAAGACTTTGCGTCTTCTCTTTACATAAAGAGTAGCAGGATGAGCTTGAGCACTACTTTACTTTTTGCGTTTAATTTGCACTTCCATTTGGAATTACAGGAGGACTTGGACTGCGAAGCAGACCTTTTGCGGAAATAGCTTCAGAAGTGAGATTGGGTCCCCACCCGAGACTTGGAGCAGGACTCACACGACGGATGTGACTTCTTGTGTTTGGAGATGTACAGCTTCACTTCTTGGTTCCACATCACCTTTGGGTGCATGATGCGATGGCACATTTATCACACAACTTCGAGTCAGGGCTTGAGTCCAGACACCACAGACACACCAAGTGTAGGTTCGTTACCAACATTTGTTTCCTGCAGTTTTGGTATTCAGAAATTTGTAGTTTTAGGAGGGGACAACATTCATGACAACACTGGATTCAAGTTTTGGAAGATGTCAGAAAACTGACATGTTTGGTGGTGGAGCTCTGGATCTATATATATCTTGTCTGTCTCTTCTGGGGCAGCAAGGAGCCAATGCTGAGCCACATGGCACCACCTAGTGGTCAGTGGGAGCATTATTGGATACACGTTTACAGATACAGAGCCTCATTACGACCCTGGAGGTCCAATGACCACTGGTGGCGGATGGACCACCGCCAATGTGGCGGTCCGACCCTGGCGGTAGCGCTGCAGTCGGACCGCCAGCATGCCACTTTTCATCTACATGATGGTGCTGGCGGTCCTAATCCGCCAGCGGTCTCATGGCGGTAATCCCGCCATGAAAAGGCTGGTGGGTGCAGGGGGCCTCCTGCACTGCCCATGCACTTAGCATGAGCAGTGCAGGGGCTACACTGGCCAGCCCCATTGAAATGTTCACTGTCTGCTTTGCAGACATTGAACATTGCGATGTGTGCTAGTGCACCCTACACACTAAAGCGTTGCAGCCGGCTATATTATGAGCCGGAGACGATGCTGGGCCAGCAGGAAACTCGTAATGGGCCCGGAGGGAAGGCTGCCATACTGGCACTAACCTACCCACCGCGACTTCGGTGAAGTCC
Organism: Pleurodeles waltl; assembly: GCF_031143425.1. Classification (NCBI taxonomy): domain Eukaryota; kingdom Metazoa; phylum Chordata; class Amphibia; order Caudata; family Salamandridae; genus Pleurodeles; species Pleurodeles waltl. Next base: position 628,457,836 of record NC_090449.1, read on the forward strand.
TAATAAGGCCCACAGTTTGGCACCTGGGGAATATTCTAAGGTGAGGAATCTGCAGTTAAAAGTCTCCATCAGAAATGTAAACACATGAAAAGATGTTTGAAGCACACCACTAAAATACAAACAGTAACATTACCCTTTTGGGGTCCTAAATACTGATACAAGAACTTTGCATCAAATTGGTAGCTTTAGGAGTTACAGTTGCTTCCACTACAGATGATGCATTTCTACACTTTTGAATTTCCTATAACCCCTTGACACCCAAAGGCCACAAAGTGCTTCTAAATACACAAACAAAATGGTCTTTCAGCTTCAAAACTAACCTCAAGTCCTAACAAAACTCATTCAATGTTTACGGTCATTAACTGCCTCTCTACCTCCATATTCCCCCTTCGCTTATCTGCATACAAAGCCATTGCTATAGCACCCTGTTTTATCAAACAGTATTTCAGAATATTCCCTTCAACATCTAGATGGCACCAGTGGCAGGTACCATCATCACTATCTTGTTACCATATCTTATCCTTTCCACTCTATTGGTAACACGTACTAGGATACATAATTGCAACATATTATATGCAGGTATGTTTCTGAAGATAACGAGGAACTTTTCATTGTACCCAGAACATGTCTACCAGAGTCACCTCAACCTGGCTTTGAAGGATCACCACAAACCTCCATGTGTTGCATGCACATGTTTCAGGGTACTGTATTAAACAATACCCTCAGACCCATGTACAAAGAGGCTATAAAGGATTTCAAATACAGTTTAAACAATATGACCCTCTTCAGTAACAGATGATTCCCTGGGTACTACAAGAAATCAATGCAAACAGAAACAAGACAGTCTAAACTGGCTTTAGTGTCTCCAGCCCTCTAGCATGTGCACCTTGGAAATTAGTAGAGGGGAGAGAAGTACTTAAAGTTATGAAAGAAACTGAAAACGCACATCTTCCAACATTCCTATTTTCATTTACCGCCTATATCCACTGGACTTCCTGAGACGCCCTGACTGACCATGGTTCAAATTCAGTCACTAACATGTGGCTTAGAATATATAATGAACATAACATAAAACATAACCCTTAGGTGATGCCAGTTACACTCAGACTGATACTATATCTAGTCACAGAAAGAATACATATTCCCAACTTACTGGCACCTGTGCTGTATAACTCAAAGTTCTAAAGTCCTGGGCTGGCGCTGAGTGATATTCAAAGTTGGGAACCTGTGAGGAGAGGACATCTATAAGTAAAATATCATTCAAATCACCACCATCAAACATTTGCATTTTCAATTCCTGGGCTGATCTAGGTTTTTGAACATTTACTGATCTTTCTTTAACCATTGGTTAATTGTAAGCTAAGTTCCAAGAATGTGCTTTACACAAGCAACAGACACGCTACTGCGGTGGAAAACATTATTTTCTAAACTAAGACTGAAAACACATATCATGATATAAATGATACCAAGTGATTTGAAAATGAAAAGTCTTGATGAACTGATTAACTCTTTGAAAAACAAGAACTCTTGCCTTCACAAATCAGGCCCTTTATACAACCATACCAAGTCTGTCAATCTCTGGTCAATTGCACACTTGTGATTTCTAAATATCTGTAAATATGCTGATCGTACTTTTCTGGGGCCACCTGGATTCCTTGAGTCACTCTTAAATTATCCCATTAAGGATCATTAGTCAATGTCTCTTGCTTGGACTACTAATAGTGGTACATTTGTTATGCTGGTCTTCCTTAAAAGTATGATATAATTCAACATGATACGGTGTGCAAACACTGTAGACCGACTATTCATAGTTTTTCAATTTCCTTAAGACAGGATGCCAAGAGTAATAAATGAGCATTTGTTCCCCTCTGTGGGCCTGGAAATTGTTGTAGATATATTTAAAACCAGATCTGAATACAGCAAAGTCTAAAAGCTGGACATGTAAAAAAAAAGAAAAAAAACACTGGCACAGCAGCAAAAAACAAAGTTGAGCAAGCAATTGATCTTGGTCACAATTTTGAGAGTATCTTGCAAGTGAGATATTACCTGGATCACCATCTTCACCATATAGCTTGTGAGACCGTCACCCTTCAGGGACAGCGCTTGGACACTTTTGCCAGGTAAAGATACTGGTCATAATTAGTGGGTTAAAAGTGACCGCTTCTGACAGCTTCAGAAATCTAAATTTCCCCTACACTTTGATAATCAATCAGCAGCGGCACATACGTCAACAAACCAGTTTGGACAATCTGAAATACATCATGTTTCACAGAAGAAAATGTGTTGAACTGAATAACTGTTCTGTAGCAAAACCTATTCCCAACATGAATATTGTCGAAGGAGCATAATATCCTCATCATAACTACTCTGCCTACATTTGTAACTTCATTCATGAATACTGCAGAGGTCATAAATAATTCCCTTCTTGAACTGTCAACCCCTTGAGAAAAATGTTACACCAAACGGTCAGTCACCACAACAAGGGTGGTTAGGAAAAATGAGCCATGACAAATAAGGGCATCAACAATACTCTATTGAGGAATATTATGGTGCATTAGTATAATCATAGGGAATACTATGCTTTTCAAACTACCATAAAATAACAGAAGTGCACCAAAAGAAATTGTTTCTATCAAAAGCCTGAAGAACTTGTTAAATACTACCAGCAGGAATATCAAACAGAGGAGTAACATCGCCAACATTAAGCCTCTGCCAGAATGGAAAACATTCTTCAGACAGAAGCATGTCTATGCACAATGCACAAACCACCCCTTGCACTCCAGAAGGAATGATTTCTTCAGTAAACATGTTCCCAGGAGAAATGATCTCTCAGGTGAATGATGTTCCAAAAACTTCTTCAAAGGTCAATGCAGTAGAGAATTATTTTCCATAGTACCCTCTCATATCTGGCAATGCTGCATTAAACATTACGCTATAACATAAAATCGATTTAGTACATTTCAAGATATTGGGCTCCAGCAATAAGGTTTTAGAAAACAATGCCATTTTAACACCATGCCAAGAATAATTCTAACAGGAACTATGTAAAGAGAAATATTGCATTGCTACTGTGAATAATGTGCAGGTATCAGATTCAGAATACTATGCCAGAGAATACTGCTGCCAAAATATTTATACTTTAAAAACAAACAAGAAAAACACTTGGCATATGGGGTAGAGAGTAGCTCAACAGACTAATATGCAAGAAAAATTGTCCTGAAGGTCACATCCCCCTATTTGCTTCTAGAATTCTACCTCACTTTACCAATTCCTCTGTCAAGTCTATGCAAATATGTTGCTGCTTTAAAAGGTGATCCCAGACCTTAGAACTGCTTTAATCAAATAAGTGCATAATCATGGGGGACGCAGCAAAGAAATAATGGTCTTATGGAGCAAATGCCAATCACCTAACAAGATATTAACATGTTTAAAAATATGTTTGTGTAAACGTGCCTACTAGTAGTGTTTGGTCTCAACTGTTTGACCTAGATGGTCTCACCAGATGCTTTCTTAGATCATCACTTGCGGATACCATTTCCAATCTTGACAGACTACTCTATTTTCGGAGATAACATCTTGCATTGGAAGTTCTAGATATCCACACTATACTTTATTAGGTATGGTACAAAACCGTGAAAGTGCAATACAAGACAGTTAAAACGCCTCTTCATATCTGTAACACAGTAGAGATTAATAACAAATATATTCCCTACAGTACAAGAAAGGTAAGAGACTTGAGCAAAATTGCATATTCACAGCCCACAGGTTAATCAGATAAGGCATTGGATGGGTAGGTGGCATATATAAAGCCAGTTCACAAAAACCTCAAAAGGGTGAGCCAAGTTCACTGACTATAATTCAATCCTTTCTCAACTATATATTAGATGAAATATCGGTGCTCTGTCTGTTTTTTCCCTGGCTTAGTGTTAATCTATACTTTTTCAGGAAGAATTTGGCCATCTTTTCCTTACAATCCCAAAATAAATGCAGATTACAATATCCCTGATTGTGTACCCGCCACAACATTAGGCGAGACGTTGGTACCCTATCTTAGCCAGTTCTCTGGCCTTCACATCGCTGGTTCTTAACTGATATTTCTTGAAAGTTCAGTACCCTACGTTTTGGGATTAGCCCATCTGCGAACAAAATCTACTTAGGAGACAATGGGCTTAGATGCACTGCTTTTCAACATTCTCGATAAAGTGTGTGAATACTAACGTCTAAATTAAGACAGTCGGCATTTCCTCATAGGCCTCAAGTAGGCAGGACATTCTCTGCTGCATTAACAACAAATAAAGTGCAATGGCAGTCATCATTAATGTTATTACCTTTTTCCATTTTGATGTAAATGTTTTAATTTCTAAGGCATCAAATCGAAATGTTATGTACTATGTCTTGGCTATTGGTGGCTGTACATTGTTCAAAAACCTTTCCAATGAGGTTCCGGATTTTGTATCTAGAAACTGAGCTCTCCATCTCCCTTTATGGAGGCAGTGGTGCAAACTGGATGTAACATAGTTCCAATGGCTAGTCTTCTGTGATTGTTTGGATGTCAATGTTAGGAAGGATGGCTCTTCCTAGTAAGTTTCCACAAGCAACATCTTTATGTGGTGGAGCCTTAGGAATGTAATAGTATTGTCTAACTTTATTAACTCTAAGTCCTCTCCCCCCCTAAACTGGGGGACAACTCCTCCACAGACCACATTATAAAACAATAAAGGTGTCTAAATGCTGCCAGATGTTATATCCTTATCAAACCTATATCAAAGAACAAAGGTGTAAGCGGTGTACTTCTTGGAGGATGTAATAACCTTACAAAAAGATTCTCACCAAATGTCAGTGGGTTTACCATTTCTATATACCTAAAGTTTGGCTCTTTATAGGGCGGCAGCCTGGGTATTAGCTTTATACACTTCTAAGGTGGAAGGGTGGGGGGGGACCCTAGAGATTGTAGTCTGATGTATTTTGGATATAACTGAGGCCCTATGTTGGAGGATGGCTCTACATTGGTGGCTGTGTGGGTTTCATGACATCCTGTTATGAAACATAATATCCAGATACTCAAATTTAAATAAGAGTTCCAATCTGTTGTGTTCTAGGTATATGTTGGCTTAGAAGGACTTGTGGGGTCTTAACGCCATGTATCTAGTTCTGGATGCGTTGTTCTCTAATCCCTTCTTGTTGCAGTGTGTCTTAAATTTATCGAATAGTAGCTACAGTCCCATGGGTGCTCTTGAAAACAGAAGATTATGTTCAATATAAAAAAATTGTATTGTTGCACTCCAAAGTCTATTTTGCAGTGGCCTAGCTCAGGGGGAGTGGTTTATTGCATGTCACTCACTTTTCCTCTGGAAGAGCTTTTCAGATGATTTCCTGGTAGTGATCGATGGTCTAAGAGATGGGATCTGTGGACCTTATCAATTCTTTTGAAAAGTTCTTGAGAATTGACTATGCAAGGGAAATTGAGAAGGGACTAAGAAAGGCTGTGGTGGGGGCTGGCCAATGCTGACAACATGGACAGTGGACAAAGCAATGAGGAGACATGTGAGCCTGGGCTGGAGTGGAATGGGGGGTTGCACTGGAGAGTCTCATGTGCAATAGTCTGGTTATGCTTGGGATAACCTGACTGATGCCAATGGTGGATCAGTACCCTCCAAAATCAACATTCTACCACGTACGCTGATGTGGTGTTATTGGGTCTCGAGCAGATCTTTGGTACTAAAGGGAAGGTAAGGGTAGAGGTTGGAATTTGAGAAAATGGACGGGGAGATGGAGCGAGTGGTGCAATCAACTGATTGGCATTCATTATGCTCAGGGCAGGTTTTGAAACGCTTGGAATGATCATAAAATTCAGGATTGGCACCTTCCATTTTCCTTTGCAGTTTAGGAGATGTGAAAGTTATGGTCTGCTTGTTTGTTGTGCGAGTAATGAATAGTGATCCTAACCACAGCTTGCCAATTTCCTCAATGGCAAAACTGAACCATAATACACATTACCCATTATGCATTCTCTGTCAGAATATATTATGTATTACACATACATGCACAGACTGAAATAACAGTTAAAATGATGTTTGAGGAACAAACATGCAAAACCATCAAAATTCAACAGTTATGTTTAGGCATGCACATAACACCTGACAACTTGCAGCCAAATGCCATAAACTAAAACACATCTGGGAAAGACACCAACACAAAAACAAGTTAATTTGATGACATGGCGTTCAACCGCCTGTTGTCTGTGTTCTTATACATAACGGTTGTATTTCAGTGGTTTTGCTTGTTTGAACTTCCAACATAGCTAATTTTTTTACTGTTTTGTTTCAGTGAAGTTGATTGTTTTTCTATAATGTACTTATATTAATAGCCTCGCTGCGCTTGACTTTTGGTCGTGCGCAGCCGAAGATTAGGCACCCGATATATATATGAAAAATGTCACTTACCCAGTGTACATCTGTTCGTGGCATGTTCCGCTGCAGATTCACATGCTATGCATAGTCCTGCCATCTAGTGTTGGGCTCGAAGTGTTACAAGTTGTTTTTCTTAGAAGAAGTGTTTGAGTCACGGGATCGAGTTACTCCTCCTCTTCGGCTCCATTGCTCATGGGCATCGACTTCATCTTAGATTGTTTTGCCACAGAGGGTGAGGTAGGAGTGATAGAGTATAAAGAAAGCAGATGTCCGTGCAAATGGAATTGAGATATATATACATATGTACAAATTAATGTTTTAGCTTAAACGGCTACAGGCCCACGGAGAAGCGGGAGGGTGCATGTGAATCTGCAGCTACACATGCCACGAACAGATGTACACTGGGTAAGTGACATTTTCCGTTCGATGGCATGTGTAGCTGCAGATACACATGCTATGCATAGACTACAAAGCAGTTTTGCCTCCCATAAGCGGTGGTCAGCCTGTAGGAGGTGAAGTTGTTTGAAATAGTGTTCTTAGTACAGCCTGTCCTACTGTAGCCTGTTGTGTTGCTAACACATCTATACAGTAATGCTTGGTAAATGTATGGGGTGTTGACCAAGTAGCTGCTTTACAGATTTCTGCCATTGGTATATTTCCTAAAAATGCCATTGTTGCTCCTTTTTTCCTGGTGGAATGTGCTTTTGGTGTTACTAATAGCTGCCTTTTAGCTTTTAGGTAACATGTTTGGATGCATTTTACTATCCATCTAGCTAGTCCTTGTTTTGAGATAGGATTACCAGTATGTGGTTTCAGGAACGCCACAAATAACTGTTTGGTTTTCCTAAATGATTTAGTTCTATCAATGTAATACATTATAGCTCTTTTAATGACCAATGTATGCAGCGCTCTTTCTGCTACAGAGTCTGGCTGTGGTAAGAAGACTGGGAGTTCCACTGTTGGTATGAAACGGTGATATCACCTTTGGTAGAAATTTTGGGTTTGTCCGAAGTACCACTTTATGTTTGTGTACTTGTATGAAGGGTTGTTCAATAGTGAAAGCTTGGATTTCACTAACTCTCCTTAATGAAGTAATGGCAACTAGGAATGCCACTTTCCATGTTAGGTATTGAATCGGACATGAATGCATAGGTTCAGATGGTGGACCCATGAGTCGTGTGAGTACAATATTTAGAATCCACGAAGGCACTGGGGGTGTTCTTGGTGGTATGATGCGTTTTAGTCCTTCCATGAAGGCTTTGATAACAGGGACTCTAAATAGAGAGGTGTGTTGTATATTTTGCAAATACGCTGAAATAGCAGTGAGATGTATTTTGATGGACGAGAAGGCAAAATTTGCTTTTTGAAGATGAAGCAAGTAACCTACAATGTCTTGTATTGATACTGAAAGAGGGGCCATCTGTTTAGAGTGACAGTAAAACACAAACCTTTTCCATTTGTTCGCATAACACTGCCTTCTAGTGGGTTTTTTAGCTTGTTTAATTACTTCCATACACTCTGTTGGAAGATGTAGATATTCAAACTCTAAGACTTCAGGAGCCAAATCGCTAGATTGAGTATTGCTGGATCTGGATGCCTGATCTGTGGTTTGTTTTGTGTTAACAGATCTGGTCTGTTGGGGAGTTTGATGTGTGGTGCTACTGACAGATCTAACAGTGTCGTGTACCAGGGTTGACGTGCCCACGCTGGTGCTATAAGTATGAGTTTGAGTTTGTTTTGACGCAGTTTGTTGACTAGAAATGGAATGAGCGGGAGAGGGGGGAAGCGTAAGCAAATATCCCTGACCAGTAGATCCATAGAGCATTGCCCTTGGATAGAGGATGTGGGAACCTGGATGCAAAGTTTCAGCATTTTGCGTTTTCACTGGTGGCAAATAAGTCTATGTCTGGCATTCCCCAGTGATGAAAGTATTGGGGATGAATTTCCCACTTGTGTGTTTGTTGATGATCTCGGCTGAGAACATGTGCCAATTGGTTGTGTATGCCTGGAATGTATTGTGCTACAGGTGAATGTATTGCCCAATGCCAAATCTTTTGTGCTAGAAGGGACAGTTGCGATGAGTGGGTCCCTCCTTGTTTGTTTAGGCAATACATTGTAGTCATGTTGTCTGATTTGATCAGAATGTGTTTGTGAATGAGAAGAGGTTGAAAGGCTCTGAGTGCTAGGAATACGGCTAGCAATTCTAGGCGATTTATGTGAAGTTGTTTAAATTTGTGGAATTTCACCACTGAAGTGATATGCATGTTTGGCAGTCTATCAACACTAGATCTTGAAGTTGACCGTGTGCCTGTGACCATTGTTTTGCAAGGCACTGTTGCAAGGGCTGTATGTTTAATCTTGCATTTTGGACAATGGCGATGCATGATGCCATCATGCCCAACAGTTTCATTACAAATTTGACTGTGTACTGTTGGTTTGACTGAATTTGTGGTAATACATTGTGGAATGTTTGTACCCTTTGTGGACTTGGGCTTGCAAGTGCTGTTTGCATATTTAGTGTGTCTCCTAAATACTGTTGAATTTGCGCAGGTTGTAATTGGGATTTTTGGTAGTTTATAGAGAACCCTAGAGTGTGTAGGGTTTGTATTACATAATGTGTATGGTTTTGACACTGTGTATGACTGTTGGATTTTATTAGCCTATCATCCAGATATGGAAAGACATGGATGTGTTGCCTTCTTAGGTAGGCTGCAACTACCACAAGGTATTTTGTAAATACTCTAGGAGCTGCTGTTATCCCGAAGGGTAACACTTTGAACTGGTAATGTTTTCCCCGTATTACAAACCTGAGATATTTTCTGTGCGCTGTATGGATTGCTATGTGTAAATATGCATCTTTGAGGTCTAGTGTTGCCATGAAATCATCTTGTTGTAGCAGTGGGACTACATCCTGTAGTGCTACCATGTGAAAGTGTTATGATAGGATGTAAAGATTGAGAGTTCTGAGATCTAGTATTGGTCTCAAGGTTCCATCTTTTTGGGGAATAAGGAAGTAAGGGAGTAAACCCCTGTTCCTATTTGATCTTGTGGTACAAGCTCTATGGCTTGTTTGAGTATAGTGACTGCCCTTCTTCTCGCAACATGGAGATGTGTTGGGAGTAGAGTTTGTGTGGTTTTGGAGGTATATCTGGGGGAATTTGTGCTAATTCTATGCAGTAACCATTGCGCATAATAGACAATACCCAGCTGTCTGTTGTAATGGGTAACCAATTTTTGTGGGACGTTTGCAGTCTTCCTCCCACAGGTGAAGTGTGATGAGGGAAGAGGTGGAGAGAGTCACTGTTTTGGGTGTGAGGCTTATTTTGCTGGCTGATATTTTGCCCTACCTCTGGGGAATTGGCCTTTACAAGTTCCTCTAAACTCTGATTTGGATTGTGAGGTGGATGCCTCAGGTGTTTGTGCTCTAAAACCACCCCTGTATTGAGGTTTCTGAAATGCACCTCTGTATTGTGTATTATACAGAGCACCCATGGCTTTAGCGGTGTCTGAGACTTTCTTCATCTTTTCAGTGGCTTTATCAACTTCAGGGCCAAAAAGCTGTTTCTCATTGAATGGTAAATTAAGGACAGCTTGCTGGATTTCAGGCTTAAACCCTGACGACCAAAGCCATGAATGTCTCCGAATAGTAACAGCTGTATTGATTGTCCTAGCTGCTGTGTCTGCTGAGTCTAGGGGTGATCTAATCTGGTTGTTAGTAATAGCCTGCCCTTCCTCGACTATTTGCTGTGCCCTCTTCTGTTGGTCTCTGAGGAGATGTTGGATGATATCTTTCTTCTCGTCCCAGTGGGCCCTATCATACCTAGCCAGTAGTGCTTGGGAGTTGGCTATTCTCCATTGATTGGCTGCTTGCGATGCTACTCTTTTGCCAGGAGCATCACATTTCCTGCTCTCCTTGTTTGGTGGTGGTGCATCACCAGCTGATTGAGAGTTGGCCCTTTTCCTTGCTGCACTCACAACTACAGAATCAGGAGGCAGTTGTTGAGTAATGAATGCCGGGTAAGAGGGAGGTGGTTTATAGTATTTCTCCTCTCTGGGAGTGATGATCCTGGCCTTGACTGGCTCTTTAAATATTTGATGTGCGTGCTTTAACATGCCTGGAAGCATGGGAAGGGACTGGTAAGTAGTGTGAGTGGAGGATAATGTATTAAAGAGAAAATCATCCTCAAAAGGCTTGGTGTGCATGGCGACATTGTGGTATGATGCCGCCCTAGCCAGAACTTGAGTGTATCCAGTGCTATCTTCTGGTGGTGATGGTTTGGAAGGATAGCAGTCTGGGCTGTTATCCGGAATTGGATCTGGATCATAGAGATCCCATCGATAGACATTGTCTTGTTGTGAATCTACAGAATGTACAGGAGACCGTGGAGGTATAGGAGTAGTAGGTGGCGAGACAAGTAGGTGAGGAGAATGAGGAGACTGATGAGGTGAAAATTGTGGAGGTGGAGTTTTTTGCTTAGGCCTTGGCACTTTAGCTGGTGGCTGATCAGTGTCCAATTGTCCTTGAAAGGCTAGCTTCCTCTTAGTCTTCGGAGGAGGTGCAGTTATAATCTTGCCATTGTCTTTATGAATATTAATTCTTGCCTGCCTTTGATCAATGTCCTCCATTTGTGTGAGTTCCTCTGAAAATCTATGGCTTTCTTTAAGTTTTTTCGAAAGTCCATGCTCCTCTGTGTAGCTGGGTCTTTTAGGCTCTGAAGCCGGTTTTCTCGGGATCGAAAGGCCGGGAGTGGATGTTGGCCTCGGCTCCGAAAGCGATTTTCAATGCTTTGACGTGATGGGTCCGTGTTTGCCTGTTTCAGAGACAGTGCTTCGGCTGGAGTCCGAAGGCTTCGGTGGCGTGGCCTTTCTCGGAGCCGAAGTTGTTGCTTGGTCACCGGAGGTCTTTTTGCGGGTCGAGCCATGGCCTTCTGGCAGTGGCGTTCCGGAGGTCTTATGTTTGCGTTTGGATTGGACAGGGGCAGGCATACTCAGATTGCTGTCCTGCCGTGACCAGTCTGTCCTTCTTGGACTCCTGCTCGGAATCGGACGAGACTGCAGTGTGCATAATCTCCTCTTCCTCCACGTCAAGATGTTCTGTGCTTCTCAACGCCATTTCCAACCTTCTCACTCTTCTGTGTCGTAGAGTCTTCTTCGAGCAGAAGGATCTGCAGGCCTCACAAGTATCCTCTTGATGGTCTGGCGATAGACAGAGATTACAGACGAGATGTTGGTCTGTATATGGGCACTTGGCGTGGCACCGAGGACAGAAGCGAAATGGGGTCCGGTCCAAGCCAGAGTTGGGCGCGGGTGCCCCGAAGGGCGAGTAAAGAAGTTGGATCCAACGGTACCGAAGTATCAATGAGAGATGATACGCGATCGAAACAATACCAACGAATCAGAGAGTTTTTAGAACTTTTCCGACTCGAACTACCGGAGCGAAAAGAAACACGTCCGAACCCGATGGCGGAAAGAAAACAATCTAACATGGAGTGGATGTCCATGCGCAATGGAGCCGAAGAGGAGGAGTCACTTGATCCCGTGACTCGAAAACACTTCTTCGAAGAAAAACAACTTGTAACACTCCGAGCCCCACACTAGATGGCAGGACTATACTGTATCTGCAGCTACACATGCCATTGAACATATATATATCCACCCATGTTGTGCACAGCTTTTGGCCGTGCACTGAGTTGGTTGCAGGGCATTGTCGCTATGCCCAACCAACCATGACTGGCCAACCCATGCTGCGCAAAGCTTCTGCTATGCATCTCAGGTGTTGGCATCCAAATGTGTACGAGTGTTGGGCCTAGCGCCTAAAACAGGCACTGACAAGCCTAGGAGTAGCACAATGAAAGCTGCAATTTAGGTTCATGCGTGCTGTGGATTTTACATGTGTCTGGATACCAAGAGCCACTGTACTGGAGTTAGTGGGCCCTGGCTGTGTATAGGTTTTTGACACTGCATGAAACTTGTGAGTTGCCTTCTTCAATATGGGCATAATAAAATGTCATCCCTAATCCAGCCAATCACATTGTCTTAAACTTTTAAAACGTGATTTACAGGATCGACTCAAGAGATTAAACAACTAAAGTTGTAACCCTTTAAATCCTGCTCTGCACCTTTTTTGGTTTGACCAGCGGTGACCGAACCTAAACAAATGTGCGACTACAGGACATCACCTCCCAAGACGCGCATGATTTCTGAACCCTCCGACAATAGGGAACTTCCAAAAGAGTCACATGTTGTTCAGGTGAAAGCAATAGGCCTCACCCTTGTACATGGATAACATGTTTAGACAGGTCGGAACAGTCTGACAGCCCTGATGAAGGCTCAAAACCCAAATGGGCTCTTGGCAAGGTTCGAAAATTGTTGGTGTAATATACGTTTTTTGGGAACACTAATTCCCCTAAGAAACCTGAATTTTTGTTTTTAGCCATAACCTTGGTGCCCTACAATAAAAGGAAATTCCTTGGAGTATACCAGGAGGTGTTATAATATTTTATTCTGTATCCCTGCTTCTATCCAGTAAAACACTTTATGTAAGAACTCCCAAATCTGGTAGAATCCGCCCTGGTGGTATCATCATATAAGGGGGTGGGGATAGGCGCTGATGATTAAGCATGCCACTATCAGTGGCTGAGGCCTTTACTCCAATTCTTTTTGAAGACTAGAAGGTGATATTAATGGTTGTTTCCTACTTCTGTCCTCCCCTTTTCCTAACCCTAGTTGCCACTTTGTGCGTAACTATATTGCAGGATGACCCAGTGAAAATGTTCTAATTGAATGAACTTGTTTAACGGCCATAGAACAAGGATGGGTTGCAACGTGCCGACTTGTTTGGGAATGAAGAAGCAAATGGAATAAATCAATTTCTGGTGTGCAGCCACGTACTCTAGGGCATCCTTTCATAGAAGTGCCTGTACCCTTCCTCTAGGATTTGTAGATGATCTAAACTAAGTATATGGCAATGGGGTGGGATATTGAAATGAGGTGTGTGAACTTTAAGGTAATAGTTTTCCTCAACAATAGAGAGGAACCATTTCCCATTAATCTTATGTAATAGTTTCATATTGTGGCAGTAAGGCGGAACCTCTACCCCCAGAGGTGCAGAGTAATAATAAGGAAGGTGTGGGAGAAGGATGGGAGTCACTGCTGGTTGCAGAGGAAGACTTGAGGGGTCACCTCTCCCTCTACCGTTCCCTTTATAGGGTCCTCTGCCAATTTTTTGCCTTGCTGAGGCTCTTGAAAGGCTTGTTGAAAACGGTGGTAAGGAGGTGGTTCCATTGGACTCCCTTGTCTGTTTGCACCCTATTACATGGCCTATGAAGAGGGTAATGGCCTATAAAAAGGGGTCTTTGATGAAGAAGACTGCATGGCACACATCAAATTTGTGATTTAAGTGTGTTTTTTATTAAAAATAAATAAATATCTAGCATATATACGACCTTTTGGCTGAGCAAACACTCTCCATAGGACGGCACATTTAAAAGGTATTTTATACCTCTGGGCAGAAGCCTGACGCCCTAAGCCAAGCATAACACCAGAGTAACATACTAGTGTTAATCTTGTTGGCAAGTGTGTCAAGTGCATCTACCTCTGGGTCAGGAGAGCTTCTACTTTGGTTTCGGTGCCAGAGCGTGTTCAGTCTTGGACGCCTACTTTGGACCCAGAGTGATCTTGTGCAATGTATGTTGGGTTGTTGAAGGGTTCAGCCCAGAGTGTGGCTGAATCTTCAGTGCCAGTGGAGATTCAGCATCGTGGGGCTGTGCCCTTTACTGTGCTTGATGCTGAGTCTATTTGAGGAGGAGTGCGCCTCGAGGCCTTCGGCTTTTTGAGGTTTGCCTCTAGGCTGAACACCAGACTGGAGTAGAGTCTGCCACTACAGCTAGTGTTTTGGGGGCTCGAGACTTATCTGCTTGCGCCACCGACCTACGATGTGTCTATTTTGTCGTTGCTGGAAGTTGTGCTGGCAACTAAATGTGTGCAACCTCTTTTTTGGTGTCTGGCCGTTCAAAGAAGAACTCTATCTCCTCATTCTGCAGTTGGACAAATACTGACACACTAGACCCCCTGTGCCCCTTTGGAAACCACTGATGTTTTTGTACATCCTAAACTCCGAAGTTATTGGGGGCATCAGTGAGGCTTTAGAGCTGCATTTCATAATGTACCATTGCATGGGTCCCTTTGGTGTTTCAGGGTTTTTTGCAGCAAAACGAGAGGCAGCCCTCACAGGTCAGCTCCTTATATTCAGGGGAAAGGTAAAGGTTGCATATGCTGTGGTTGTCGAATCAAGTGTATTTGGCATTGTACTGAGGACAGAAGTGAAACTGAGTTCTTTCTATGCCTCAGTTCTTGGGGCATTCTTGAGAATTACCTCGAGGTGTGAGTGTCTTCAGCGAAGGAGGGTGTAAAGTTCAGATCTGACTGATGCAAGCAATTGTTCTGCTGTGGACCTGCTGGAAATGAACGGAAATCTGCTTGAGGTTTTCTGCATGTTTTCTATGCTTTTAGTACAGAAGAGTGACCTAAGAGTTCGAGCTTCATGGTGGAGGGAAAGAATCTATGGTGGAGCCATTTTGTTGATGCACTCCGATACCAGGGAGGAGTCACCACAGGTCTTGTGACTAGAAGTTCTTTGAAGAAAAACAACTTGTAAACATCCAGACCCAATATCAGACTGCAAGAGTATGCAGAGCCTTTGTATCTACAGCCACACATGCTACCAACATTCTCACACACATTCACTAAAAAACAAAGGTTAAAATTATGTTATATTTAGGTGTTGAAAAAAATATTAAAACTAGCATTTAAAAATCAAAACTCTGAAATTCAACATTATAGTTTAATTGAGTAACTGAAACCACCAGGATTAGGTTGACAGATGTTTGCTTTAGTTTCCATGCTATGTGTCGAAGGCATAAGAAAGGAGGAAAAGTGTAGGCAAATATCCCTTATTAGTTCATCTATACAATATTGCCAATTGATGGTGGGTGTGGACATCAAAATGTATTAAGTTTTCACATTTTTACGTTTTCTTGTGTGTTAAATAGGTCTATTTGCGGGAAATCTCAGCACTGGAAGTAAGAGAGTAGGACTTGTGAGTGGAGTTCCCACTTGTAGATTTGTTGATGAGTTCTACTGAGCAGGTCAAAGTCTTTGTGCATGCCGGGCAGGTACTACATGAGGAAGTGAATGGGGTGGTGAATTGCCCAATGCCATTTCTTCTTTTCTTTTGCACCAGTGTTCAGAACTGTGGTGAGTGAGTTCAATCCTATGTCTGCAGACAGTACACGGCAGTCATACTGTCTTTTATTTATCAGTACTACTGTGCGTTGAATATTCTGGAAGAAGCATTGAAGGCTAAGTAAATGGCAAGAAGTTCCAGGTAGTTTTTTTGTAACCCCTACAGCTAGGGTCACCACAGACCCTTAGCTGTCATGCGGTGGAGATGAACCACCCTAGTAAAGGAGAGATTATTACTAGATCTTGTTAATCACTAGATTAACACTAGACCCTCTGCTTGTGAACAATGTGCTGTAATGGGTGCATGTGAGGTCTGGCGCAGCGATTTAAGGCAATGCAAGATGCCATCATGCCTAAGAAATGCATGACTGCTCTGATTACTAGACAACGACGTGGCTGTAAAAGAGGCAGTATATGTTGAAAAGCTAGCATTTGTTGGGGGTTGGGGTAAGCTTTGGCAGTGATGGCATTGAGAACTGACCATAGAAAACGCTGAATTTGTAGGGGCTGAAGTAAGGACTTGGTGGCCTTCATTGTACATCCAAAGATGTGGAGCAGTAAGATGATGACTTAAGTGTGTGCTAGCCACTGCTGTTTACCCGCACTCTTGATCAGCGAGTTGTCTAAATAACGGGAGACATGTATGCCTATCCTTCTCAGGTTGGAGGCTACCAGCGCTAGGCACTTGGTCAAAACTCTTAGGGCTATAGGTACCCCGAAGGGCAGCACATTGAATTGGTAGTGTGGTCAACTTATCATGAAACAAAGGTAGCGTCGATAAGCTGGATAGATGGGTGTGTGTAAATAGGCATCCTTCAGGTCTTGGGTGGTCAAGAGGCAGCCTCGGTGCAGCTGTTGACTACCAACTTGTAGGAAAAGGAATTCATGTGAAAATGTTCCAAGGGGATGTATCTGATGAGGAGCCTACGATCGAGAATTGGTCTTAAGGAGCCACCTCTCTGCCCCGGTGTTGTTGTGCAGCGACTGGCGCTATAGCCTCTTTTCACAAGAATGGGTGTAACTCTTTGTGAGGAATGAAGAGGTGCCCTTCACCAGTAGCATAAGCTTCTGGGGTGGTGGCACTTTCCCGAGCTCCAGTGTGCCCCCCTCAAAAGCGGTAGATGGTGGGCTGGGGAGGGAGGACAGGGAAGACACCAAGTTTGGTTACACCACTATTCTGAGCTTAGAGTTTGTAAACGGGGTGTGATGTCTGGAGGGGCTGAAAGGAGATCCAACCATGTGTTTGATGATGCCTAGGACCCATTGGTCTGAGGGGACTTCTTCCCAACGTGGAAGACACTCTTGAAATCTCGCCACAGCAGGTGATGTGTGATTTGAGTGGGGTGGAGATGCGTTGTGAGCCAATGCTTTGTGGTGGAAGCCACTTTGATCGGTGTGTTTCTGACCATGTTGGATTTACTACCCCGATATACTCCACTCATGTGTCACCCCTGCCTCATTGCGGGTGGTAAGACTGCAGCACTCAATGGTATGCCTGGGGGTGTTCAGGAGAAGTGGTCTTTGCTCCACCATTACATTGCTGTCTACGTAAGGATCCTCTAGTGGATTGAGTCAGAAGGGGCCTCATAAGCTTGGCTATTTATTTGTCTTTTTAATGTCTCTTGCCAAAGAGATGCTAGTCGTTGAAGGGCAGATTAGTGTAATGTAACTTTTGGCTTAACAATAGAGATGCAAAGCCATAATTAATTGGGTAAATTAACAGAAGTGTTTATCCCTCTAGCTGTTGCATTTCTGGCATCTATTACACACCATACACTGGCACTGGAGAGGATCTTGCTCTCTGATACAATGTCCTCCTATTTTCTCTTCAATTGCTCTGGGAGGTACTGTAACAAACTATCCATACCCTTTCACTGGGCTCTATCGTACCATGACAGAAGGGGCACCGATTTACATTTATGGGCATTACCAGGGAATCTGAAGGAACCTGCTGTTTAATATAAGTGGAGTCTGAGGGAGAAAGTTTAAACGTTTACTCCACTCTAGGAGTACCCGTCCAGTCCTGACATGCTCTTTGAGGTGTTGGTAACAGACTTGAGCAGCACTTTTAGCACAGGCAGGGACTGTATTGAGTATTGCGAATTTGATAGTGCCGCTACCAGGAAGTCTCCAGCTCCTGTTTGTTCCATAATCTGTAACATTTGCAAAGCCAGAACTATCCCTACTTTTCCCAAGGAAGGAAGTAGTGAGTGCCTTTTCTCCGCTCACATTCTCCCAGAGTGAGCAGGACTCAAATAAGTGGATAAGTGGGTGGCAAGCTGTCACCCACTCCTGGTCTCATTTTGGAACAGGGCTTATGGGATGGGGTGTTAAGTGGCTGACACCTCTGCATCCTGCACAATTCTGTAGGCCACACAGAAGCAGGTAAGCTGTAACCCACCCCTAATTGGGAACAGGGGAGCAAAGGTGGGTAACAGGTGAACCTGATCCGCTCCTTTGTAATGATTCAGATCCTTAAGATTGATAAAAGTGGGAATGAGTCTCTTAAATGCAAAATCTACTCTATTAAACAGAATTTGTGTAAGAGATCCACTAGATACTGTTTTAAAAAATTGCATGAAATGCATCTTAGTTTGAGAAACAAGTTACAAAGAAAGCAAAATTTGTATGTAAAATGCATTATTTGGCAAAATATTTTTGACGCTTGTCTATTGGAAGACACACAATGTCCCTTCTTTCTAATTCCTGTAATACATATGTGGTCTTTAACTAAAAAAACCTGATAACCTAGACTTTGATCTAATCTTTGAGAGACACATTCCGAGGAGAAACAACTATCGCAATCAATGGCCTGAATTACATATCTGACTTAGTGTATTTATTGAGACTTCATACTTCCATGAAAAAGGTATATAATGTGTCAAAAAAGGTGTTTAAAGCCTTTACACAACACCTCTTTACAATGGCCATAAAGTACAAAGTGGCACGATCCACAGGGTGCTATGTGCACATTACTCTTAGTCATGATTAAAGGATTATCTTTAAAACGAAAATATAATGCTTAAGAGCTTTGGTAAGTAACAAACCTTCCTTATTTATAAACAGACAATGAACAACCTAGCAGAGTTTACCATACCTTATATATTAGCTGTGAATAATAATCCGAAACCCCATCGAGTGTTGCATTACCAAAGGTCCCTAGTAGATGGGTTCCACCATTAAGCTGGCCACTGCCATACGGAAGAAAATGTGCAAAATTCACTCCGAGTATTGGCTCCATAAGCGGCAAGAGAGAGAGATGCTATAGGAAAAAAATATATATAAATAAATAAATCTGTACAGGGGTGAAGAACAATAAGATACCATCACACTGCTTACTAACATTTACTAACTACTCTGTTAGTGTTCACTAAGTAGTGTGAAAAATATGTGATACGTGTGTGTGTGTGTATATAGAACATATCAGGAAGTGACAATCGGGCCCATCTAATCAGCTATACTGCTTGCTTGTTATGATATCCTAAATACTACTCAGTGTCTAACACAAACCCTCTGTTTTCACTTAACTGTTACTGTGGGGCCTACAGATGACGGGTTTTATTTCCCAGAGTATAAGGTATACTGCCTATTTGCAGTTAGCAATGGAAAAAAGCTTTTCTTTCTACCAGCCTTGCACCATGATTGAAAAATGAAAATCTATGCCTCAGAGCCTTCTTCCATAATATGGGCCGGGTGCTCAGGTAACTTATTTTCTCATTTGCATGGGGTCGCATATCCATGAAAATGGAGGGAATGCCTGCTTTAGTTAATGCCAGAGTTATCCGTATTATCAAAGGGACCACACAAGAATCCGTGGCCCCTTCAGAACCTTGGGGTTGTCTAGCTACTGCACAACCTGGCCTTGCCTAAATTATGTCTTAATTATTGAGATAATCTTGAAAAGAAAGGTTCTGAACTACACCCCCTCCCCCCACCCCACTGCCCTGGAAGGCATTATCTGACTTGTTTATGGAGAATCATCAAAACAGCTCTCTCGCCACGTGGACTATGAATGCAAAAAACACAAAACATGTGGTGGCACAACCAACAGTAAATGGATTTCAATTTTTAGAGACAATTTGTGTTGTCAAATTTGATGGCAGAAAAACTAAACAAATTAAGAGAGTTTTCTAAACGAATCACTGTTGTGAAGAAAGTTCATGCAAGTCCCCAATTCCCGTAACTGACAGAGTCCATAAGTCAAATTGGTAGGATGCCGAAGAAATTTATCACATACTTTATCTGATGCAATTAGAAGTGGTATGCATTCATTCAGCTAGTCACATAATATGTAGTTGGTTAATTAAAACTATGAAAGATGAAATCGTGAATATGAAGTCATTTCAATAATTTACAGAGATAAAACCCAATAATCACTGACACATACTCGGTCATTAAGGTATTTCTGTGCTTAACAGCAGCATTAAGGAAACTGGACACAGCAGAACATACAGTCACACCAGACAACACCTGCATATGTAAAGAAACAGGTTTACATTGTATGAAAGACTAGGTAACGGGGCATCAAATCAGTATGAGCCCATCTCTTGGGAAAAAACAATAAAAAACTACCTGTCCCCAACCTTTCCCTCATATTACTAAGATAAATGTCCTTTACATATTTTCCACTCAGTAAACTGTAGGAAACCACAGCGGACACAAATAAAAGAGTTACTTCATCCAGTGCTAAAAAAAACAAAATGAGTGACAATTGCGATATCAAGAGTACCCCTGGTTTGTGAAATAGCAGAGAAAGAGTGGAAAGAATGGGATCAATAGTGTCACACCAAGTGGAGAAAATATGCATTCTGAATATCATGCCACAAAAAGTCATCAATATCACCTCTAGGGTTATTTTAGAGCAGATGTGTTCCAGTGGTATCAAACAGAAAGCGTACAAGATACAACAATCATGGTTAGGCCCTGGCAATAAAGGGTGTAAATAGGGATCTCAAGAGTGGTAAATAGGTTGTTTTAGTGAGGATCAATGTGGGTAGATAAGATGTAAGTGGGCGAAGTACCTTAAGAGCCCTTAAAAGGAATGAAGAAAGGGATAATCCAAGATTAATGCCGTACCTTTTGGCGAAATTACAAGATTGAGAAGTAATTGCAGTTCAGAACTAGACAAACACTGGCTTGACGACACAAAAACAACATTTCTTAATTGGAGTTACCCATGCCCTGTTATACAACAAGCGATATACAGGATGCCCAAACTAAAAGAGAATCCCTGTTAAACAACCACTAACATCATGGGTCTAAAACGGTACAGGTCCTAATTAACACCTTGTAGCAATACCATCAAGGATATTTACCACATCCATTTAAAACACTAAGATTTTCTCAAGGCAGGCAGGTGACTAACAGATGGCATTAGTGACAACCCAGTAGAATACACAAGAGGGGACCGGCACTGAGAAACTTACCCTGTTCCAGTTTACAGTCAAATGAATATTGGCTGTGCTCTAAACTTTAGGTTTCTACAAATGTGGGAACAGCAGTGCATGCCAATATTCATGCAACTCTTGCTATGAACTCCAGAACACTGGCACCCAGGTTAACCCTAATTTCATTAACTGCAACACCAAATATTGTTTCTACCTTTTGAAATTTGGCTCATGTGCACAATTTGTGCGTTATGGATGTACAAGCCGATATAAATGTAGTGTTTGCTGCAAATATAAGCATTTGAACACACAACTAAGAGTGGCTGAGACTGACTGTATAGACCAGTATTTGAAAGCCACCAAGCTACAGTCTCCAGGAACAGGTGCTGGAGACGTAACAGTGTTTATTAACAAAGCCACTCCTGGAGGTGTACAATACTGCCAAGAAACAAAGGCGTGCTACCACTAACACTCGTAATGTAGGGCACTGGGCTGCCAAAAAATCAGTTGCTGGGATAATAGAGAATTAAGATTTTGCCTGGCAAGTTCCTAACACATGCAGCTTTCTCTGTAAGGCTGTAATTTCAATGTGGAATAAATCAGACAACGAACCAGAAACCAATAGCACTTTATGCACACATAACATGGGGGACCCACTGCCATATAAAAACAAATATATAAAACACACACACACACAAACACACACACAGACAGTACATCTACTAGACCTAAGAACCAAGTGGGCAGTGACCTTAAACTTGAGATGTCCGATGGAGACTGGGTAAGTTCTTCTTTATGTCGCTAAGATGTTCAGGAATGCTATCTTAAGGTGTAGAAGTTCAATTATGTGCATTGTACGTGTCTTACACCTGGCTAGATTTCACGAAATGTTTCTCAATGTGCAACATAGCTGTGAGAGACAGATGTTTATCATATGACCTGGGGGTGCACTGTGATTCAGACATTTTGTGTAGGTGTATGTAAACAGGTAATGAGACTGACTGATAAACACACATCGAAAAAACAAAATCCTGCCTCCACGAATTGATGTACAGGCTTTGTTGTCTTGTAAATGGAGTTGTCCTTGAAACTCTTGTCTGCTGTTTTTTCTGGCAACTTATGCAGTGGTCACCTCCATAATCTTTAATCAGTTATTTAACAACTCATTGAAATCGGCACTGGTAGATAATGCCTAGAAAAAGGCAAAGGTGATTCCTCTCTTGAAAAATACATTGGCTGACTCGATTAACTCTCCAACTCCAGGCTTATTTCTATGTTGCAAAAATGCTAAAAAGAATTGTCAACTTTCTGGCTACCTGCAATCTCACACTTTGTTGCGCTTGACCCATTCTGGTTTCAGACCTTAACACAGCACCGAGCCAGCATTCTTAGAGGTGCTCAATGGTATTAAGATCAAGAGAAGAATACAGTCCTTAATCTTTTAGATTTATCAGCTGCGTTCAATATTGTGTTATATTCTCTTTTTTGCAATGGCTGGCAAAAACCGGGGTGGGTGGCTAGGTGTTTGGCTGTATTAAGTCCTTCTTGGGAACAAAGAACATATTTGGATGACCCATGCTCAGCAGATGGCAGACAACTACATTTTAAGGTGCCACAAGGCACTCCATTGAGACCAAGTTTTTTTTTTTTGGTTTAATATATTTTTGTTGGGTTTTACACATTGAAACACGTGGGCAAATCCTAGTATTTAAAATGTCTTGGTTATACAAGAGTACTGGGTTCCATGGCTAATAGAGCCAGCAGTATCCACATACTGACAAGATCTATAGTGTACCTCTGGACCTTTCAATGTGGTCTGACAATCAAAATCGTGACACATATAAGACCGGCTTTGTTTAGCATCTATATATCCCCTTTAGCTGCCCTGATAGTCTTGTTTGATGTTAAAGGTCCTCTTGTAAGTAGCTGACACACAGCCAGTAAATATATTTTAATGAAAATGTCACTTACCCAGTGTACATCTGTTCGTGGCATCAGTCGCAGTAGATTCGCATGTTCTGCAATAGCTCGCCATCTGGTGTTGGGCCGGAGTGTTACAAGTTGTTTTTCTTCGAAGAAGTCTTTCGAGTCACGGGACCGAGTGACTCCTCCTTTTGTCTCCATTGCGCATGGGCGTCGACTCCATCTTCGATTGTTTTTCCCCGCAGAGGGTGAGGTAGGAGTTGAATTGTAGTAATAGTGCCCATGCAATGGAGTGACTAGGTATGCACTTATTTAAGGTTGAGATGATACATATATAAATAATTGAAGGTAACTTCCAAACTGCTACAGGCTCCCGGGGAGGCGGGTGGGCACATGCGAATCTACTGCGACTGATGCCACGAACAGATGTACACTGGGTAAGTGACATTTTCAGTTCGATGGCATCTGTCGCTGTAGATACGCATGTTCTGCAATAGACTAGTAAGCAGTTATTTCCCCAAAAGCGGTGGATCAGCCTGTAGGAGCGGAAGTAGTCTGAAATAATGTCCTTAATACAGCTTGACCTACTGTGGCTTGTTGTGCGGATAACACGTCTACACAGTAGTGCTTGGTGAATGTGTGAGGCGTAGACCATGTGGCTGCCTTACATATTTCTTGCATTGGGATGTTTCCTAGAAAGGCCATGGTAGCACCTTTCTTTCTGGTTGAGTGTGCCCTTGGTGTAATGGGCAGCTGTCGTTTAGCTTTAAGGTAGCAGATTTGGATGCATTTAACTATCCATCTGGCGATACCTTGTTTTGAAATTGGGTTTCCTGCATGAGGTTTTTGAAATGCAATAAAGAGCTGTTTAGTCTTTCTGATGTTCTTTGTTCTGTCAATGTAATACATTAATGCTCTTTTGACATCTAATGTATGTAGTGCCCTTTCAGCTACAGTATCTGGCTGTGGAAAGAACACCGGAAGTTCCACTGTTTGATTTAGATGGAACGGTGAAATAACCTTTGGCAAAAATTTAGGATTGGTCCTTAGGACGACCTTATTTTTGTGTAGTTGTATAAAAGGTTCCTGTATAGTAAACGCCTGAATCTCGCTTACTCTTCTCAGGGAAGTAATGGCGATGAGAAATGCCACCTTCCAGGTTAGGAACTGTATGTCGCAGGAGTGCATGGGTTCAAAAGGTGGACCCATAAGTCTAGTTAGGACAACATTTAGGTTCCATGAAGGAACAGGTAGTGTTCTTGGTGGTATAATTCTCCTAAGGCCCTCCATGAATGCTTTAATGACTGGTATTTTATATAGGGAAGTTGAATAGGTAGTCTGCAGGTATGCAGATATTGCTGCAAGGTGAATCTTAATGGAAGAGAAAGCTAGGTTAGATTTTTGTAAGTGAAGCAAGTAACCCACTACATGTTCTGGAGTTGTGTGTAATGGTTGTATTTGATTAATATGGCAGTAGCAAACAAACCTCTTCCATTTACTTGCATAGCAGTGCCTGGTGGATGGCCTTCTTGCTTGTTTTATGACTTCCATACATTCTTGGGTAAGTTGTAAGTGCCCGAATTCTAGGATTTCAGGAGCCAGATTGCTAGATTCAGCGATGCTGGATCTGGGTGTCTGATATTTTGGTTGTGCTGTGTCAACAGATCTGGCCTGTTGGGCAATTTGATGCAGGGTACCACTGATAGGTCTAGCAGCGTTGTGTACCAGGGTTGCCTTGCCCAAGTTGGTGCTATCAATATGAGTTTGAGTTTGTTTTGACTGAGTTTGTTTACCAGGTAAGGAAGGAGAGGGAGAGGAGGAAAAGCGTAAGCAAATATCCCTGACCAGTTCATCCATAGGGCATTGCCTTGGGATTGTTTGTGTGGGTATCTGGATGCGAAGTTTTGGCATTTTGCGTTCTCCCTTGTCGCAAACAAGTCTATCTGAGGTGTTCCCCAGAGTTTGAAATAAGTGTTCAGTATTTGGGGGTGAATTTCCCATTCGTGGACCTGTTGGTGATTTCGAGAGAGATTGTCTGCGAGTTGATTTTGTATCCCTGGTATAAACTGTGCAATTAGGCGAATCTGGTTGTGAATTGCCCAATGCCAAATTTTTTGTGCTAACAGGCTTAACTGCGTGGAGTGCGTCCCTCCCTGCTTGTTTAGATAATACATTGTTGTCATGTTGTCTGTTTTGACGAGAATGTATTTGTGAACTATTATTGGTTGGAAAGCTTTTAGTGCTTGAAAAACTGCAAGAAGTTCTAGGTGATTGATATGCAGTTTTGTTTGATGTACGTTCCATTGTCCTTGTATGCTGTGTTGATCGAGGTGTGCTCCCCACCCTGTCATGGAAGCATCTGTTGTTATTACGTATTGTGGCACTGGGTCTTGGAAAGGCCGCCCCTTGTTTAAATTTATGTTGTTCCACCACAGAAGCGAGAGGTAAGTTTGGCGGTCTATTAACACCAGATCTAGAAGGTGACCCTGTGCTTGAGACCACTGTGATGCTAGGCATTGTTGTAAGGGCCTCATGTGCAGTCTTGCGTTTGGGACAATGGCTATGCATGATGACATCATGCCTAGGAGTTGTAATACCATCTTTGCTTGTATCTTTTGTGTTGGATACATGCGTTGTATGATGGTGTTGAAATTTTGAATTCTTTGTGGACTTGGAGTGGCTACTCCTTTTGATGTGTCTATTATGGCTCCCAGGTATTGTTGTACCTTGCGTGGCAGAATTTTGGATTTTGTGAAATTGACGGTGAACCCTAGTTTGAAGAGGGTTTGTATGATATGATTTGTGTGATTTGAGCACTCTATTAACGAATGGGCCTTGATTAGCCAGTCGTCTAGATATGGGAACACATGTATTTGCTGCCTTCTGATGTGTGCAGCGACTACCGCTAGACATTTGGTAAAGACCCTTGGTGCGGTTGTTAATCCGAAAGGCAGTACCTTGAATTGGTAATGTATTCCTTTGAATACAAACCTTAGGTATTTCCTGTGCGATGGGTGTATTGGTATATGGAAATAAGCATCCTTGAGGTCTAAAGTTGCCATGTAGTCGTGCAGCTTTAGCAATGGCAATACTTCTTGTAGTGTGACCATGTGGAAGTGGTCTGATTTGATGAAAGTGTTGACTACTCTGAGGTCTAAGATTGGTCTTAGTGTCTTGTCCTTCTTTGGTATCAGAAAGTACAGTGAGTAAACTCCTGTGTTTATTTGTGTGTTTGGCACTAATTCGATTGCATTCTTTTGCAATAGTGCCTGCACTTCTATCTCTAGGAGATTGGAATGGTGTGTTGTTAAATTTTGTGCTTTTGGTGGTATGTTTGGAGGGAACTGTAGAAATTCTATGCAGTAACCATGTTGGATAATTGCTAGAACCCAAGTGTCTGTAGTGATTTTCTCCCATGCTCTGTAATAATGACCTATTCGTCCCCCCACTGGTGTTGTGTGGAGGGGGTGAGTGACATGTGAGTCACTGTTTAGTAGTAGGGGTTTTGGGGCTTTGGAATCTTCCTCTATTTCTAGGGAATTGCCCTCCTCTATATTGTCCCCGAAAACCTCCTCTATACTGTCCTTGGTAACTGGACGGTGTGGCTTGTGAGGTGCTGGCTTGTGTGCTTTGACCCCGAAACCCCCCTCGAAAGGGCGTTTTACGGAATGAGCTGTAATTCCCTCTGCTCTGCGGGGAGTAGAGTGCGCCCATGGCTTTGGCAGTGTCCGTATCTTTTTTGAGTTTCTCAATCGCTGTGTCCACTTCTGGACCGAACAGTTCTTTTTCATTAAAAGGCATATTGAGAACTGCTTGTTGAATCTCTGGTTTAAATCCAGACGTTCGGAGCCATGCATGCCTTCTGATAGTTACAGATGTATTAATTGTCCGTGCAGCTGTATCTGCAGCGTCCATGGAGGAGCGGATCTGGTTGTTGGAGATGGCCTGTCCCTCCTCAACCACTTGTTTTGCCCTATTTTGGAAGTCTTTGGGCAGATGTTCAATGAGATGTTGCATCTCGTCCCAGTGGGCTCTGTCATAGCGCGCAAGTAGTGCCTGGGAGTTCGCGATGCGCCACTGGTTTGCAGCTTGTGCTGCGACTCTCTTACCAGCTGCATCAGACTTGCGGCTTTCTTTATCTGGGGGTGGTGCATCTCCAGATGTGTGAGAGTTGGCCCTTTTCCTAGCTGCTCCTACAACAACAGAGTCTGGTGGCAGCTGTGTTGTGATGAAAGCCGGGTCCGTAGGAGGCGGCTTATACTTTTTTTCCACCCTTGGTGTGATTGCCCTACTTTTGACCGGGTCCTTAAATATGTCTTTTGCGTGCCGGAGCATACCAGGGAGCATAGGCAGGCTTTGGTAGGAGCTGTGGGTGGAGGAGAGTGTGTTGAACAAGAAATCATCCTCGACCTGTTCTGAGTGGAGGCTTACGTTGTGAAATTGTGCTGCTCTAGCCACCACCTGAGAGTACGCGGTGCTGTCTTCTGGTGGAGATGGTTTTGTAGGGTATGCCTCTGGGCTGTTATCTGACACTGGGGCGTCGTATAGGTCCCATGCGTCCTGGTCTTGGTCACCCTGGCTCATGGTGGTGTGAGCTGGGGAGTGTGATGGCGTTTGTGCTGGTGAAACGTTAATCACGGGCGGAGGAGAGGGTGGTGGTGTAACTCTTTTCACCACTTTTGGTTGTGGTGCTTGTTCCGTCTGGAACTCCAACCTTCTCTTTCTCCTAATGGGGGGAAGGGTGCTTATTTTTCCTGTCCCCTGCTGAATGAAGATACGCTTTTGCGTATGGTCCGCATCAGTTGCTTGTAGCTCTTCCTCAAACCTATGCTTCTGCATTTGGGAGGTTAGCGAGTGCTCTTCTGTATAAGAGCCTGAAGCTGGGTCGTTTGCAGTTTGTTTCGGCATGGAAACTTTGTCTGCGTGTTTTTTCGGCTCCGAGGTGACTTTTTTTTCTTTTCGGGGCCGAAACCTCTCGGCGTCGATCTGTTTCGGTGCCGCTGTCTCGGCGTCGAGCCGTGTCCACACCGGCATCTCGGTGTCGAGGCTTGTCTCCAGCACTTTCTCGGTCCCGAGAAGGCTGCGTGCCGGTGTCTCGACCGGAGTCGGACGATCTCGGCACTGTTTGGGCCTTTTTCGGTGCCGACGGTCGGTCACCGATTTTATGGGTTGAGCCATGGCCTGGTGGCAGTGGCGTCCCCTGGGCCTTGTAAATGTTTCCTTGTGTGGTTTTCGACGTCTTACTCACGGTTTGTGTATCGTCGAATCCTTCGGAGTCTGAGTCTTGGATCGAGAAGGTACCTTCCTCTTCCTGTTCCTCGAACTCCCGTCGGGCTGTCGGTGCGGACGCCATTTGAAGTCTTCTGGCTCGACGGTCTCGGAGTGTTTTTCGGGACCGGAACGCACGACAGGCCTCGCAGGTGTCTTCGCTGTGCTCAGGTGACAGGCACAGGTTGCAGACCAAGTGTTGGTCTGTGTAGGGGTATTTATTGTGGCATTTGGGGCAGAAACGGAAAGGGGTCCGTTCCATCGGCGTTCCTCAGCACGCGGTCGGGCCGACCAGGCCCCGACGGAGGATCGAAAAACTACCCCGAAGGGCACCGGAGCTCTTCGATCTTCGATGCGGTGTTGAATCTAAGTACGCCGATCCCGAACGCAACAATACCGACGAAAATCTTCCGAAATTAACTATGTTTTCTGTTCCGAAACTCGGAGCGACAGGAACACGTCCGAACCCGATGGCGGAAAAAAAACAATCGAAGATGGAGTCGACGCCCATGCGCAATGGAGACAAAAGGAGGAGTCACTCGGTCCCGTGACTCGAAAGACTTCTTCGAAGAAAAACAACTTGTAACACTCCGGCCCAACACCAGATGGCGAGCTATTGCAGAACATGCGTATCTACAGCGACAGATGCCATCGAACATATGATTAGTGTTGCTCTTGACATATCCATTCAGGCATGAGCATTTAAACTTGCACTCCTAATTCAGTAGATATGGGATGGGAAATGCAGCTAGGTTAAACTAGCAATTGTAAAGCTCCCCTGGTCAAATATTTTACTTTCTGACTTTAGTCCTTTAGGTCCCAATCCACCTCAGGCGTACACTTTTTTAAAAAAACAGGATACGAAGGGAGGCAACTTGGAGGCTCATAGGGTGTCAGGCAGAGCCCAGTAGAGGTCTAGTTGTCACTGATCAGGTGGGAAATTGCAAGAGGGCCTCTTGTGGCCCGCCATATCCCTGTAGCTTGAAATGTAAATTCAGCCTTATGGCCCTTGGAGTCCACTTTCTCCTGGGTACAAGAGGGAGAGCAGGTGCAGTCTTTTAGGCTCTTATCTGGGTTCAGATCGCAGGATTCGTCCTCTTCAGATTTTCCACAAGTCCAAGAGTGTTCTGAACTGCGTGATGGGAGATACATAATTTATGCCCGGCACAAGCTAGTAGGTGGAAATGACACCAGGGAGGCCCTAACCGATGGGGTAAAAGTGCACATGGCTACCTCTACCAACTTTGGGCATTTGGCAAAATGTTAAAAGTCTTCAGCCACGCTAACCATGGGCTTTGAAGGCTGGAGGTGGGTGTGGGGAGTTTACTTGGGTAACCCTAGTGTGCTCCTACAGCTTCACCAAAATACAGATTGAGGCAGGACCTGTACCCACAACATCCTCAGACAGAAGTCTGGTAGAGCAAAGCCGAGTTTTCAAACAACCACACAGTGGATTTACAAAAACTGTTTTGGCATCCTGTCCTCGTCTTCTGAAATGTGCCGTATTTTTTATGTGTAAATCCTGAGCAGACCTGTAAAGCAGATCTTGACATTTCAGCAGGAGTGAATATTAATGGAAAAACAACCATTTGCAATGCAATAGGTCTTGCATTTTCTTGAGTTAGAGCTACTGGCATTGTAAATTCATAACTGGACTTTTCTTGTCACAAACTGGTCAACCCTGCCTCATAATTTTATCTTTTCCTGTCATATAATTCCAGTGGGCCTGCATATAACTAAAGCACTTCCATTTACCTTCTTTTTCTACCTCCAGCAAAAAATGAAAATGTTGCCATTTAGCAATCTAATTTAAATATTTTAATCTATATTTAAGCAATAGATGCACACAAAAATCAAACAAAGTGAAAAAAGTAAATCACAGCCAAGAAGCTACAAAACAGACACTGCAGTATTGTATACAGAAGTAGGCGGTTTTCTATAAATACACGCACACAAAGGCGGGTGTATAAAATATATGCACTCAAATCATATTAATTCATACTCACACACACACACACCGGTGAATATACGATCACAGACAGTCAACTGACAGTGATGGTTCAAACAGATGTACAGCTACACTTTCTCTAAATGCATAAGTTGCTCATTTACAAATATACTTAATCCATTTATGCAGAAGATACAGTAAGTATTACAACGCCCATGGAATTACCCCCTGAAAATGGTACAAAGGACTTCCACCGGAATAAGACAGAAAACATTAGCTGGCATGCGAGATAGTGGGATAACAAGTCGATCTGAGTAGAATTGCTGAAAATAAACAAACACAACTTAGTTTGCAGGCAAGCCTCTACACTTAATATTGGGATTCAAAGATCCTTTTGGAGTCTCTAAAAAAACAAGCCCTTGAGGAGAGATGAGAAGCTGACTGTACGACCTCGAGTTGTGTAAACGTCTGAACAGAAATTGGAAAATAAGGCTGAAAAAGTATTTTCGTTTTTATATTAACAGAATGAAAAGTCTTGCAAGCATTTTTGCCTCCTCACATTTTAACAAAGCTCTAATGAAGTTAACTATGGCAGAGCAGCCTGAGAAGATTTATAGTCCCAATAAAGGAGATAAGCAATGCCTTCCGTGTGGATGTCGGGAGGGGCCCTGAAGAGACTCTAAATGCCAAGCTCTGCAAGTTTCACATCATTGCTTCTGGGTTTAAGCTACATTCTACGAGAAAGGGAGCAGTGCAGTGTTAAAGTAACATTATAAAAACAAAGCAGATGAGCTACCCTTTATTAAAGATTTAATGGTGGAGCAAGTGTTCCAGGAGCCAGCAGAACACAGCACTGGAATAAAGCCAAAACAAATGTCAGCGACATGAGAGGAACTGAATGCTGCAATAAAACGCAGGCGGCTACAAGCCTAAAACACCAACAGTGAAATGGCAGCAACAAAGAAATGCCAAAGTAGTCAGTCACAGCTACAGATAAATAAATCAAAGTGGAATGATACAGTAGTTGGTCACTGCTCTGAAACAAACAGAAAAAGGAGGAAGAAAAAGGCAGAACTGACCACTAGTGAGAAACAAATGTTAATGGACACTGCAACCAACAAATTAAATTGCTTTAAGCCATAAGAAGCATACTAAAAGTATACACGAGGTTGAAAGCTTATGTTTGACCTAGAGAGGCCCACTGTGATTGTGGCCTGTCTTGCTGGGGGAAGAGGCAGAGAAAATGGAGGGCACGTGTTAGCTAACATTTGCCTTTGACAGGGGAAGACACTTTGAAGTGCTACCCATCTGCCACATAAAAACCTCAGCAGACCTCTCAAACATTCTATTATCAAAAAGGATACTCACAGCCCCACCTCTACACATTGTTAGGTTCACAGGGGACATCCCTGCCCTTTCAAGTAAGCCTGTTTGCTCCTGAGAGGCAGTTCACACCTTTTCAAATGCTAATTACTGGCTGGCAGGCTGAGGGAACAATTGCCTCCTGTAACTTCAGGGTTTTTAAGATTTAGACTTCACCATTGAATTGGATTTTTAATAACTATTAAACATAGTGGACTTTTTTTTCTAGGTAGTCCCATTCCAGACATTCAACATTAATTTTTCATCCCAGTGTTTTCCCATGCAACAACCAGCTTTTGCTGTGAACATATCTTTGAGGTGCTAGTCAACTTTTAAATGTCCCTCCTTTTAAATACCACACAACTTAACTTATGCACAGTAATGTCTACCTAGGGGAGAGTTATACATATTTAAAATAAATGTATGGCCTGTCAAAAGAGATTATTTTAGCAGGTCCATTTGGCAGTTTAAAACTGCACAGCCAGCTACAGAGCCACTGTGCCACTGGATTCAAGTTGGCTGGCTGATGAAGGGTGATACCCTGAAACCGGTCCCAGGATGTTTGTTTTCGGTCCAGGAAGGACCTGGCCTGGCAGGTCGGGCTGGACTGTTCCCATGGAGAACAGGGTCAAGACTGATTTCCATATGGCTGGGTCCAAACTGGGGTGGCATGGTGAGCAAAAGAACAATGGATTAAACCCAGATCTGTGATTGGGGGTGAGTGTTTGAAAAGTTTCAACACCCCGTCCATCATCCTTTTGTGTTGCTATAGTCTGTCTTGACAGCTCAAGTCTGAGCCTGCCTTGGTGCCTAGACGCCCCAGTGTCCTCTTCCTCAGAGGGAAGATTTGTGATGCATTTGAAGAGAAGGGTTTGAGTTGTTCACTCAAATAAAAAAAAAAAAAAAACAACCTACAACCTTGCAAAGATTAGCTCACTCAGTTAATCTCTTTCTGAAAGAAATCTTTCTTGGACACTCTTTTGGCAGCTAATTGGCCATGGTCCATAGCAGTTTATTCTAGCAGAGCGGCTATTTTTGCAGCCTGGTGTAGTGAGCAAATTGTTGACCCTTTGCAGGCTCAGCTAATTAATATGACTTTTTGTAGTTTCTCTAGCTGAATATTAGCCTAGTGAAAGGCAAGTTGTTGGTATTTATACTCACCTGTTATCAGCCCACACGGCTCTGGGTTTTACAGAATAATTTCCTGCAAGGACTTTTCAAGTTTGTGCTAGAGTCTAAATTTGGTTTTAACATTCAGGATGGGTTTTCCTCTTAAACCTATTAGTGCGGGAACAAGACGTTTATGTTTCCAACACTATCTCTGTCATAAGGATGAAAATGTCTAGTCCTCTCACTAAAAGCAGAAAATTCTTCTGGTGATCACAAGACAATATTCTGTTTTTTGTCCAAGCTGGAGCTGCAATGGAAAAGATCATCTTGCAGCCAGAGTTCTTTTTTATTTTGGTCTTCGTGATGTGCAGCATGCATTGGTGCAAACGTCACAATTAATGAAAACCTAAGGATCTAGCTACTTACACTATGATCAGTTATCATGAGCATACCACAAGCCTCTAAGCACTGATCACCAAATGAGAATTACTGCTGGAAAGAGAAGAACGTTCCTTTCCAACTGTACTTCTATGGGATCCCTGCTCAGACATCACCACAGGAGGGGAGTCTCTGATCAGGGATCAATCCACTAGCCACCAGAATTGGCTTCAAGTGGGGCAAGGGGGCATGTGGCCAGGCAGGCAAAGCAAAATGCTCCCCCTCTGGAAAGAGAATACAGTTTTAAGGAGAGTTACTCCTAATCTATCATCTCCTCCACTCCACGGGTTGCCAGAAAGGCTACTAGACACCAGGGCTCATTTAAAAAGAATTATAGAATGAGGTGGGGACCGGCTCATGCAGGTATTGGGCAATGCCTCCACCCTTAAAGGTCCCGCAGGCTTTCTGTCACAAACACCTCCCCCTGCACCCGAAGCCTCCAGGCAGAATGGGGAATTAGTGCCTAATCTGCCCCCCTGCTGCTCCCTCCACTACTGGGTCCTACAGTCTAAATACTGCAACCACCCCCATGCCAACCAAGAAATTAAGTAGAACCCTTAGGGTGGAATTTCGAAATCTATGCCAGCAGATAGGGGTTAACCCACCATGTCAGTCTCCTCCGGGTGGCAGAAAGATTGTGTGTTGCTCTGGTAGGAATGAAGTACACAGCAAGGACGGGCAAACACCACACCTCATTCTGTTTCTCACTTTTGTCTGGTGTGCTTTCTGACCCATGAAAAGATGGGTAGATAGGTGTTTATCACACCCAACCTATCCTCCAGGGGGGGGGATTAAAGCCCATTAGAGTACGAGGGTGGAGAGAACCTGCCTAACATACTAAAGACATTTTTTGAAGAAAATCTACCAAGGAACCCAATTCTGGATCCGCATTTAAGGGTGCAGAAAATATGGAACTGATGTCGGGATTGAATCTACATAGTGCTGATAATTTCATGTCCGGGGAGGGCCCGATGTCAAGAAGGAGCTATACATCTCATACAGGTGCAAGAAAGCTCTTGCAACTTTTCAGGATCTAGCACCAAGGGTGATTCAACAGGTGACGAATCTGAAGGCAGGTGTATACTTTGGAAGGAAATGTTACTTAACCGGTAAGCACCTGTTTGTGGCATGTAGTGCTGTAGATTCACATGTTTAGCATAATCCTGCCATCTAGTGTTGGGCTTGGATGTGTGCAAGTTGTTTTGCTCGAAGAAAGACTTTTGAGTCAAAAGTTCTAGTGACGACTCCTCTTGCTGGCAATGCGCGTGATAATCGATTTGATTGTTAGATTGTTTTCCCACAAGGCAGGTGAGGATGGGATGTGAGGTATGGTGCAGAAAAAGGCAACGTTTAGTTGAAAAAATGAGTGATAACTAAGAAAATAACTCCAACAATCACAGGAGTCCAGGGAGGAGGGTTGGCACGTGTGCATCTACAACGCTACATGCCACAAACAGATGTTTACTGAGTAAGAAATACTGTCTGTTCTAGGCATGTGTGGCTGTAGATGCACATGGCTTAGCATAGAGTGAAAATCAGTCCTGTTCCATAAGCAGTGGTTGGCCTGTGGCAGTCGCAGTTGTTTGCAACAGAGTATGTAGAACTGCCTGGAAGACATTGGCTTGTTTAAGGGCCAGTACATCTACTCAGTAATGTTTTGAAAAAGTAAATGGTGTAGATTAAATAGCTGCTTTACATATGTAAACTACAGGTATATTTCCAAGGAAAGACCAAGAAGCCCCTTTTCTGCAAGTGGAGTGAGCTTTAGGAGCGGTAGATAATGTTTTTTTGCTTTGGTATAGCATAGCTGGATACATTTGTCAATCCAAAATGCGATACCTGACTTAGAAATGGCTTTTCCCTTCTGTGGTTAAGAGAAAGCAACTAAGAGTTATGTCTTTCTTAATGTGCTGGTTCTATCAATTTAATACATGAGGGCCCTTTTGACATCTAAGGTGCATATAGCACTTTCTGAGACTGAGTCAGGTTGCAGAAATAATACTGGCGATTCAATAGATTGACTGAGGTGAAATTGAGATACCACCTAAAGAAGAAATTTAGGACTGGGATGTAGTACTGCCCTATCTCTATATGGCTGAAGAATGGTTCTTCTAAGATTAAAGCTTGAAGCTCACTTACATGTCTGAGGGAAGTGATGGCTACTAGAAAATATGTTTTCCAGGATAAGAACTGGAGGGGGGAGAAGTGGAGGGGTTCAAAGGTGGGCACATTAATCTTGTCAATACAATATTGAGATTCCAGATAGGAGCTAGTGGCACCTTGGGAGGAATAACCCGTTTAAAGTCTTTAAGAAGGCTTTAACAACTAGGATCCTGACTAAGGATGCATGTAGTCTATTTTGCAGATATGTGGCCTCTGCAGCTAAATGTATTTTAAAGATGTAAAAGCTAGACCACAGGTGTGTAAGTGAAAAAGGTAACAATGTCCTGAATATTGGGTTGTATAGGATCAATTTGTTTGGAATTACAATAGTGGACAAATCTTTTCCATTTTGCTGGGTAACAAGCATGAGTAGTAGGCTTGCGTGCTTCTTTGAGAATGTCCATACAAAGTTGCTGTAGATTTAAGTAAACAAACTCTAGTACTTCAGGAGCCAGATCGCAAGGCTGAGGAACCTGGGGTCCGTTGAGAAGGTCTTGCCTGTTCAGCAGTACCACATGAGGAACTACTGAGAGTTCTAGGAGTGTGGTGAACCACAGTTATCTTGCCCACGTAGGAGTCCCCAGGATGAGGATGGAGGTTGTCTGTGGAAGTTTGCAAACCACAAACAAAAGCAGTGGGAGAGGAGGCAAACCGTAAGCAAATATCCCTGACCAACTCTTCCATAGTGCGTTCCCCCCTGGACTGTGGGTGTGGGAACCTGAAGGTGAAATCTGTGCATTTTGTGCTTACTGCGCTGGTGAAAAGGTCTAGTTTTGGATGAACCCACCTCTGGAAGTACGGGAGGAAGACTTGTGGGTGTAGGTTGTGGACTTTTTCTCAGCTCCTGCTGAGGAGATCTGCAACGTTTTTGTCAGCTCCCGGAAGGTACTCCGCTATCAGGTGAATGTTGTGACTGATATGTTGTCTTTTTTTATTTTTTTTTATTCATTTATTTAATCAGGACTACCTTGCCAATAAGGTGAAAAATGAAGGCTTTGAGAGCTAGATGAACAGCTAGCAGCTCCAGGTGACTGACATGGAGATGTCTCTGGACGGTTGTCCGGCGTCCTAGACTGAGATCTTGTGAATGTGCTCCTCATCCTGTGAGGGAGGCGTCCGTTGTTATGGCTCTCTGCGGAACTGGGTCTAGGAATGGCCGTCTTTTGAGGAGATTGTTGGTGTTCGAGCATTGCAGAATGGCAAGCTTTACAGCTTCCAACACTAGATCCTCCGATTGACCCTCCGCTTGAGTCCTGGCATGAGGTACTGCGGCTATGCATGAAGCCATCATACTGAGGAGACTCGTACCATTCCTCACTGTTACCTACTGATGAGTCTGAAACTGGAATGAGCGCTTGGAAGGACTGAATCTGAGTGGCACTGGGGTAAGCTATCTACTGCTATAAAATTAGGTTGGCTCACAGATATGGTTGTACTTGTAGGGGCTGGAGATTGGATGTGACCGCATTGATGGTAAAGTTTAATTGATGGAGTAGATTTATGGTGGCTTGAGTGTTTTGAAAACATAGCTGATGTGTTGCGCTTTTGATGAACCAATTGTCTAAATGAACAAGTTACTTACCTTCGGTAATGATTTATCCGTGAGAGACATTCTAGTAACAGATTCTTTACCTTAGAATTTCTCCCAGGCGTCAGACTGGATACAGAGACTTTTCTACGGACAGTACCATTGGGCGCCGTTAGGTGGCATTGGTCAACTACATGTCAGTCCTTGGTATCGTGGTTGCCGTGATGAAGTCGGGGGTGAATATAGGCACCGCCTCGGTGCGGTGACGTCAGTTTATTTTCCCACTTTCCACCCCAAAGCGCAGATCCCTGAAGAACACTGAAGTGGTGCACTACAGCTAAGCCCTAAAGGGGTAATCCCTGTCCCTAGAAATCAGTTGGCAAGACGTGAGGATGGATAGGTCAGTAAGGAATCTGCAACTAGAATATGTCTCTACCAGATAAATCGTTACTGAAGATAAGTAACTTGTTCATCTGATAGAGACTTCTAGTTGCAGATTCTTTACCTTAGAATAGATATCCAAGAAAAACCATCCTCGGAGGAGGGCTGCGAACCAAAATCATATTAGAAAGTCCAAAGTAGCCGTCTATGCAGATCCAACTGTCCAGGCAGTAATGTTTAGTAAACATATGCAAGGACAACCACGTTGCTGCCTGACCGATGTCCATGACGAGAACTCTGCATGCCAATGCTGTGGTAGCAGCAGTTACTCTGGTTGAGTGAGCACACAAATCCGCTAGAGGATGCTTTTCTGCCACAGCATAGCACATTTTGATGTAGGGAAGCACCCATCGTGAGATGGTACACTTCCGCACCGCATTCCCTTTCTCCGCACCCACATACCCAACAATGAGTTTATCACCCACCCGAAAATCTTTAGTGCGATTAAGATAAAACAACAAAGCTCTTTTTGGATCCAGGCAGTGGAGTCTCTCCTCCTCATGAGAAGGATGTGGGGGTGCGTAAAAAGTAGGCAAAGTGATGGATTGGCCCACGTGAAAAGGTGTGACAACCTTGGGAAGGAAGGAGGCCCTTGTGCGCAGCACTACTTTGTCAAGATGTACAGACAAAAATGGAGATTTCAAAGAAAGAGCCTGAAACTCACTCACTCTGCAAGCAGAGGTGATATCCACCGTAAAGACAGTCTTGAGTGTAAGGAGCCGCAGAAGATAATTATGCAAAAGCTCAAATGGAGCACACATTAGGTAATTGAGGACAAGATTGAGGTCCCACTGAGGCATAATAAATGGAGTGGGAGGATACAGATCATTAAGACCTTTGAGGAATCTCTCCACAATAGGGGATTTAAAAAGAGAAGGTTGATCTGGCAATCTAAGAAAAGCTCAGATAGGTGATAAGTAGCCTTTAAGGGTGCCCAAAGCAGAACCCTGACAGACTAAGGAAAGGACATCAGAAAGAGGGGCAAAGAGAGAATCAACTGACTTGTCCATGCACAATACCACAAATTTATGCTGCCAGGCTTATACCGTATTGCTTGAGGGACCCCTAGCTGCCAAGAAAACATCACAGACTTCGGGGGGGAAGGTCAAAAGCAGTCAACTGCCACCGCTCAATCTCCATGTAAGAAGGCAGAGACCGGACAGGTTCGGATGAAGAACCGTCCCCTGCTGCTGCGACAGAAGATCGTCCTGAAGGGGCAGTCTAATCGGAGGATCGGTGGCCATGCTCAATAGCTTTGGATACCATACTCTCCGTGCCCAGTCAGGAGCCAGAAGAACAACTTGAGCCAGGCGTTCATGATTGTAGGAAACTGGCCCTTGTTACAGTCCCCCCTGCCACTTTTTGCCTGATATTGATGCTGACGTGACAGTGTGCTGGGATCCTGCTAATCAGGCCTTTCCCTAAAACTGAACAATTGTTTCCTCAATTGGCACAACTCTGGCACACAGATAAGGCCCTTGTACCAGCAGTATCAAGGGCTCTGTGACCAGGGAGGGTTCCTAAGGGCTGCAGCATGTGTTATGCCACCTTAAGGGACCCCTCACCAAACACATACACACTGCCATTGCAGACTGTGTGTATTGGTGGGGAGAAAAAGGCAAAGCCAATATGGCATCCCTTTCAGGGGGCCATGCCCACAAAACCCTGCCTATGGCATAGGTAAGTCACCCCTCTATCATACGTTACACCTCTAAGGCGGGGTGCACTATAACACAGGTGAGGACATAGCTGCATGAGCAATATGCACCTACAGTGTCTAAGTTCATTCTTAGACATTGTAAGTGCAGTGTGGCCATATTAAGTATATGGTCTAGGAGTCTGTCATTACGAACTCCACAGCTCCAAAATGACTTCACTGAATACTGGGAAGTTTGGTATCAAACCTCTCAGCACAATAAACCCACAGTGATGCCAGTATTGGATTTATTCTAAAAAGCACATAGAGGGCATAATAGAGATGCCCCCTGTATTTGACCCAATCCTCTAGTGTAGGACTAACTGGTCTGTGCCAGCCTGCCATTAGCAGGCAAGTTCCTGACCCCATGCGGTTAGGGCCTTTAGGCTCTCTGACGCCAGAAACAATCCTGCTCTAGGTGGAGGTGCTTCACACCTCCCCCTGCAGGAGCCCGACTTTTGGCAGCAAGTCCGGCGGGGAAACTAGGGAAAACAGGGAGGAGTGACCACCCAAGGTAGGACCGTCCCTAAGATGTCCAGAGCTGAGGTGACCCTCTCCCTGCAGAATCC
Source organism: Pleurodeles waltl (assembly GCF_031143425.1). Taxonomy (NCBI): domain Eukaryota; kingdom Metazoa; phylum Chordata; class Amphibia; order Caudata; family Salamandridae; genus Pleurodeles; species Pleurodeles waltl. The sequence goes on from NC_090449.1 coordinate 628,497,322, forward strand.
TTCAGCTTGGTTTGGAGGACAGGGACCAATAAGGTTAGGTTTGTGTCCTCCTCCCCTCCCCCCCGGGAGTGGACACAAGAAGGGTCTAGCCACCCTCAGGGACAGTAGTCATTGGCTACTGCCCTCTGACCCCTGAAACGCCCCTAAAACCAGGATTTAAGATCCCCCCTGAAACCAGTTCACTAGATTCCTGGCAACCTAACAAGAAAGAAGGCAGCCTGCTAAGCTGAAACCCCAGCAGAGAAGAAGGAAGACGACAACTGACTTGGCCCCAGCCCTACTGGCCTGTCTCCTGTTTCAAAGAACCTGCACAAGAACAGCAACGCATCCAGTGGGACCAGTGACCTCTGCCAAGCTCCAGAGGACTTCCCTGCACCCAAAAGGACCAAGAACTCCTGTGGACAGCACTCCTGCCCATGAAGAAACAACTAAGGACTCCCAACCTCACTCCGAATGCGTGAGTCCTGACCACCCGTGTCCAGGTGGCCCACCCAGCTGAGAGAAATTCTTGACAAGTGCCCACCCTGGGTTGACCTCTCCACAACAATGCCAGCAAAGGGAATCTCGAGGACCCCCCGACCGCAAAACCTCCTGACGAAGATATCCAACGCCTAAAAGACTACTGCACCCACAGCCCCCAGGCCTTGGAGAACCCGACCTCCCCAGCATCAATGTTCAGCAGGCAGCCCTCCTCCTTGTCTAGCCTGTGGTTTGCCCGAGTCAACCTCCTGGACCTCGCCTGCAGCATCTGAGGGACCCCACGGGTTCCCTCATAGAGGATCATTGGAAACCCGATGCCTAGTTTGGACCCTGCACCTGGCCACCCCAGTACCGCTGAGGGTGTGTGTTTGGTGCCTACTTGTGCCCCCCAGTGCTCCTCTAAACCCCCAGGGCTGCCCTCCGAAGATGCAGATCTGAACCAGAGTGCCTCCAGTCTCCATAGGAGTCCATGTTAATTTTGCCTCATCTTTGACCTCTGCACCCGGCCAGCCGCGTGTTGCTGGTGGTGGGTGTTTGGGGTTAACTTGAAACCCAACCTGTGGGCTTCCTAACACCCGGAGACTGGAACTGTAAGTGTTGTACTTACCGGCAAATCGATCTGAAAACAGATAATTGCCAATATTTCAGAAACTGTATAACTTATCGATTTCAAACTAAGTGCTATTGATACATCTGTGGAATACGAAACTATTGAAGTACTTACCTGCAACTTGAATCTTGTTGTTCTAAAAATAAATTAAATTAAATATATTTTTGCTATATAAAAACCATTGGTCTGGAGTTAAGTCATTGAGTGTGTGCTTCTTCTATTGTCTGTCTGTGTACAATAAATGTAAAACAAATGCTTTGCACTGCCCTCTGATAAACCTAACTGCTCGACCACACTACCACAAAAGAGAGTATTAGTATTATCAACTTTAGCCTCTGTTAAGCCTCCGGGGAACCCCTGGGCTCCGTGCACACTATATCTCATTTTAATATAGTATATGGAGAGCCAGCTTCCTACATTGATCTTCTTTAGAACTCTTGGAAGAAGTGGTATTGACGGAAAGACGTACAGGAGGCCTGAGCTCCATTCGAGATGAAGTGTCACAGAGCAAGAACCGCCTTGGAAACTCCAACGCACAAATCTGCCACCATTGCTCGTTCTCTGCGGAGGCTTACCGATCTAACCAAGGCTCTCCCCACTGCTGAAAGAGGCCTTGCGCCATCTCCGGATGGAGATGCCATTCGTGATCAACTATGCATTTTGGCTGTTTGTCTGCTCTGGCGTTCAAAGAGCCGCCAGATGTTGAACCACCAGAGAAATTCCCTGACTCATGTCCAGAGGCGCAGCACCTCTTGACAAAGGGTCCAGGACACCACACCTCCCTGTTTGTTGCAGTACCTCATGGCGGTGGTGTTGTCCATGAACACCTGCACCACTTTCCCTTTGATAAAGAAATGCTTTCAATGCAAGTCTGATCGCCCGGAGCTCCAGCAGAGTGATGTGAAGTCCAGACTCCGCCGGAGACCAGAGTCCTCTGATCTCCGCCTCTTCCATGTGGCCGCCATATACCAGAATTGACGCGTCTGCCACTATCATAAATTCTGGTTGAGGAAGGGAGAGGGATCTGCCTTTGACCCAATCCTGATTCAAAAGCCACCAATGCAGATCTGTCGCAGTCCCCTCCGAGATCTGAACCATGTCGGAGAGATTTCCCTGATGCTGCGCCCATTGGAACTTTAGGTCCCACATATACCATCTGGCATGTGTCACTAACAGCAGGCCATAAGGCCCATCAGCCTCGGAGTCATTCTCACCGAAACCCAGTATGGAGGTTCAAACATCAGATTCATAGCCTGAATATGCCGGACTCGCTGGTCATGAGGAGAGGCCCAAAACTGCACTGTGTCCAGAACAGCTCTGATGAAAGGGAGAGTCTAGGGGGTCAGGTGTGACTTCAGCATGTTTATAGTGAACCCCAGCGACTGCAGGAGCTTCCCCATAGTCTGAAGGTGGGAGACAACGTTCTAGGACGTATCCCCCTTCAAAAGCCAGTCGTTGAGGTAGGGGAAGACTGAAATCCCTGACCTGTGCAGATGAGCTGCAACCACTGCCATCACGTGAACACCCAAGGGGTGGTGGTAAGGCCGAAGGGGAGCGCAGACGTTCTCAACCAGGAGTGGCATCGTAATACCACTGTTGATGCAACCGATCTACCTAGAGAGTTGGTCGTGTCCAGCTCACATCGAATGGTGAACTTGGCTGCATCTCCCCCATGGGCAACAGCCTGGGAGACAATAGTATGGGCCTCACCCAGGATCTGCGGCAGAACTTGCGCAACTGTGTCCCACAAAGAGTGGGTATAACAGCCCAAGTGGCATGAGGTATTCACCGACTGTAATGCCAGACAGGAAGAAGAAAACATCTTCTTTCCAAGATGGTCTAGTCTTTTTGATTCCTTATCTGGAGGAGCGGAAGGGAATGGGCCAGATGACGAAGATGCCTGAATAACCAAGCTTTCAGGCAAGGGGTGTTCAGTCAGGAATTTAGGGTCATTAGAAGCGGGCCAATGGCGGCATGCAATTACCCTATTCACAGGAGCTTCTGTGCTGGGTTTGGACCAGGTACCCAAAAGGACATCAGTGATGGCTTCTTGAAATGAGAGGAGAGGCTCTGAAGCAGATGCTCCGGGTTGAAGCACCTCCGTCAGGAGATTAATCCTGACTGCAACAGTAGGAAGTTCCAGGCTGAGACCTCAGCTGCCCTATTGACCACCATGGAGTAAGACGCTTCCCTCTGCCGTAGCCACAGTAGGAGGAGACAACATGCCAGTGTCTGTGGAGGTATCAAGGCCACTGGCCTGGCACAATTCTTGAGACCAGTCCATGTCTGGGTCATCTTGCTGGAATTCATAAGGGTCCAGCGACCCCTCCAACCCGTCCCTCGCATTCATAACCATAGAAAAAAAGGTCAGAAATCCAAACTGGGGCGGCTAGGTCCCACTGAAGTGGGAAGCAGTGTTGGCCGATACCGTTCTGGCGCGTCGATCAGGATCAGGTCGACGTAGATTGTGGGCCCAACCGACGTCGGGAGTGTCGATGACTTCACCAGCTCTGGGGAAGGTCTCAGTGGTGCGACTGGTGCGTATTTGGAGGCGGATCCAGAGAGGCACTTGGTGGCCAGAGTCTGGGCTGCTAGCGCGGGACCTGAAGGGTCCCCATCTGACTCCCCAGGCCCCTAAGGTGCCACAGGGGAGGGGAGGATGGACTGCCCAAAAATGAGGCGCATGGCCTCATAAAACTCTTTTTGTTGGGCAGGGGTTGCTCCTGCTAAGTCAGGGAGGTGCGTAGCAGACCCAGTAGCAGGCTCTGCGGACAGAGGCTTAGAGCTTCGATGCTCTTCCTGCATCGCATCGCCTGAGCGACGGGGTGTAGTCGAGGAGTGCCAGGCTGTAGGAAAGTTCTCCCTTTCTTGGCATGGTTACCCCCATTTTCTGCCTGTTGTCAGTGTGTTTCACTGTCCCCACTGGGATACTGCTAACCAGAACACCAATGGTTATGCTCTCTCCTCTAAACTTTGGTAACTGTATCCTTTTTCTTCCCACATTTAGCATACTGGTCCCCCTATGTAAGTCCCTAGTGTATGGTACCCAGGGCACTGGGGTACCAGGAGATCCCTATTGGTTGCAGCAGTTTCTCTGCCACTCATAGAGAGCCCATGCAAAGGTTTCTGCAGGCCTGCAATTGCAGTCTGCGTGAAACTGGTGAATGCACTACAGGTCACTGCACAAGGTCAGTGTAAGTCACCCCTCTGATAGGCCCTCTCAGCACAGAGGGCAGCATGCAGGTACCAGAGTGTGAGGGCACCGCTGCAGGAAGTGCCCCTAGGAACTCCAGTTCCATTTTCCTGGACTTCTTGAGTGCTGGGATGCCATTTTACGTGTGTACTTGACACAGGTCACTACTTATATCCAGCTGTATAATAGTAACTCAGAACCTGGGGATGTTTGGTATCAAACATGTTGGAATCATACCCCAATACTGTTGCAAGTACTGGAAGTATGATTTCATGCACTCTGGGGGCTCCATTGAGGACCTCCAGCACTGCTACCACCAGTTTTACAGGGTTTTCCAGGCAGCCCAAGCAGCTGCCACCTCTCAGACAGGTTTCTGCCCTCCTGCTGCTTGAACTGATCAAGCCCAGTAAGGCATAACAAAGAATTTCCTTTCGGAGAAGGCGATAACAACCTCTCCCTTTGGAAATAGGTGTGACTAGCTTCGGAGGGGTAGCCTCCCCAAGCCACTGGTATGCTTTTAAGGGCACATTTGGTGCCCTCCATGCATAGACCAGTCCACACCGGTTCAGGGACCCCAGACGCTGCTCTGGTGCAAAACTACATAATGGAAAGAGGAGTGACCACTCCCCTGTCGTTCACCACCCCACAGGTGGTGCTCAGACCTCCTCCAGAGAGTCCCCGAGTTCTGTCATCTTGTTTTCAAGGTTGGTAGGGAACTCTGGGAGTATCTGAGTGACCTGGCCAGGCCAGGCCGGTGACGTCAGAGCCATCTTCTGATAGGTGGAGACCTGGCTAGGTGACCAAGCTCTTTGTTGGGGCTATTTAGGGTCTTTCTCTGGGGTGGGTCCTCAGATTCGGCTTGCAAGATTCTACCAGGAATCTTCTTGCAACATTGTTTCCACAGCTCCTTTCAGCTTCTGCAACATTTCCCCTGCTGTGCATCCTCTTAGGGCGGCAAGTTTTCAGTCTGCACTAGAAAAAAGAAGCAATCTCCCTTGGAGTGAAGGAGTCGCTCCCCTGCATCCGCAGGCACCTACTGCAATGACGACCAGCTGTGTGGATCTCCTTTCATCCTGAGCTGCGTGGATTCTGCATCACGGGTGGTGGTCTGGAGTAGTCCTCTTGGTCCTCCCTGCTAGCTGTCCAACTTTGGAGGAGGTAAGCCCTTGCCTTCCCTTACCACACAGAACAGTTAACTCTGTGCACTGCATCTCTTGCCGCTGCCAAGGCTTGTTGGCATCCCCTCCAAGGGATCTTCAGGCTACGTGCAACTTCGGCCCCACAGCACTCTTTCTTGCAACGCACAGCCTTCTGTGTGGTTCTCCTGCGACGTGGGATCCCATTCTGTAGTGCTGTATAGGCTCAGTCTGTGACTTCTGTATCCCTGTCCTGTGGGACTCCAGTGGGTGCTGCCTCTGCTTCTGAGGGCTCTCTGTGTCGCTCAGGGCCCCCTCTGGCTCCACCTCCTGGGTTGAGTCCTCCTGGGCCTTGCTGGTTCCCAGCAGCACCACTTTTCCACTAACTGTGAATTTGCCACGGCTTGTTGGTGGAATTCCTGACCCAACACCCTCCTGCAATCTTCACTCCAGCTTGGGACGTCTTCTGCATCCATCAGGAACTCTTCTCCGGCTCTAGGGCTGCAGGGCTGACCTGTTCTTCCACACCGCCAACCAACTCCTGCGAGTACAGCTGGGTGGGTAGTAGCTCCTACTCCTCCTGGACTCCACTGACCCTTTTGGACTTGGTCCCCTCTCTCTAAATGTCTTATTCTCCAGGAATCCACCACTGGTTTCTTGCAGCCTTGTTGGGGTGTCTTCATTTCCTTTCTTTTGGGTGGTCTGGGGAAATTACAGTGATTTACTCCTGCTTTCCTGGTCGCTGGGGGGTACTGTTCCTTACCTTTTGGGGTTTCTAGTACTCCCAGCTCCCCTCTACATATTCCACTTACCTAGGTGGGGGTCCTGTGATTGCATTTCATTTTTCCTCACCTTTTCTATGCCTATTACTGTTTACTTGCGTATTTAATTAGTGTATTACTTACCTCCTATTGGAGTGTTGCCCTTTTAGTATGTTGTGGTAATTTGTGACCAAAAATAAAGTACCTTTATTTCTGTGTAACTGATTGTCTTCTTTCATGTGTGTAAGTGCTGTGTAAGTGCTGTGTGACTACAGTGGTTTTGCATGATCTTTGCATGTCTTCTAGATAAGCCTTTGCTGCTCATCCACAGCTACCTCTAGAGAGCCAGGCTTCTAGACACTGGATACACTTCACTAATAGGGGATAGCGGAACCTGACGAAAGGTGTAAGTACCTTATGTACCCACCACAAACCCGGCCAGCTTGCTACACTGGCCTTCGACAACTTCTTTTTCTTACCAGAGTGTCACGATTACCTTTAGGAAGACAAGTGGTGGTGGCTCCGCAGCCAGTCTCAAGACCTTCGCTCGAACGAGACTGGGAACGATGTGGAGTCGAGTGCCGGGCCGCCATTAGCTTTAGGGACCGCTCTAGAAGCCTTTGGGTGCATGACCCGGCAGTCAGAGCACGACTTCGGGTCATGGTCGCGCTCTAGGCAGCACAGACCAACCCGATGAGGATCCGTCACCGACATCATTCAGTGACAAACCTCGCAAGGCTTAAACCTGGTCTTCGGGGACATCCGTAGACGCACCAACAGTCACCACAAAATTCGACAGAAGTGATGAGGCCGGTCAAAAAGTGACCAGGGTAGCTCCTCTGGATGAGCGTGTGGTGCAGAAAGAAAAGAATTGCTGAGACGGTGTCTATATTCGACCCGATGTCATCACGTGACCACGACAGACGTGGAGTCGACCGGCGCCACCTAACGGCATGCAAGGGTACTGCTCGAAGATTCAGTCGCATGTCTGGGGGTAATTCTAAGGTAAGAAATCTGCAACTAGAAGTCTCTAACATGCCTGGGCAGGTGTGTTACTACTACTGCAAGACACTTGGAGAAAATCCTTGGGGCAGTTATGACTCCATAAGGGAGCAGCTTGAACTGGAAATGCTGGTATCCGATTATGAACCTGAAGTACTGGCGAAGCATTGGGTGAACAGGAATGTGAAAAAAATATGTCTTTCAGATCAGTTGCTGCCATAAAGTTGCCTGGTTGTAGTAATCAAATTACATCTTGAAGAGTGACCATGTGAAAATGCTTTGAGGGGATGTATTGGTTTAGGGGTCTGAAATCCAAGATTGGTCTTAAGGACCTGCCCTTTTTGGGTATAAGGAAGTAGAGTGAATAAACTCTTGTATGTTGCTGGTGTAGAGACACTGATTCAATGGCACCATTTAAAAAAAAAATTAAGAACTGCCTGAACTTTCTCTTTGATCAACTGCGGATGTTCTGTTGAAAGTTTGTGTTTGCGAGGTGGGATTACTGGAGGTGTGGAAGTGAGCTCCAGAATATAACCACGTTGGATAATATCCAACACCCACTAGTCAGAAGTGATGTTCAGCAATGCGGGAAAGAGCCTTTGTAGTCAACTCCCGACAGGTGTTTTGTGGTCTGGGGGAACTGCTGGCAAATCAGGGTTTGGTGGAGGTAGGTTTGGTGAAACCACCGTTGCCTTTACTTCTGGTAATCCTGTAATATCCCTTGGGAGAGGTATTGTATTGCTGGGGACGTTGGTAAGATGTTGAAGGATCTGTTGAGGTAGCTTTTGTTGGACAAAGATAAGGGGAGAGGCAAAAGGAGCTGTGTTGTGAAGGTGTCTGTAATGTGCCCATAGCTTTGGCTGTCTCTCTTTATCTTCTCTAGTACTGGGTCTACTTTAAGGGCAAAGAGATGTTAACCATCAAAAGACAGTGCTGGGATGTGCTCTTGCACTCAGTCAGGTTTAAAACCTGAAACCCTAAGCCAGGCGTGCCATCTGAGGAGCACTCTTGAATTAATGGCTCTTGGTGCTGTGTCGGCTGCATCAGGTGTGTGTGTTGGCAATCAATTTAGCCTCCGGGGCAATCTCGTATGCCCTCTTTTTATGTCCCTCAGGGGGATGTTGAAGGGCTCTTCCCATCATGTCCCATTGAGCCCTGTCGTAACAGGAAAGGAGATTAAAGGAGTTGTCAATTCTCCACTGATTGGCAGATTGGGCAGCTACCCTTTTCCTCGCAGCATCTAACTTTATACTCTTTATGGGGTGGAAGTGCAACAGCATATGTTTGGGAGTTTGCTCTCTTTCTTGCTGTGGCAACCACCAGACAGCTAGGATGGAGTTGTTCTCTGATGTAAATACGCCCCATAGGAGGATGGTTTCTATTTCTTATCTTCCGTTGGAGTAATGATACATGCCTTAACTGGGTCTTTAAAGATGACAGGAATGTGTTTAAGCATGTCTTTCAGCATGGGCAGATATTGTGCAGATAGTTGACTAGAAGAGAGTGTATCAAATAAAAAGTAATCTTCAAGTGGTTCTGTATGTAGCTCAACCTTGTGATATGCTGCTACCTTATCTATGATATTGTGGCAGGGAGTGGTGTCATCAGATGAAGACTGCTTTGCTGGAAAATGGTCAGGGTCTGCATCTGCATGAGGATCTATGTCATAAGTGCCCCAGGGATCATTATGTGGTAGAATGGAGTACTGGTCTCCATCATCCCCAAGCCCCCCAAAAGAATGCGCAGACCCCTGTGTGAAATTAAGCAGTGGTGTGGGGGTGAAGGAGGTGCAGCAGGTGGTGGTGGTGGTATAATGGTATACACAGGGCTAGTAGTCTTGTCAGCCTTGTTCCTTTTCTGTGGTGGTGTAAGTCTGTCCAAAGCTTCCTCAAAAGTAAGTTGTCTTTTAGCTGGCTGTGCAGAAGTCTGTGTAGGTCTTGCAGGAATATGACCAGCATCCGGGTGGATAACCAGGTGTTTCTGGCACAAATCAATATCTTCCTGGACCCCTTCAACCACAGGTTCAATATTTTATGGCTCAACCGCTCTGTGCGAAGGAGTATGATTTCGGCTCCATTGCCACCTTTAATGCAAGGGGTTTTGATGCTGACCCTATCGACGCCAAGGGTATTGGGTCTGTGGTCAGTTTTGGCCTAGAAATGGAGTAAGTTTTTAGTGCCAACCCTTTCAAATACAATATTCGTCTCAAGTCCGATGACTTGGGAGCCTGTTTGAAGGCGAGTGGTTTCTGCTGTTTTTTCCAGTGACATGGATGAGTGTTTCCTATACAGCTGTTCAGTGCCAACCATGGCCTGAGAACAGTGGTAACCCAAGTACGTTTTTGGTCAGTCCAGACCCTTTGGGATTGATGAGAAAATTACTTACCTTCAGTAACGCATTATCTGGTAGAGACTATCTAGCTGTAGATTCCCCACCTTTGATTTCCCCAGGCGTCAAACTGGATCTGGAAACTTTTGCTTGAGCAATACCCCTGGGTGCGCCTCTGGGTGGCTCCACTCAGATCCACGTGGCACAACTGGCGCTGGAAGTGATGTTGTAGTCACCTATATAGGCATCACCAAGGGGCACGGGAATCAGTTACTTTAATCACAACTTTTCACGCCAGAAGCGAAGTGTCCAAACTAGGGCCCTGAAAAGGGATCACCCTGACCTTAGCAAACAAGTTCGCAGAGTGGGGAGGCATAGGCAGGTGTGAGGAATCTGCAGCTAGATAGAGTCTCTACCAGATAATGGGTCATCAAAGGTAAGTAACTCATACATCTGACAGAGACTTCTAGCTGTAGATTTCCCACCTTTGATTAGATACCCAAGCTATATCCTCCTGAAGGTGGGCTGCGGAAAAATGTTTTCAGAACAGAAGGTCCTGCAGGACTGAATGGGCGAAATGCCCACCCCTGTGTAGCTGACTGTCTAGGCAGTAGTGTTTGGCAAACGTGTGCAGGGATACCCGCGATGCTGCCTGAAAGATGGCCAGGACTAGGTCTCCGCGAGCTAACGCTGAGGTCACATTGTTTCCCCTGGTGGAATGGGCTTGCAAGCCCTCTGGAGGCTGCTTCTTAGCCAGGGTGTAGCAGATCTTAATACAGAGAATGACTGTAGGAAGCTGGCTCTGTATATACTATATCTAAATGAGATATAGTGTGCACAGAGTTGAGGGGTTCCCCAAGAGGCTTGACAGAGCCAATAATAGATAATACTAATGCTATGTTTGTGGTAGTGTGGTCGAGCAGTTTGGCTTATCAGAGGGTAGTGTTAATCTTTTGTTGTGTACACACAAGCAATAAGTGAAAACACACACTCATTGACATAACTCCAGGCCACTAGGTTTTTATGTAGAAAAATATTATTTTGTTTATTTTTAGAACCACAAGATTCATTTAGCAGGTAAGTACATTAAACGAAAGGTACTTTGCATAGTAATAGTTGAGACTTCAACATTCAATATTGTGCACAGTTTAAAAAGTTATTTGAAAAGTGGAAACACTGCAATTTTGAATAGTTCCTGGGGAGGTAAGTACAGTACAGTTTCAGAGGTAAGTACCACACTTATGGGTTCAATCTCCGGGGTATAGATAGTCCACCGTTGGGGGTTCAAGGCAACCCCAAACACCCAGCACCAGCAACACAGGGCCGGTGAGGTGCAGAGGTCAAACTGGAGGCAAAATAACGTGGGTGCCTATGGAGATAGGGGGTACTCCGGTTCCAGTCTGCTGGCAGGTAAGTACCCGCGTTCTCTGAGAGCAGACCATGGAGGTTTGGAGGAGTACTGGAGTGGACCCAAGTAGGCACAAAAACTACACCCTCAGCGGCACGGCCAGGTGCAGTGTGCCAAAAGGGCTTCGGGTTCTCAATAGAACTCAATTTTTGTATTGCCCGACCGTTCTTTGATCCTACATAACAGACAAAAAGCTGCTCGTCAACCCGGAACTCTTTTGTGCAGTCAAGGTAGAATGACAATGCTCTTTTTGTGTCCGGTCCGTGGCGTCATTTCTCTTCCTTAGAGGGATGCGGGGAAGCAAAGAAGGTGGGCAGGGTGATATTTTGTCCCAAATGAAATGGGGTCACCACCTTCGGAAGGAAATAGCACTATCTTGTCTGGCAATATCATGAGATATGGGGGTCTAGTTGACAAGGCCTGTATCTCACTCACCGTTTGGACAGATGTTATGGTCACAAAAAGGGCTGTTTTAATGGTGAGCAGCCCGAGGGGACAATTTTGCAGTGGCTCAAAAGGAGCACACGTGAGGTAAGTGAGAACTAAGTTAAGATTCCATTGAGGCATGATAAAGGGTGTAGGGAGAAGCATAGTACGAGCCATTTTAGAAACCTATTTACAACAGAGGACTTAAACAAAGAGGGTTGGTCAGGCAGCCACAGAAAAGCAGATAGAGCAGATAGCTCTTTATACTGCCCAGAGCAGATCCCTGCTAGGCAAGAGAAAGAATGAAAAGAAAATCAAAGAGAGAAGCAGAAAGAAGATCTATAGACTTCTCAGTACAATATCTTACAAATCTTTATCAACGGCAAGCGTATACTGTTTTTGTGAAGGAAAACCTGGCTGCCAAGATGTCACAGACTTCATTAAAAGCTGTTGCCGCTTAATCTCCATGCATGAATGCACAGAGTTGACATGTTTGGGAGGAGAATCCTCCCGTTCTGCGACAGAAGATCCTCCCAAAGGAGCAGCATGATCGGAGGATCGATGCTCATTTTCAGAAGCTCTGGATACCAGACTCTCCAGGCCCAGTCCGGAGCTACAAAGATTACCTAGGCCCAGTCATTCTTGATTTTCTTAATAACTCTGGGCAGGAGAGGTACGGACGGAAAGGCCTACAGGAGGCCTGAACTCCACTTGCGTCGAAAAGCAGCGCAGAGCGATTGCCGCCTTGGAACATTCAACTCGCACTACTGGTGATATTGCGCATTCTCTTTGCAGGCGAATAGATCTAACCAAGGCTCTCTCAACTGCTGAAAGAGCCCTGGCACCACCTCCAAATGGAGATGCTACTCATGATCCATTAGGCATTGACGGCTGAGTTTGTCTGCCCTGGCATTCAAAGAAACTGCCAGGTGTTGAATCACCAGGGTTTTGTCCTGCTGTTCCAGCACTCCCACCCTGCCTTGCTTGTTGCAGTACCACATGGCAGTGATGTTGTCCCTGAGCACTTGCATGAACTTCCCCTTGACAAAGGGAAGAAATGCCTTCAATGCTAGCCGAATCGCCTGGAGCGCTAACATGTTGATGTGGAGTCTGAATTCCACTGGAGACTGATCTCCACCTCTCAATCTAAGAGTACACTGTTCCTATCTAGTTAGACCATTAACGTGAGCTAGATATCTACAGGAGCAAGGACCCTCATGCATCACAGTGGATGACTAGCTTCATCATTGGGACAGCTCCTCGTTAGGCTGGTGCTGCAATGCCGAACGGGCTCCCCACAGAGGGGAACTCTTAACCAGGGTGCTCAGTTGGTTGCATAACCAAACAATTTGGTTTAAAAAGGTGCCCAATTTGAAGAGCCCAAATGTAAGTGGAGTGAATAGAAACAATTAAAATTGGTTTATCATCGACAAATATCACTCATAATTTAATCAGTTGATTGTGATGAAGACCAAGATTAAAAACAAATCAAAGAGTGAGGGTGATGGATAATGGTCACCCACTCTAAAAAGATAGATACTGTGTGGTATCGCTCTATAACAGGTCTACATGTTTCGCGTCCGAGTGGTCCAGCCGGATCCTGTGACGCTTCTTCAGGACCAAAAAGATAATCTACTCCAACATTCCAGAATAAATATTCAACAATGTCTAAGGATAAGTAGTCACTTACTTAGTTATGTTCGTACAAAAAAGTAAACCATCCCCAATATCAAGATAGTGCTTAGAAGGATCAAGGTCAGGAAAAGGAACTAATATTTTCTAGTTCCTTGATAGCAGGCATATTAACCTACCCTCGAGACCCATGTCCCTGCCGGACATAACTAAGTAAGTGACTACCTATCCTTAGACATTGTTGAATATTTATTCTGGAATGTTGGAGTAGATTATCTTTTTGGTCCTGAAGAAGCGTCACAGGATCCGGCTGGAGCACTTGGACGCGAAACATGTATACCTGTTATAGAGCGAGACCACACAGTATCTATCTTTTTAGAGTGGGTGACCATTATCCATCACCCTCACTCTTTGATTTGTTTTTAATCTTGGTCTTCATCACAATCAACTGATAAAATTATGAGTGATATTTGTCGATGATGAACCAATTTACATTTTTTCTATTCACTCCACTTACATTTGGGCTCTTCAAATTGGGCACCTTTTTAAACCAAATGGTTTGGATGTGCAACCAACTGAGCACCCAGGTTAAGAGCTCCCCTCTGTGGGGAGCCCTTTAGGCATTGCAGCACCAGCCTAACGAGGAGCTGTCCCAATGATGAAGCTAGTCATCCACTGTGATGCATGAGGGTCCCTGCTCCTGTAGATATCTAGCTCACGTTAATGGTCTAACTAGATAGGAACAGTGTACTCTTAGATTGATAAACTATGACATTGGGAGGCTGTACACTGGACCTGCAATCTCCCGGTCCCTCTTCTTTTGATTCGTTGATCTCCACCTCTCCCAGGTGGCTGCCCCATCCCAGAAGTAACAACTATCATTAATGAAAGGTCTGGTTGTGGAAAGGAGCGGAGTCTGCTTCTGACCAAACTCTGGTTCAAAATCCACCACTGTAGGTCTTTCGCAGTTCCCTCCGAGATCTGGATCATGTCGGAGAGATTTCCCTGATGCTGCATCCACTGGACTTCAGCTCCCATTGCAGAGTCTGCATATTCTACCAGGATAGAGGCCAAAACATGAGTATCATAGCCTGAATATCCTGGACTCGCTGCTCGGGGAGATTAAGCCCAAAACTACATCGTGTCGAGAACAGCTAATATGAAAAGGGAGGGTCTGAGAGGGAGTCTCAGGTGTGAGTATGGCATGTTTATACTGAACTGCAGCAAATGCAGATGGTTCCCCATTGTCTTGAGTTGGTAGACAACAGCCTGGGGTGAGCTCGCCTTCAACTGCCAGTCGTCGAGGTAGGGGAAAACTGAAACTATGACCTATGCAGATGAGCTGTGACCACTGCCATCGCCTTGGTGTATACCTGAGGGGCACTGGTAAAGCAAAATGGCAGCACGGTGAACTGAAAGTATTTGTGGCCTACCTTGAACCAGGATTCCCACCCTGCCGGCCTATGGGCCGGCAGGATGGGAATATTAACATAAGCATCCTGTAATTCTAGAGCTACCAACCAGCCTTCTAGGTCTAGGGAAGACAAGACTTGAGCCAACTTGAGCCAACCTGAGCCAACGTTAGCATCTTGAACTACTACTTCTTAAGAAAAGAGATTTATGGTCCATAGGTTTAAAATAGGGCAAAAGGCCTCCTTTTTGGGTATCAGGAAGTAGTGGGAATAACCACTGCCTACTTCAGATATCAGGACTCTTTCTATGTCTCCCTTGGTCAATAGAGCAATAACTTCCTTTTGGAGTAGAGACAAATGATACTCCGCCAGCTGTTCAAATGTTGTCTGTATTGACCTTGCTAATGATCTGGAGTACCCATGCAGTCTGATGTTATGGACTACCAGTGGAGGAAATTATGGTGTATTAACCCTCCAACTGGGCCAGCATGGTCCTGCAGAACCAAACTAGGAGGGCTTGAGGCTGCAGGTGCCGGGGCTTGGGTGGCAGACAATTTCAGGGTCCCTCTAGGTTTGAAGGCACTGCGCCCACCATGTTTGCGTAGGACAATGGCTGGTATAGGGCTGGCACAATACCACGCCCCTTCCGTATCCACAAAAGACAGTGGATGAGGGGTTACTGAGAGACCCAAGGACTTGGCCGTAGCCTGGCATTCCTTAGAGTGCTACAGTCCAGAGTCTGCCTTCTCGCCAAACAAGCGAGTGCCATCGAAGAGCATGTCCATCAGGTTTGCCTGGACATATCCCGAAAAAACAGATGTTCTCAGCCAACAGTGGCGCCTTAAGGCTGTTGACGCAACCGCTCTGCCTAGCAAGACAGTCGTATCTAAGCCACACTGAATGGTTAACTTTGCTGCATCCCTCCTGTCTTTTACTACTTGGAAGAGTATAGCCTAGGCCTCCTCCGGGACCTGAGGCAGCACATGCGAAACCATATCTCAAATGGTTTGTGAGAAATGGCCCAATACGCATGAGGTGTTCACCGACCTCAGTGCCAGGCTGGTGGAAGAAAACAACATATTCCCAAGATGGCACAGCATCGGAGTCCCTGTCCGGGGGAGCCAAAGACAATGTGCCAAGGAAATTGGAAGCTTGGACTACTAAGCTCTCAGGGATGGGGTGTTGGCTGAGGAAGCTAGGGTCACCCGGTGCAGGGCGATGGCAGCAGGTGATTGTCTCATTTACTGAAGACCCTGTGCTGGGCTTGGACGAAGTTCCCAGCAGGACGTCTAAGTGCTTCATTAAAGGGCAGAAGGGTCTTGGATGTAGAAGCTCCAGGCTGAAGCACTTCTGTCAAGATGTTCGTCTTGACAGCCACTGAGGGCAGTTCAAGGTTCGGGGACCTCTGCTGCCCTACGCACCACCATTGCATAGGAAGCTCCTTCCTCCATAGCCAGAGTGAGGGGAGAAAGCAAGCCAGTTTCTGGAGAGGAGTCCAGACCACTGGCCTCTTCTAGCTCCTCATACCAGTCCAAATTGCTCTCCAACTGGTGTTCTAAAGGGCCCAGTGACCCCTCCCAATCTTCTATCATGCCTGGCTGTGTGAAATAAGGCTCAAGCAACAATCTGGCACCTGTCGGTGCCGGAATTGGTGTTGTGAGACGCTGTCATGGCTCCAGATCGTCAGATATCAGAATGGGTCTAGCGCCACCGGTGGGTGCTGAAGAAGGTCACCTGGATACAACCGGCACCGGGCCAGAATCAAACCCACAAAACCCATGAGAGCTGAGGATGAAGTCACCGGCATGAACCCGAATGGGGCCCCCTCCAATCCAGCGGGCCATATGGCATTCCAGCGGGGGTCGGCCCGCTCGAATATGCAGCACATGGCTTTGTAAAATTCCTTAATCAGAGCAGGTGTCGATGCATCTCCCAGAAATAGGGGGAGGCGCGGAGTCGAAATGGACAATGGCTCCGCAGATCCATGGCAGAAACAATGATGTTCCTTACTCGCCTCATTGACATGGCATGATGACAGGCGCCACACGGTTTGAACCCTGCCTTCCTCGATGACATCCTTGACACACTTGAAGAAAAACTCACCAAAACATCAAAAAAGGCCTGTCAAAAAGCAACAGAGGGTTAGCTCTCTCCCAATATGCGCTAACTGGTATAGAAAGAAAAGAACTGATGCTCGTGCACCTGTGTGGCACTTATATAGGTGACTGCGATGTCAGTTCCAATGCCACACAGAGCCGAATGGAGCCACCCAATGGCGTGCGCTGGGGTATTGCTCGAGATAAAGTTTCCGGATCCAGTCTGACTCCAGGGGAAATCAAAGCTGGGTAATCTGCATCTAGAAGTCCCTATCAAATTGTTGGGACCCGGATGGAGGAGGTAATGTACACACAGGTTTTACCGGCCTAATGTCCTGCATCTCTAGCTCAGGCTCCGAGCTGTATGTGGGCACTAAAGAGCATTAATCTGTTGCCAACACTGGAGCTTTGGCATCCGCTTTAGGGTCTACATATTCGAAGAGCCCCAGTCTATCCTCAGCACTGCAGCGGTACATCTTGAGTTTTTGAGCTCGCCAATCTCGGAGCGTCTTTTTGGACCCAAAGGACTGGCAGGCCGCGGAGTTGGTGTCTTGGTGGACCAGAGAGAGGCGTAAGATACACACCTGACTGAGATCGGTGCATGGATTCTTGGCATGGCTTTTTGGACAGAAACGGAAGGGCATTTGTTTCATTACATGGTGAGCATGTTGTGGAATGAACGTTGAAGACAAAGCCCGCCCTGAAAGGCGAATGCCCACTGGTTTCTCGGTCGACTGGTGCCCACTTACCAAGTCGACGCACAGTTGAATGAGTGTTAATTGAACCGTGATCAAAAACAACGCAGACAGTAAAATGTGGAAAGAGAAACAACGATGGTACTGAACAGGAGCAGAGGAGCACACGTCCGAAACAGACAACAGAAGAAAAAAATGTAACAGTGGAATCTATGATCATGCTCATTACCAGCAAGAGCAGTCTCTATACCTTGTGACTCGAAAGCCTTTATTCAAACAAAAACAACCTGCACATATCTGAGCCCAACATCAGATGGCAGGATTTTGCTATGCATGTGTGTCTACAGTCAGACATGCCTCAACATTTATATTTTACGTACGGCAATTAGGTTTGGTGAAATGAGAGGGGAATACCAACTGAGGTATGGATTTGTAGGTGGACCCCCTTGGAGAAGGAATAATAATAAAGTGGGAAAAGAATTAGGCAATGAATAAAATAAACCCCTAAACCCCACACAACAATAATACACAGGAATTGAGGAAGCATCATGGTGAAGAATGACCCATGATGGAAAGTGAAGGTGTGAATCCGATTTTAGTAACATTAAACAAAGATTCACTATTAGGTGCAGGTAGGCCCTAAGCTTTTTTAAATTTTGTGATTCTCCAAGCTATTTACATAGTTCTGTTGACTGTACGGATTATCTGATGTACCGTCTAACTTTTCTTCTCACGTCCCGTAAATGAATTCAACTGCCATCAGGCCCTAAACGTATAGCTTTAATGATATGACAGACATCCTGTCTTAAAGGGGTAGCAAACAGCTGCTAGCAAGGTATTACTTTCATGGCCTCTTAAAACGGTCATACTCACTTGTTTAAATTTTGCAAAATTTTCACTTTTAGGAAAAACTGTTGGTTTCTGCTCCTCATCTTTCTTTCTTTTCTTTGCACGTGGTGTTGCTTTTTCTCCAGTCTTTTGAACTCTCTTATTTCTCATTTTCTTCTTGTCTTGGTCTAAATGCTTTCTCTCTGCCTGTCTTTGCCCATTTTCAAACTCTTCATGAAACATACGTTCTGAGGTTTGCTAAGAGGAAAATAAATGTTTTAGCAGAAGAAGACACCAGAAACCTAAAATTTACATTGACTAAGTAAACTGATAGAGCCTTTTTCATTGGACTACAAAGAGTTCATAATACAGTTGATACCCTTTTTGATCTTGTTTTCTCAGTTGTACCACGTTAAGGACTTCCATGGTAAATTTGGCACTATGGCAACGTCTTACCAGCAGTGCTGTGGTTTACTGAGTGTACATCTCTCTCCCCATTTCATACTTGGAATTTGGCAACATCTGTTTGTTTGTGCTCGGGATGAGGTTTCATCTTTTCTCCTACTTTCTACTTCAGATGTCAAGGTGAAGATACAGCACCTTTTCACTAGTATTACGTGCAGCATGCATTTTTTACATGTAGATTCTCAGCATCAACTACAGGACGATTAGTGTAGTATTGTTGACTAGAGTGTCTTGAGCATTTAAATCCATGACAACTTGAAAGATTGTGTTAGAGATCAATGTTCAGTACAATACATTAATATGTCCGTATACACACACATTCACAAAATGGGGAACAGTGGGTAATGTCCAATAATGTTATCAAGGGAGTCTTGTGTAGTATGAACCATGAGGCAAAGGCCAAGTGATTTTTAACATAACCAGAACCCCACAAAAGCTTCTTTGAACTACAAGATAATTTTTACTTTAGGGATTATTTCTTTAAAAAAAAAAAAAGAAGTTTCAATAGTGTTTATACATCCCCTCTGCCCCCTTCCCCCTCCCCACCAAAACTTACCATTAGTGGCAAAGAATGTTTCTTGCCATTACATTTTTTTTCTGGAGAACATTTCTTCTCAGAAAGTAAGTTACCCTCTGCTTTGCTATGTGAAATTTCAGCTAACTTTTTGTTCTTCAGCAAGTGCTTCAGCAATTCATTTCCTGACTCTCCTTTTGGAGTTACACCATCTGGGTTACGTTCAGGATTCTGAAATGATGATGCAGAGGAGGGTGTGACTTTTCCTTCTGTCTTCACATCATGTGAATTCTCTTCCTTTGGTTCAATGCTAAGTGGGCTGCAATCACCTTCTGTACATTCAAGTTTAATATCACACATTCTGCTGGGCTCATCAACTTGGGGCAAGCCAGACTCTGTCTTCATTGAAGAATTCTGCTGTGCCACTCCTTGCTGCTCATCACTGCTTGGGATATGCAATTCCAACTCTGAAGAAGGGTGACATACTGCAGGATTAGGGGGTGATGACAGCTGTGCTGAGGACACATGTTCTTCTTTGTTCTGAGCTGATTCATTGTGGACACTTACAGCCGGTGTAGAAGAAGAGTCTGAAATGACAGGAGTAGGTGGAGCAGTAAAGTCTGAATGTGGAGTTGATGGAGTCCTAACTGAATCAGCATCATCATCCTTTTTCTTCTTCCTTCTTTTCTTCTTCACATTTTCTTCAGGAATTATATCAGAATATAACTGAACGAGGGACTGATTTGACCCAGGGTAATTCAAAGTATGTGATAAAGCAGTATCCTGCCCACAAAAAGGTCCACTTCCATTACCTGGGGGTGTGTTAGGCATACCTGGCAGGCACAGGAGTCTTGCCTGTGGAACACTGGTGCTGGAAATACTTCCATGGGACTGCTTCATTGGACTGAAATTCGGGCTTCCTCCAGGGACAGAGGATTGGTCATGTCCATACAGGCTAGGTCCTACTCGTCCCTGCTCATTACTTTGCATGTAAGCAACAGATGGAGGTGAGTCTATAGATCCCTGTTGCATGCTTTGCTGTATTTGCTGCCGTTGCTGAGGAGACTGCTGTAAACCCCTTGAGGGTTGTAGGAACTCACAAGGTAGATCAGAAGTGAAGAATGGTATCTGAGTTAAATTCCTCTCATTTAAGTCTGATCCCATCGTAGCACGTTGGTCCATTTCCAATTTTTGCTGTAAGGCCCTTTGCCTGTCTACCTCCTGCATTAGCTGAATTCTTTGTCGTTCCTGCTGCTCCCGTAAACGTTCTTTACGTTCTCTCTCCTGGAAACTTTCACTAAACGGGTTATTATCATCAAACTCAACCCTAGGTGGTGCATTGGACTGTGCATTTGCAGATGAGATTGCAGAAGAAACTGCAGTTTCTGGGTTCGCTGGAATATGAGCCACTGGTGGCGGCATCCTTGGGACATTTAAAGGGATTTGTTTTCGGGGAGCACTGTCAGACTGCCATCCTGGAATATTTGTTATCCTAACTGGATTCATTTGTCCTGGGTTGAGAGATAAATTTTGTTCAAGCTGCTGTGGCATGGAGACAATATGCTGATTTATTGTTGCTGGGGTACTCTCAGATGTCATACGAGGATGATGATGAGGCTGCGCTACGGGCACTGTAGCAACAGTTGGGATTGTACATTGCTGCTGCTGTTGCTTGATACGATATTCCTCAATAAGTTCTGCATGTTCCTTTTGCTGCTTCCGAATCTGCAATGAAAACATTTTATTAGACATGTACAAAGATTCTCTCAGTGACTAAACATGCCTATAATTAAAATAAGATTCCTCGAACAATCTATGCCTTCATCCCACCCTGTTTTAGTACTACTACATACACCGGAAAAGCTTTATCATGCTTTCTATTTATGACTTAAGTGAAAAACTAGCAATGAATACTTCACTGAGAGTATAGCTTTGAAACATCCCATAACCTGTAACGATCCATTACCTATAACGCCTTCAAAAGAGTTCAAGCAAAATTCTCTTTTTCCTTTCAGATATTAACTTAATGCAGTCAAAGATTAAATGTAGTCAATGCACTAAAAGGTAACTACAAAATTTGACTTTTTTTTTATTGCAAGCATAGGAAATTTTTTCTCCAACAGTTGAAATTAGAAACTGGAATATTTTTAAAGTTTTGAAGGGACCATCTGGTGAATGATGTCACAAGAGGCTAAGCCCCAACAAAATTCAAACAGAAGAACATTATTGAATGCTTATTGTTGTTAAATGTTAGCGACACAAGATTGGGAAGATAACATTTTTTTTTAAACACTGAGTGGCCCCTTTAACATACCAAACTAATGTGGTGCTACTAATTTAAAAAATTTAATTGCAGTGTTTTAATTGCATTGTGAATGACAAAGGTAACAAAAAAAAAACTAAATTTTTCCTAACTAATGAGATGCCCTCTTCTAATACCAAGAGAAAAATAACCTGGTGTAACACAGAAGCTGGGTAGGGTGTTGATGGCCTCAGAATAAAAGTAATCCTTGCCCATATAATGTATTGGTTCACAGTTGGCATCTCTACCACAAAACGTATAAAAAGCACAGAAGAACAGTTTTGGTGGTTACACAGATAATTATTATATGGAAAGAAATTATGATGGTTAGTATTTGCTACACAGACTGAGACAACGACAAACGAAGATACTGAGCCACTCTTAAGGAGTTAAGGAACGAAAGTAACTAGCGGTGGTGGTGAGTTTCTTGGGATATCCATTTAAAGAAGGTGGATTTGTAAGTAGTTTCGAACTGTAAGATTGAAGTGATGACCCATGCCCTTAACACATTCCAACGTAGAAGGATAAGGAGGCTCGATGATCGATACTAGTGGGTTTAGGTGAAGCTAGCATGTTTTTCCTGGCTGACTGTAAAGTTTATGATTTGCGCTATCAAGACACAATTAGTAATGTATACTGAGCTCTGTACACAGCAGCTTGCTGGTAGCGGAAACTGAGTTTGGAGAGTTTGAGCAGGGTGCAGGTAGTGGAACTGACTGCTTTGTAAAAGGGGGACAATGTGAGTTGGGGTAGACCAGCCAGGAGGTTGTTGCACTTCAACATTTTATTTATGACATTAGTGATTTAGCTGGGTGTAATTGGAAAAATGAATTAAAGCTGGGGATAATTTAGCATCAGTGCAGGAACTAGTACTTCATGATGTTCTTCAGAACTGGTGTCAACATGAAGTCAACACTGGGGATGCAGGCAGAGAAAGCCAGTGTGAGTCTCTTAGACAGGAACAAGGTAGGTGTCGTGCTCTTCTTGGAGTTGGTAAAGCTGGAAAGGAAAGTTTCGTTTTGGTGAGCAATCAAGTGCCTTAATGCAGTTAGACAATCTGAGATCGGGAAGTGAAGGTGGGGGAGTTAAGAATGGATATGAGAAGATTATTTTGGCGTCTTCTGCATAGAGCTCTATACCATGAGATGATTTTCTCGAGGGTGGTGAGATCTAGACACAGAAAAAAGGATTATGAATATGCAGAGGTGAAGGAAAGGTTCAGAGGAGAGCATCGGAAGATTGAGTAGAATCAGTCAGAAAGGGAGATGTCAAATCTTATTTAAGTTATGTACTTTGGTTTGTGGTAGCTTTAGCATGGAGATTCAAATTGTCAAACAGCTAGATCAGAAGATAAGGGAAAATAAACCATCTACAGGCAAATGAGAACGATGTCAACAAAACTGAAATAATTTTACTGCTTCCATGAGGTAGACTGACATCTGGTGATTTCATAAAAGAGAGCTTTGGATGTTGGACAAGGCAATCTGTGTTTGGGATCCTCAACTGAAAACGCCAGAATTTGAAAGTGAATATGTGCTAATGTTTACAAGAAAATGCAACATTACTTTCACAATACAATACCGAATGCATTATAGTAAAATACGATGGTACTCACATAAGCATACAATTGTCATACAATTAGTTACCTGCTCTAGCTGTTTTTGAACCATAGTTTGCTGTTCAATAACATGCTTAAGTTGTTCTGCATCCTCCTCTGGAAGCTCCCGACCAGCTTTTTTGGCCGTACGCTGCTTAGCAGAGAGGGCTTTTTTGGATTTTCTGTGGGCTCCAATTTGCTCTTCCAGGAACTTCTGCTGCATTTGAAGCAGCTGCTGTGTTTCCTGAAGCCATTCCTCATATTGTTTTTTTTGTGAATCGTCTGTGGGAAACACATCAAAATGCAAAAAGTAAATTTTAATAAAGGTCTACAGATTATGCCCTATGGAACGTCTATTATTGGCTTGCATAAGCTACCAGCTCAGAATTTAATACACTTTGGGTATTCGCCCCAAAAAATATAATAACTTACCAGAAAAAAATCCAAAATGTGAAGCGGCTTAAAAAGAGATTACATGAATCTTGAAAGGACCACATTAAACTTACAGAGAGAAGCAGGTAATATGAAATATGTTAATTTACGTGAAGACAGTAATATTTGGAATTCTGAAAAAAAGACTAGTTAATTTTCCTTTCCGTAACATATTTCTGCACATGGTCTTTTAAGAGAAGGATGAATAATACTAGACTTTATAAGATTAACCTAATATGAACTCAATAATGCAGCATGTCAAAACCTTCACACCAACACCTCTAATGTGTGTGCCTACAATGTTTTGATAGAGATTTTCTTAACAAACCTTAACACCTCCATTTTATCTTTTTTAAGGGCGAGGGTGACAAAATGGAGCTCAAAAGATCTTACTGCATGACAAGATCTCAAGTTGTCAACTTCATAAAGTGAACGCTGCAGTACTAAACTCTGTTTATCAATCTGGATCTCATGCTTTATGTACCACATCTGCCCTTGCCAATCACAGCCATACATTGGAAAAAACTATACAAAGCCAAAAGCTAGCCCTCTTGACTATGTTAAATACCATACATCCACAACCCGTAGATACCACCACTGTAGCTATGTACATCTTTTCTAATAGGTATGTTAATGATATTTCTAATAATAAAAAAAATAACTAACATACAGGTGCAGTGTCAAAGGTGGATGGTTGTGAAATCACATTGACATTCTCAGCACATCTAGTCACCTCTTTTTAAGTTGTTGAAATGAGGATTATGGCAGCTTCCTGGACCTGCAGCCTAGGAATTGTTTTACTCACCAACGGAAATGGCAGTTTTATTTCCAGGAAACATCTATAAAAATCTATTGGTAGCAGACCAAAGCAGCATGGATCTAATTTCTGTGGGGTTACAGAAGACTTAAGTAGTATCCAATAAAAACAGGACCGGTGTATGGTCCTCAGTTTTAAAATGCACTACCATTGCAGCTATGATAATGCCAAGTCTTTCCAAAGTTCTGCATATAGTAGAATGCCATGCTGTTTACTATAAACGAATAATACTCCAAGTAGGCGAAAACCACATAGACATGGGTTGCCGATCTGAGTGAGCTATACAGATGCCTTTATTCAGAGGTGGTCAAAGATATCTTCTCCTTTTCCATATCCCTTTCCCCTTTGGATCTACGTTCTGAGGTTAGTGCAATACTTTCCAGACAAATGAACCACACTGCTAATATGAAGTTCCCTAAAGCAGGCTTCTCCATGATGCAAGAAATGGATTTCAATGAAAGTAGTGACTGAGAAAAGGTTGGCACTTTCAGGGAGTTGGATGAGGTTATCTTAGAGAAGATATTGCAGACACAGGGAACCAAAGCTGTCAATGGTGAAGGATCAGTTGGAGAAGGGACCAAAAGAGATAGTAAATGTGTCAATAGGAAAATAGCGACGAAACAAAAGGCAACATCATTAGCTACTGTCTAATTGTAAATCTTTTTCCATTACTGATGTCTTGTGAAAAGCATTTTAGTAAGAACATTGAAGTTTCTTTGTATTTTATAATGCACAATAGCATAATTACAGTACTCACCTGTATGTTATAGTGAATTCGAGTATCAGTAATAATGGCAAGTAGTTTAATGTCCATTGGTAACTCTCTGCCTCGTCAGGCTAGCGACTAACAAATCATCTTTTGATGCTTGACCCCCCCCCCCCCCCCATACCCACTGAGACTTTCAGCGGATTCAGTGTGTTCAAGGCATATACCAGCCAGTCGTCCCTGAATGCATGACCTAGGCACGCTGAGCTGGTCTCCATTTAAACATTAATGTGCAAACAATTAGGGGAAGTAGATTGAGGGAGCAGAAAAGAAGCACAAGGTCACAAGAAGCACAGCAGCAAAGTTTTATCTCCAGGATTGCAGATAATGCAGTAAGGGAAGACAAAGCTGGAAAGCTAGAAGGTACGTAGGTTGTAGCACAGATTAGTGATTAAGTGAATGCATTATACACTGGTAGATTCTATAAAGATGGAAACACAGTCTAAAATAAGAAAGGTTGGTTTTAATCACATATGTTACCGTTAAGAACCGATGCAGTTATAACACTGTGCTATTTAGCTCATACTTACAAAGTTATTTTATGTTTTCAGTGTATTTGTTGTGAAATTCACAGTGTTTCTTTTGAGTTTTCAGAACTTTTATAAGTTGGTAATTTTCAGTGTTTGCAGTTTTTTGTATCATAATAAAATCATGTCGACGGAGTGTTTCAAAAGCTTATAGAGACTTCTGCATTTACTATTGTTTGCTTTCGGTACCTACACTGTGTAATATAGTTCTGTTTTGTCGGTGTAGACTGGTGATTGCAGTTGTGAGTACTTGTGATTGAATCTCTGCTGAATGTACACATGAGGGCCTGTTGCTACGATGATGTGTGTGCTTATGTACCTGTATGCAGACTGATGGCTGTAGCGGATAAGTTGCTTTGTTTTATTTGCTTATCTGTGCATGAACCGCACGAAATATAAACTAGTAAGAACTAAGTCCAGGCAAGTGAGTCACCGAAACGTCTTTATTCTGTAAGGTACATGCGGTGAGGCACATGGAGCAACTGACACCCAACTCGTTCCATTCCACATCGACATCTACACATTTTAATTCTAAGTTCCATAAGCACATCTGTTAACTTAAATATCCCAACACATCTGACCCTTTATAGAAAAAAAGACTCAAACATGAAAATGCTTTACCATGTAAAATAAATCCCACCCAGAACAAAAACACAACCAAAAACACAAAAAACACAGATAACAGTAATTACGCACATCACAAGACAATCATTTCTCTTCACTGAAGGACTTTTGTTCTACTGGGTCCCCACTCTCCAGGTGAGTTCTCTTCCGACGTGAAGAGAATCTTCACTCCATCTCGGACTTGACACATGCTCTTGCTCTCTTCCACACCTGTCCTTTAATACTATTGTCTAAGAGCAAGTGACAACAATATTCTTCGCCAGCACCACAATGCCTCCTTGTTTCACAACTTCCAGTCATTAGGTCTCACTGCACACTTTTTCACTCCCACAACCGTCTTAGGCTCAGAAAACGTGGATATTCCTTCGGGAATAACATCCAGCAGTGATAGCATATTTCAACTGTGCACCCTTTCTTTTGCTCGGTAAACTCAATAGCTTGTCACCAGGAAAAAATGGCTTACCCACCCAGGGGTACACTATCTTGATGGAGATAACCTTGCCACCAACAGAACAAAAGGTGAAACTTCGATTTCAGAATTGTGTGTGGTGGAAAAAGCCCACAGAATTTCCATTTACTCCTTTATTCAGTCCAATCTGTTGGAAATTGACAGCTGAGCTGAAAATTGTCCTTTGGAACCTTATAACCTCTGTCGAAAACTCATTAATTCGAGGGTGGTACAGAGATGCATTGGACTGCGTGATCCCCAGGTGGGCCAAATACAACACAAATTCACCAAACATGAATTGTGCACCACTGCATGTTAACTATTTTGCCCGATATCTTCTCTGTGTTGAACAAGGTGTCAAGGAACCTAATTAACTTCATGCTAGGGGCACAGTCACAAAGAAAAAGAGTCAACGACAATCCTATACTAAATGCTTCTCTTCAGCACATTTATTGGGCCCGTGATGTCTACCCCCAACTTTACCCAAACCCTTTCTGCCATTGTAATCAACTCCACAGGTCTGGGCACAGTGACCTGGGATTTGTAACTGATGGCATGCAACTTGCACGGACTCACAGATTTATACACCCCCCCCCCCCCCCACCCCCCCCAGGTCGGACCACCAAAAATCCTCCATGACGTCGATTCCCAGATAACAATCAACCCACAGTGTGCATTTTCGAGCCTTTAGTGTTATATTTCTGTCCCTTAGAATGTTCAGTACTCAGACTAAACTCCTGCCATGTGAATACACACCACATGCCAACACATTGTCTTAGAAACACTTCACCCCTGGCAGATCGCCCTTTTTCCTGCTTTTGTGCATGACTTATCAAAAGCAGGGCAAACGTAGGAATTTCTCAACTATTGCTTTTCCTACCACATCTGTACTTTGTCTTTTTACCTTTACTGGAATGGTCACTTTTTCTTAGTAACTTGTTCGCACTGTGAGCAGTATGCAAATTAGTTGAGAACATTTCCTTCATTCTATTTCACTAGCTAAGTCTATAGCCTTATCTAATGTCACCATAGCCATCCCAGGTCGTCTTTATTAAATTACACATTCCATGGGCACCCCAGTTTAAAACTCAATGACTTTGTTAATGCAGATTTAATGAATCAACTGTGATAATTCACGTCAGTAACTGGTATTTTCTTTTCAGTGATTTATGTGAAACTCAAAGAGGTGCATAGAAGAATAAGTTACTTATCTTCAGTAATGCTCTTTCTGGTGAATACTATAACTCCTGATTCCTCACCTTAAGAACATTGCCCTAGTGCCAGACTGGTTCTAGACCTTTTCATAATAGTGTTACAGCATGCTCTGCGTAGGCTTTACTCTGCCCAGGAAGTGACAGAGGCGCTGTTTACAAGCGCCATGCCTGCGCACCAACATCAGTTTCCTGCTTGATTTTTACTCTCATTCTGACAGGGAGCACAAAGAAATGTCAACACCCGTGTGTAGATCTCCAAGTTGGAATTTAGGATAGGAGTAGCAGAGTTTCAGAAAGGATTAACATGCAGGCATAGTTTAAGACAAGGTTAAGTGTTTGAGGCGAGAAGTGTACGTCAGCCATTTGCTTCTGGGGAGGAGAGTCGGTGCATACGAATCTACATCACTTCACATTATGAATAGATGCTTACAGGGTAAGTAACATTCCATTCGTAGCATGTATTGGCTGTGATATGCTTAGCATAGAATGTAAAGCAGTGCTACCCAAAGTCGGTGGCTAGCTTGTGGCAGACATAGGTGTTTGAAAAAGTGTTTGTAACACAGCTTGACCCACTGTAGATTGTTAATTAGCTAAGACATCCAGTAACAGTAGTGTTTTATTAATTTATGTGCATTATTCCAAGTTGCTGCTTTGCAGATATTTGTTAATGGAAGGCTCCTTTCTTACGAGTGGAGTGAGCCCCAGGAGTTGCGGGCAGCAACCATTTAGCTTTGTGGTAGCAGGTTTGAATATATCTTACTATCCAACTTGCAATTCCTGCTTTTGAGTTAGGGGAACCCTTTTGTGAGTTAGGAAAAACAATGAAGCGTTATTGTGTTTTGCAAAGGGTCTTGTTCTCTCGAAGCAGTAAATTTGTGCTCTTTTAACACCAAGGGTGTGTAGGGCTCTTTGTGCTACAGAATCTGGTTTAGGAAAGAATACTGGTAGCTCCGTTTTTTAGTTTGCGTGGAATGCAGAAACCACCGTAGAAGGATAAACTTAGGGTTTTGTCTAAGTACTACTTTATCGAGATAGATTTGGAAGAAAGGTTCTGCTAAAGTGAGTGCTGGAAGCTCACTTATTCTCGCAAGAGATGTAATAGCTACTACGAATGCTACTTTCCATGTGAGGAACTGTAAATCACATGAATGTAGTGGTTCAAAAGGCAGACCCATGAGTCTGGTGAGAGATATATATTAAGGTTCGAGACTGGTGCGGGGGGGGGGGGGGTGAGGGGGCTAATGACTCTTTAGTCCTTCTATAGATGGTTTGTGTAGGAAGTTGCCTCTGTATATACTATTTCAAAGTAAGAAATAGTGTGCACAGAGTCCAAGGGTTCCCCTTAGAGGTAAGATATTGGCAAAAGTAGATAATTCTAATGCTCTATCTTGTGGTAGTGTGGTTGAGCAGTAGGCTTATCAGAGGGTAGTTAGTGTTAAGCATTTGTTGTACACACACACAGGCAATAAATGAGGAACACACACTCAAAGACTTACTCCAGGCCAATAGGTTTTTATATTGAAAAATATATTCTCTTAGTTTATTTTAAGAACCACATGTTCAAGATTTACATCAAACACTTTAAATGTAAGGTACTTCACTTAGATACTTTAGGAACTTTGAATGAACACAATATCATGTACAGTCTTTGTAAAAATGGCAATAAGCTATTTCAAAAGTGGCCACAGTGCAAAAATCAACAGTTCCTGGGGGAGGTAAGTAAAGGTTAGTTTTGAAGGTAAGTAAAACACTTACAAGTTTCAAAGTTGGGGCATAGGCAGCCCACGTTGGGGGTTCAAGGCTACCCCAAAGTTACCACACCAGCAGCTCAGGGCCGGTCAGGTGCAGAGGTCAAAGAGGTGCCCAAAACACATAGGTGCCTATGGGGAACAGGGGCGCTCTGGATCCAATCTGCCAGCAGGTAAGTACTTGCATCCTCGGGGGCAGACCATTTTTTTTTTTTAGCGCACCGGGGGGTGGGGGGAGGGACACGAGAAGGCACACAAAGTACACCCTCAGTGGCATGGGGGAGGTCGGGTGCAGTGAGCCAAGCAGGCTTCGGGTTTTAGATTGAAAACAATGGAGGGAACCGGGGGTCACTCTAGCGTTGCAGGCAGGCACAGGGGGGGCTTCTCAGGACAGCCCCCACCTGGGCTAAGCAGAGGGTCGCCTGGGGGTCGCTCTTGCACTGAAGTTCGGTTCCTTCAGGTCCTGGGGGCTGCAGGTGCAGTGTTGGTTCCAGGCGTCAGGTCCCTTGTTACAGGCAGTCGTGGTCAGGGGGAGCCTCTGGATTCTCTCTGCAGGCGTCGCTGTGGGGGCTCAGGGGGGGTCGTCTCTGGTTACTCACGGGCTCCCCGAGATGTAGGTTTTCTGCAGGTCGCGCTGGGGGCGTCTCACGCTTCTGGCGGGAAACGTGAAGTCTTTAGAAGTTACAGGTTTTGAACAGGGCCGCTATTCACGGGAGTTTCTTGGTCCTGTAGTCCAGGGCAGTCCTCTGAGGCTTCAGAGGTCGCTGGTCTCTTTCGGGTGCGTCGCTGGAGCAAGTTTTCTAAGTTGGAGACAGGCCGGTAGGGCTGGGGCCAAATCAGTTGTCGTCTTCCTCCTTCTCTGCAGGCTTGTAGGTCAGCAGTCCTTCTTTCTTCAGGTTGCAGGAATCTGATTTCCTCGGTTCTGGGGTCCCCCTAAATACTACATTTAGGGGTGTGTTTAAGTCTGGGGGGCAGTAGCCAATGGCTACTCTCCTTGAGGGTGGCTACACCCTCCTTGTGCCTCCTCCCTGAGGGGAGGGGGGGCACATCCCTATTCCTATTGGAGGAATCCTCCAAAATCAAGATGGAGGATTTCTAAAGGCAGGGGTCACCTCAGCTCAGGACACCTTAGGGGCTGTCCTGACTGGTGGGTGACAACTCCTTGTTTTTCTCATTATCTCCCCTGGACTTGCTGCCAAACGTGGGGGCTGTGTCCAGGGGGGCGGGCATCTCCACTAGCTGGAGTGCCCTGGGGCATTGTAACATGAAGCTTGAGCCTTTGAGGCTCACTGCTAGGTGTTACAGTTCTTGCAGGGGGGAGGTGTTAAGCACCTCCACCCAGAGCAGGCTTTGTTTCTGGCCTCAGAGGGCACAAAGGCCCTCACCCCATGGGGTCAGAAACTCGTCTCGCAGCAGCAGCAGGCTGGCACAGACCAGTCAGTCCTGCACTGAAGGATTGGGTAAAATACAGGGGGCATCTCTAAGATGACCTCTGTGTGCATTTTTTAAAATAAATCCAACACTGGCATCAGTATTCAGTGTAGCCATTATGGAGCTGTGGAGTTCGTTTTTGACAAATTCCCAGACCATATACTTAATATGGCCACACTGTACTTACAATGTCTAAGAATAGACTTAGACACTGTGGGGGCATATTGCTCATGCAGCTATGCCCTCACCTGTGGTATAGTGCACCCTGCCTTAGGGCTGTAAGGCCTGCTAGAGGGGTGACTTATCTATGCCACAGGCAGTATTTTGTGGGCATGGCATCCTGAGGGGGATGCCATGTTGACTTTGTCTTTTTCTCCCCACCAACACACACAATCTAGGTGAGGGGTCCCTTAGGGTGGCACAACATATGCTGCAGCCCTTAGGGACCTTCCCTAGTCACAGGGCCCTTGGTACCACTGGACTTATCTGTGTTCCAGGGGTATGCCAATTGTGGAAACAATGGTACATTTTAAGGGAAATAACACTCGTGCTGGGGCCTGGTTAGCAGGGTCCCAGCACACTTCTCAGTCAAGTCAGCATCAGTATCAGGCAAAAAGTGGGGGGTAACTGCAACAGGGAGCCATTTCCTTACAGTTTGCTTCTTGGAATTTTGAACAGAGACATTTGCTGTCTGTTTTGCATGTAAGCAACAAATGCTGCTAACTGTAGTCTAACTGAGGTGTATGCAAATCCTACTTGTTGTAAATGTAATACGTAACAAACAAGGTCTTGTACTGTAGGAGAAAGTGGTTGTATTTGTTTCACTAGGCAGTAATGGACAAACCTTTTCAATTTGGCTGCGCAGCAGCTCGTGTAGTTGGCCTGCAAGCTTGTTTTAGAATGGTCATACATTCTTGTGGTAGACTGAGGTATTCGAAATCTAAGACTTCAGAAGCCAGATTGCTAGATTCAGCTGTTTGGGATTTGAGTGTGTGATTGTTTTCTCCCGTTCCTGAGTCAAAAGCTGTGGCCAAAGAGGCAGTTTCTTGTGTGGCACAACTGATAGTTGCAATAGGGCAGTGAACAATGCTTGTTGGGCCCATCTTGGAGCTATTAGGATTAGGGGGAGGGATGTTTGTGTGAGCTTTTGGACCAGTAAGGAATGAGTGGGTGGAGGGGGGGGGGGAGGGGAGGAGGGGATTCGTATGCAAATATCTCTGACCAGTTGATCCACAGGGAATTGCCTTTGGACTGTGGGTGGAGCAACCTGGAGGCAAAGCTTTGGCACTTCATATTCTGTTGTGTTGAGAAGAGGTCTATCCCTGGGGTTCCCCACCACTGAAAAAATGATTGAAGCAGTGTTGTGTCGATTTCCCATTCATGCTCAGCAGAATGCAACAGCAAGTGCACATCTGCGAAGTGCACAACTTTGCAGATGTGCACTTATTGCATTCTGGTACGTTTTCTGCTATGAGGTCAATTTTGTGATGTATGGTTCAGTGTTATATCTGTTCTGCTGTGCACGAGAGTTGTATGGAGAATGCGTCCTCTTGTTTTTGGATGTAATACTTTGCAGTCATGTTGTCTGTACAGACTAGAACCCTTTTGTGGTGAGGAGGCTGCTGAAAAGCTCAGAGAGATAACTGAATCACAAGAAGCTCCAAGTGACTGATGTGTAAGTAAACCTGAGATGGAGATCATTGGCTGCGGATTTTGAGGTCCTGAATGTGTGGCACCTCAACCTAGTAGAGATGCATTTGTGGTAATGGTCACTTGCAGAACGATGGCTTTGAAAGGCCGACCATGCAACAGGTTGTTGCTGTTCCACCACGGAGGAGAGCAATGGGTCTGTGGCCCTACCAATACTAGATATTTTGTAAGTTCCCCACCACTTGAGACCATTGTTACAGGAGGCAGCATTGAAGGAGGTGCATGTGCAGGAGTGTATGTGACACTATAGAGATATAAGACACCATCATTCCGAGAAAACTCATCACTGTTTTGACTTGAATTTGATGATGTGACTGAAAAAGAGGTAATGCTAGCTGAAACTTTTGTCCTCTTAAAGGAGAGGGATAAGCTTTGGCTGCAATAGAATTTTGGGTTGCGCCTAAGAACGACAGGAGTTGAAGGTGTGATTTTGTTGTACTTAGTGTGAAATCTAATTTGTGTAGAAGGTTAATTACCTTTTGAGTGTCCTGCAGACATTGCTGTTTGTTTGAACTCTTGATCAGCCAGTCATCTGGATATGGGAACACCTGAGTGCCACCGCCCTTCAGAGATGAGCTGCAAGTACCGTGAGGCATTTTGTGAATACTCTTGTTGCAGTAGTTACTCCGAATGGCAACACTATGAACTGGTAATGTTAACCACTTATTTGAAATTGGAGGTATCAGTGATGGGTTGGAGGTGTTGAAATGTGGAAGTAGGTGTCTTAGATCTATGGCTGTTACAAAGTCTCCCTGCTGTAGCAAAGGTATTATTTCTTGTATTGTTACCAAATTAAA
Organism: Pleurodeles waltl; assembly: GCF_031143425.1. Lineage (NCBI taxonomy): Eukaryota > Metazoa > Chordata > Amphibia > Caudata > Salamandridae > Pleurodeles > Pleurodeles waltl. The sequence continues at coordinate 628,530,721 of NC_090449.1, forward strand.
ATGGTCGGAGAGGATGTACTTTCTGAGAGGCTTGAGGTCTGGACAGGCCTTAAAGTTCCATCTTTTAGTGGAATGAGGAAGTACAGTAAGTACAACGTGTCCCTGCTGTTCTTTTGGGACCTGCTCTATGGGCACTTTTTGAAGCAGATCTTGGACCTCCTCCTGTAGGAGTGATAGATGTTCTGTTTACATTGTTTGTGTGCGTGGTGGTATATCGGCTGGGGTAGCAGTGAGTTCTTGGCAGTATCAATTTCTTATTATTTTTTCAAGTATTTAATCTATTTGTGCTCTGAACAAATGTTCAACATCAAATAGTAAATTGAGCAGATGATGTTGGAAATCAGCCATAAAACCAGATAGTCTAACTCATGCGTGGCACCAGTCGATGACACTGGTATTACCTTCCCATGTATCTGTCGCATTTAGTGCACATTGTATGGTGGTATTAGAAATCATTTTGTCTTCCTCCACTAGCTCTTCCCCTCTTTGCCGGTTTCGTTCTGGGAGATTGCAGAGTACTTCTTGCATCTCATCCCTTTGGGCTTTGGCATATATTGAGAGGCCACAGAATTTGCTGTTCTGAAATGGTTGGCTCCCTGTGCGGCCACACACATACCGCTGCATCATACTTTTTGCTCTCCTTATCAGTGGAGGGAACCTCTCCAGTCCCCTACAAACCTACAAACTGGGCCGTTTTCTGGCAGAATGTACTACCAACAAATCCAGTATAACATGGCTTTTGAAGTGTTTTTTGTTAGAAGGGGATGGTTTGTATTTTTCATCTACCCTTGGGGTCAGGACTCTGGAGAGAGGATTTCGGAGCCGAGGATATTTTTGGTTCTGAAGATGTTTTGTGGTCCAGTGCCCTTTGGTGCTTTTCCGGTGTGGAAGTTTGCGTTTATTTACAGAGGTACAGAGGATGGCTACAGCATGGCCAGTGCCTCTGACTTTCTGATGGTTTTCGGTGTCTGCTTAGGCGACGGACGTGCGGCTGCTCCTTTGTTTTTGGATACCTCCATGGCCCGAGGGCAGTGGAATTCAGTAAGCCATTGTTGGTGTTTTGGTGGAAGTTGGTATGGTGGCGGCTCGTAGTCAGAGCCTTCCCCAAAGCTGGGAAATAGTATTGGAATGTCCATAAGCACCACTTGCGCTTCAGGGTCTTCAAAGTCCTCTTCTGGTTGGAGCTTGACCGACTGCTCACCGAAGATATCAGGCACATCATCTGCTCGGTGCGCTTGCATGGTGGAATATGCCCAGCAATGATCCCGCTGCTGCCAAAGAGCCTTTTATAGAACAGAAGGTTAGGCAGGCTTCACATGATGCCTTGTCGTGTTTTGGGAAAAGGCAGAGGTTACAGATCGAGTGTTGATCCTGCCTAAAGTACTTGGTATGCCACTCGGAGAAGAACCTAAAGGAAGTCTATTCAAAGTTCACCAGATAGGTGGCTTCCCCTTATCTCTCCAGGATAGGGTGGGTCCACCCCACTCATCTTGGTGGGTCCAAGGAGCCAGAGGTTCCAAAACCCATATCTGCCCAGACTGGAACTCCATGAGTGCAGCCATCTGGTCATACCATAGCTTCTGGAGCTTTTGGCTGGCCACAAGGTTTTTAGATGCTTTTTCCAAGTACTCAGCCATTCTGGTGCAAATGCCAAGTACATAGTCCTCAATATCCTGTTTGGGGCTCTCTGAGAGATCTCTCCCATCCCTCCTTTACAAGACAAAGTGGTCACCTTACAGGATATCCAAACAGAAATTCAAAGGGGGGGGAAACCTACTCCCTTCTGTGGCACTTCCCTGTAAGTGAAAAGCAGGCATGGAAGTAAGACATCCCATCTCCTTCTGAGTTTTTCAGGGAGTCCACCAATCATAACTTTCAACCTCTCAACAAGGCCATTGGTTTGGAGGAGGGTGATATGCAGTAGTTAACTTATAGGTCACCCCACATTCAGCTCATATGTGCTTCAGGTAGCCAGACATGAAGTTTGTACCTCTTTCTGATACCACCTCCTTTGGAAAGTCCCCTCTGGTAAATATACTAATGAGGGCCCTAGCTACTGCAGGAGCAGTAGTAGTTCTCAAGGGGAATTGCTTCAGGGAACCTTGTTGCATGTCAATCCCTACCATTTAAAAGGGAACGTCAACTACTGGAAGTGAAATTAAGGGAGCCTTTGGGCGGCCACCTGTCTTGCCACTAGCTTGATATGTGGCACAGGAGTTACAAATCTTCTTCTTCTTCTGGGACATACCTAGCCAGCAGAAGTGGTTCGCCAACCTCCTTCATGTTTTAGTCCAGCCAAAATGTCCAGCTAGGGGGCATCATGGGCCAAAGTGAGGAGAAACTCTCTAAACTGAGGCACTACCATTCTCCTAGTGGCACCAGGTTTGGTATCTCTGGCCTCAGTGTAAAGGAGTACATCCTCCCATCAAGTCCTGTGAGAGCCACTGCTTTTTCTTGATCACCAGTTTGCAGTCTCAGGCCTTCAACAGTGGGACAGGTCCTCTGTCCTGGACATAGATCTGCCCAAGAGCCCTGCGGTGTAAGGCCCAAGCTCCTGGGGCTCAGTTCCCTTTGGGGCTGACAGGTTTTCTCCCTGAGGAGAGGGAACCTGCTCTGGCATGTGTTTTGAAGCTAGCCCCCTAGTCTTCTTGCCCTTTCTCTTGGTAGGTTGGGCCATTATTCCAGACTCCAACTCTACTTTTTCACCCTGGGCTTTGCTTTGTGCTCTGGCTTTTGATGCCTACCTATTCAGGTATACCGAGCATAGCTGAATGGTTCTTTCTTTTGACCTCAGCCCATGCGAAGGACTCCAGATCATTGCCCAGAAGACACTGTACAGGTATTGCAGGGAAAACCACCACTTTCTTCTGGCAAGTAACCCCTTCCCATTCTAAGGATAACAGCACTACGGGATGTACCTTAGTCTGATTATCATCAGTGAGGATTGTATATGTCTCACCAGTCAAATATTGATCTTAGGACACCAGTTGCTCAGTCACCATGGTGACACTGGCACAATGTCTCTCAGTGCTTCAACCCTGGTCCCATTAATATGTGGCTGCTGTCTGTATCTCTCCAGATTACTGAGATAGACAGCCAGGGTAGCTGCATCTACCCCAACCTGTGAGACTAGATTTGCCTCAGTAGGCTCAATGACATGGTCAGGGCCTACTTGGAATCCGATCAGGAGACTTACCACTGCATTTACTGCAGGTGCACAAGAGGCATTTGTTTGTGTGGACAGGTAGGGTCTCCATTTCGGTGTCCAAGAGCCTTGCAGTCATTCACCATTCCTGCACTGTCCTGAGAACATTTCTCAAAGGAGAGGCCCCCAATGCTGTTTGTCAAGCTTTTTGTCAACACAGGCCCTCTCAGAGGCCGTGAACCATTTGTGATAACATCACCATCCTCATATCTGGGGGACAATCCCTTTGGGATTCTGGGGTCAGAGTGCACTACTCTGTCCCTAGATATAAAGTTGCTGCCACCATTCATGGGTGCTAAACCCATCTCTGCTCTGCCCTTTCTATGGCCAGTTCCTTTCCTCCACGGCAATTCTTTGAGTTAGTCTCTCTAAAAGAATCTCTTCTTCAGGGACTTCTTCTCTGGACCTTGACGGCACCTGATCCAACCTCACTAGAGGAGGTGCTCTAGGCACATTAGGTTGTTTGTGGGGTGCAGGTTCCGCTCTTTCAAGTAGTGGAGGGTCCACAACCTCCTCTTCACTTAATCTGTCTCGATCTGCAGGGTCAGTGACTCCATCAGTAGGATAGGCCTGCTCATACTCTGCCAACAGCTTCTGGAGCTTTACAGAAGTAGGGTTTGAACTTGTCTTAAATCTGTACCCTTTACCGAGGGCTCTTAACTGCTTGTGAGAAAGCTGGAGGTAAGGTTGAGCTCCTTATCCACACCCTCAGTGGTACTCAGTTGTGTTCTAGAGTTGAGACCTTTTTAAGATGGAGAAAAGAAAATCCTAACAAAATTGTGCAATCCTAACTAAAGTAGGTTTAAGATTTTTAAATTGTTAAGGTACAGGGACTTAAATAGGGCCCTGACAATTACCTTTAAGAATTTGGAAAAATATCCAATTCAAAAAACACAATTTATCTAAAGGCAATTTTTGGGTTTACTCGTGTAGTCACCTATAGACCAAGTGGTATCAGCAAATGCAAAGTCGTGGACCCCACCGCTGTTCCATCAATATATGGTGCACTAAAAAGAAGTACACTGTGCTGACAGTCCAGTGGATCCCCAGTTACATTGCAGAGGCAAACGTAGATGGGACTAATGCTGTATTTTATGGTAGTGTGGGTTAGCAGTTAAGCATATCGGAGGGTAGGGCTAAGCATTTGTTGTACTCACAGAGGCAATAAATGAGACAACTCAAAGAAGGAACCTGAGACCAATTTAAATAAATAACACTTCTTATATAAACTTTAAAACCAAGAACTTTGTTATAAGGTAAGTGTGTTTTCAAACATAAATACTTCTTAGTTTCAAAAATAGACACTCAGTGCAATTTCAGGATTCTTCAATGTTGTCAACATCAGGGCAGTGCGCGCTCTACGGGCGACTGGAATGCAAAAACCCAGCACTTATGAGATAATGTAATTCATGCATTATGCTGATATGCTGTTTAACCTTTTGCATTGTGGAGTTTAATCCTGACGACTTATATTCAAGGTGCTGATAAGTACTGTTCATTTGCAATGTATTGCTGCAGGTTTTCAGAGTGTGTCAGGGTGTGGTCCCTTTCCAGGGCCTTCTAGAAGCTTTCTCTGCAGCATGACTGGGTGTGGTTTGTGGGCTGGGCCAGACTCTATATAAGGGAGCCAGCCCAGCTCCACATGCCCACTATTCAGAGGTCCCGGTGCAGAGCAGCAGCAACTTCCTGAGCTCCTGTTTCGGAGGCCTACTTTGATCTTCCAGGCCTTGCCCTTGCTTGTATTGGTGATCCTTGATCAGGGCGGTAAGATGGAGGTCGGGCTGGGCCCCCGATCCTGTTTTCGAAGGCATTCAAGTTCTTGGGCCTAATAATCATGTTGAGAGAATTTACCTTGTGCGTGTGAATGTGCGCTACCATTTCTTGGCAGTTACATGGTGGCATCCGAATCGGCAAAACGCGCAATTCATTTCTCGTGTTTAACTCTTGATATTCCTTGTGCGCAACCATTTCTTGGTATTTACAAGGTGACATTTGAATCGGCAAGACGCAGGATTCATTCCCGCAAATAAAAACTTGATGTTTCAGATTGCTTACAGTGTGCGCGATGATTTCATGGCATTTGCATATTCTTGTTGAAATCAGCAATGTGCGCAATTCATGTTTCTGCATTTAAAACTAAGAGTTAAAATTCTAGATGTTACATTATATGTGCATAATAAGTCCCTTAATACAACTCATATTGTGTTCCAGAAAACGTTCAGATTTTCTTCTTGTCCTCATGCAAAAAAAACATGTTTGATTTTGACAACATAATTCTAGAGGGCTCTTATATTCCTAGTCACTGTGTAACTTTTCATTAAGAGATTCATTTGAGAAGTTGTATTAATCATTCTTGATTCCTTCCCAGGTAACCAGACGTTTTGAGGCCTAGTTATTTAGTCTATGCTTAAGTTGTCCATGGTTACAGCATGACAATGCATAGAATCATAGCCTAGTAAAGATTAATGTGATATAATCTTGATATTGTGTGCGTTTAACCTTTTGGTTCCTACAGGTCTCCTTCCCAGCTGTTCCCATCCTAATCTCTCAGTCTCTGTGATTATTCTATCAAAGTCTAGGAGCTGTCTGGTGGTGGACATGTTGGGAACGTGCGCATACCCCAAGGATCTGGTCTCCCTGACAAATGTTAACCTATGGGAGGAAAACAGTCAGCAAACAAGCACTTATTGACGAATCAGAGGACCAACCTTGTAGACAAAGTAGACACTGGGCAAGGGTCAGGATCACACCAACCGGCCACTATGGGAAGCACTGGAGCGACTGGTTGCAGCAGTGCAGTACGTGTCGGGTGCCCAATGTAATTCAATGGGGATTGGTCTAAGTGGATTTAGGCTCCAGGATCCAGGTTGGGGAGGGGGGGGGGGGGGGGGGGGCAGTTGTGTCAAAAAACATATAGGTTGCAAATGTGAGTTGCTCTGGGACGTAGGTGCACCTTTAGTCCTTTTCTCCAAGGCCCAGGGGCGACAGATGTAGGGGTGTCCTTTGGCATATGATTTTGGGGGTGTAATCCTGTGGTCTGAGGCTGCAGACATCGTCAGGGAGTCCAGGAGGGGTAAAACCACTGAGGACTCAAGGTCAGGAGAGCTGGGGACGTAGTTGACAGCAAGGGTCCACTTCAATGAGAGCCGGCTGCGATTGATGCAGTGGTTGCTTTAGGTATTGAGTTTCTCTCACCACAGAGGCTGCGGGAGAGGGGGGCTGTGTGTAGAGGCTGCAGGTGACTTCAGGGAGTCCAGGAGGGGTGAAACCACGATGAACATGGACTCTGGACAGCTTGGAGACCTTGCTGGCACCTAAGGCCCACTCCTCCTCGGGTTGGTGACTGCGAGTGCAGTTGTGTCTTCAGGTGTCAGCACTTTGTGGTTCCAGAGGCTGCAGAGTCCTCGCCTTAAAGCTGGGTCCACTGCTCACAGAAGACTTGAGGGTTTTTTGAAGTAGGCCGTCCTTCTTCCGTTCTGAATGTTCAGCTGTAGGACGAGACATCTTTTTTTTGCCGAGTCCGTTGAGGAGTGCAGCAGGCTGGCAGGCTTGGGACCAGGTCAGCTGCTCCTCCTTCTCCTCTTCTGCAGGTACGTCTCTCCTTATTTTTCTTCACCTTAGGTCATCGGAATCTGTGCTCTAGGGTTCAGGGGTGCCACCTAAATACTCAATTCAGGGATATTAAAGAGAGTCCCAGGCAGCAGCCAATGGGCTGCCCACCTTTAGGGAGACGATACAAGCTTTCCCCCATGGAATGTCCACTCTGCCTGGCTGAGGTGCTAACAACCTGCCCGGTAGAGGCTCTGTACCATCAAGAGCACTGTCCCTCACCTTTTGGGGGTGGTGGGGAGGAGATTGGAGGGTCAGAAACGTGGCAAGGGTGGCTGAACTGGTCAGGACTAGCCAGTGAACACTGCAGTAGTTGGTAGGTTTTCAGCGGGCACCTGTAAGATGCCCTCTGGGTACATATATTGGTAACTCCCACACTGGCATCGGTGTGGGTTCATCAATACAAGATGTTTTTTACCAAACATCCCTATCTTCAGTGAAGCCATCATGAAGGTGGGGAAACTCGTAGTGACCAGTGTCCATCACATGTATTTAAAATGGCTCCCCTGGCCACTTACTATGTCTGAAAATCGACAAAGACATAGCAGGGTCATATCTGCTCATGAAGATATGCCTTCACATGTAATATAATTCTCCCTGCCCTAGTGCTGTAAGGGCTGCTAGATGCAGCAACTTACATTACTGCATGCAGTGTTAGGGGACATGGCACAGAACCTGTGTGCCATGTTGTGTTTTCAGTTTTGTCAACACCAAGACATGCAGCCTGCCATGGCAGTGTGTCATGTGCTTGGTGAGGGGACCCTCAGGGTGGCATAATCCGTGCTGCAGACCTTAGATACCAGGGGTACCATTTACTAGTGGCTTACAGCAGGTGCTAAAAGTTTTGGCAATTGAGAAAAATAACTGCAGTTTTGGGGAAAGAAATCTGGCACTGGGGAGCTGGTTAGCAGGAACCCAGTGCACTTTCAGTCGAAATTACACCAGAAACCAGAGAGTGAGACAGAGCGAGCGAGAGAAGAGAAAGAGAGAGAAGAGAGTGAGTGAGTGAGTGTGTAGGTGTGTGTGTCCACGTCAAAAGAATCACTTTCGTACACCATCACAGAATTCAGACGGAATGTTGAAAGATCCCAATTGTTGACGCTCAGTTTCCACGCAAGGTCAGGTGGAAGACTTTCCTCTGCTGCTACAACAGAAGATCTTCACGACTGAGCAGGCTGATTTGATGGTCAATGGCCATGGTCAGTAGAGCTTGGGATACCAGACTCTCCCTGCCCAGTCTGGAGCAACAAGGATGACCTGAGCCCAGTTTTTATTCTTCTTGAGAACTCTGGGCAGAAGTGGTATCAGTGGAAGGCCACACAGGAGGCCTGTGCTACATTTGAATTGAAAAGCGTCTTTAAGCAAGAACCGTCTTGGAAACTGCAGTGTGCAAAACTGCTGGCATTGCGCGTTCTCGCCGGAGGTGAACAGATCTAACCAAGGCTCTTCCCTCCGCTAAAAGAGGCTTTGCGCTACCTCCGGATGTGATTCGCTAGGCATGGACAGCTCAGTTCATCAGCCCCGTCACTCAGTGACCAGGCAGGATGGGAATGGTCACAAAGGGGAGGGAGTAGCCCCTTAAGATGATCTGCAAAACCCTTCTGTCCGAATTTATGGACTTCCAGTGGGGCAGGTGATGGCAAATCCTGCCAGCAACTGGATGCCCATGATGGTGTGAGGGCATATTAGGGGAGTTTGGATGCTGCAGCTGCCGGGGGATAGTGGACTGACCTGACTGCCTGACCCATGAGGCCTGTAGGTACTGCACCCTCGGACAGAAAGAGGCTGGAGGGCATATGCTGTACCGTGGCTGGGAGGGTAGTGGCGCCGCTGGTAGCCCGTTCCGTAGCCAGGAAAGTAGTCAACAAGCAGATTGTGGGTGACGTGGAGCCATAGAAAGGTACAAACCTGTCCATAGCCAAACTGTCCTTGAAGCACTCCAGCGTCAAATCTACATTGTCCCTGAAGATGGGAGCCATGAAAGGGCATGTCTATCAGAGATGAATGTACATACCCCAAAAAGCCATTTGTCCTCAGTCAGGGGTGGCTCCTCAGGGCTACTTTTAATAAAACCACTCTGCCCAACAAGTCAGTCATGTCAAGTCCATAATGAATGGTGAACTTTGCTGCATCTCTCCCGTCGGCAACAGACTGGAAAAAACATTGCCCATGCCTCCCCTGGGACCATTGGCAGCATCAGTGCAACTGTATGCCATAGTTCCTCCAAGCAGCGGCCCAAAAGTCATGAGATGTTCACCAACCTCAATGCCAGGCTGGTGGTAGAAAACATCTTCTACAAAGTGTCCAGACTCTTGGATTCCCTGTGCTGGGGGATGCAGTAGGGAATGCTCCAGGATTTACATGGGAGTTATAGGCTTGGACCCACAAGTTCTTTGGAATGAGGCATTGGGTGTGGAAGTTTGGATCTGCTGGAGTGGGGCTATGGCGGCGATCAATCGCCCCATTCACAGGAGCACCTGTGCTGTGTTTGAACCAAGTTTCCAGAAGGACGTCAGTGAGGACTTCATTGAACGGGAGTAGTGGTTCTGAGGGGAAGACTCCTGGTTGAGGCATCGCTTTCAAGATATTATTCTTGACTGCCACCTGGGGCAACTGAAGGTCAAGGACCTCAGCCGATCTGCACACCACCATAGCAAATGATGACCCCTACTCGATAGCCTTGATATGGGGAGAAAGCATACCAGTATCTGGAGAAGTATCTAGTCCACTGGCTTCACTCATTTCCTCACATCATTCCATATCAGGGTCTTCATCAGGTTGGTATCCTTCAGGGTCCAGTGACCCCTCCTATACCTTCCTGAGTCCTAGCCCATAAGAATAAGGCTCAGGCTCTGACTAGGAAGGCATGGCTCCAGATGGTGCCAAAAACTGTGTTAAATAAACGCCCCTCCAGCCCCATTTCAGGGTTGGCGATCAGAATGGGAGCAGTGCCAAGAGCACCAGAACTGATGTTGGTGAAGTTTTTACGTTGGTACGACTGGCACCTATCCAGATCCAGGAAATGATCCTCGGCCCCAACTGGAGTAGTACCCACCGGCACAGAATCCCAGGAGCCCCTACTAACCCCTCAGGGCCTGAAGCCATCCTGAAGGAGTTGGCCCACCCAAAAATTACATGCACAGCTTCAAATAACTTTTTCATTTGGACGGGTGTCGCTCTAGCTTCCAGAAAGTCAGAGAGGCACGGAGTCAGCCCAGGCTCTACTGTAGAGACAGGCCTTGATGCAGACCTTGTCTCGTCAGCCAATGGACGAGGTGAAGTCAAAGATCTTTTTTTACTTCTTTTTCTTCTTATGATGGAACTTACCCAAGTGGCCCAACGACTTTGAGAGAGACGAGGATCTCGGACTCTGCGACGACTACCTTCCCCTCAACTGGAACCTTGAGCTTCGCGGTGTTGCACGCCGAGCCACCAGGAGCTACAGGGGTCTTGCCTTCAAAGCCCTTGGGGAGGGGTCTCGCCTTCAAGGCCCATGGGTTCATGGCGTGGCAGTCACGGCACAACTTGGGGTCATGATTGCGCTTGAGGCACCAAAGACATACAAGATATAGCTCGATCACCAACATCGCCGATTACAGGCCCTGCAAGGCCTGAAGCAGGCTCTCATTGATGACATCCTTGCCACATTAGGAGGAAAACTTCAAAAACGATTTGAAAAAACATTGAAAAACGTTCAGACAGAAACAGACTGACAGGGTAGCTGTTCTCCAGATTAGCACTGGCAGGCATGGAAAGAAAAGTACTGATGTCAATAAGCCTAGGCGGCGCCTTTATAGGTGCTACAGATGTCACTTCCAGTCAGATGATGCACGCAGAGCCAAAAGACGCCACTGATTGGCACGCAGGAGTACTACTCAGAGAAGGTCATCTAGATCCAGTTTGACGTCTGGGGCAATTCTAAGGTAAGGAATCTGTAGCTAGACATTCGTCAGATGTGGGTAATTAGTTGGGCGGGATTTGAGCCTTTGCAAGTACTAAGTCTGAACCTTTCTTCTACTGGGAACCAAGAAGCACATTTTAGCACTTCAGACTCTCAGCGTATAAAGACACAGCATTCCTAGGTCTACTCAGGGGAGGTGGTATGAGCTAGTATCACACTTTGCAGGTATGCAACAAACACTACCCAATAAATGATTGCCCAACCGATTCTTTTACTTATAAAAAGAAAAAATACTTTATTATGCCCGTGAAGCCTCCTAAGGGGGTCCGTGACTGCTGCGAAATAATTAAGTGTATATAAATGAAGTGGCTAAATGTACAATTAAACATTTTAAAACATACTGTAAATGTCAAGGAATTTGAATTTGGAGGCTAAAAATTAAATCAGTATTCTCCGATTGATTGGTAGGAGAAGGACAGGTGCATCAAACAGAATAAAGTATGGATGATGCATGGCTTCAATTGAATTTCGAAAAGCTCCAACCTTCATATTAAAATTACATTTTTTTTAAATGTATTTTTGTTTGCAAATTTAAGTAAAATGTGATATCGTTTGTGTATTGGTTTATGGCTCTGTATTTTATTTTATTTTTTAGCATTGTTTTGCGGTTCAAATCACTGAATGTTAATGCCGGGGTCGCTGGCTTCCAGTAAGGACTCAGTTGTGAGGGTCCACAGACGTCAAAAGGTTGAAAACACTGCTCAACTTTAGTGGGGCTACTGCAGGAACTCCCGTAATCTCGGAAGGAAAATGCTTGAGGTGCCCCTGCCCTTTTAAGGCATCAAAACGTGAGGATATAATTCAAAAACAGCCCTTGCAAAAGCTTAAGGGTCACCCAGGCCCCAGCTGGTCCTATCCTTGCGACCACCATCAAATGTAGCCACTGCAGGGAAATTGACACCCAGGGCACCCACAGAGGGGGGTGGGGGAGACCCAAAGCCTCATGACCTGTCAATACACGCACAGCGGGAGCCAACACTCTTCCCAGCTCACGGCAACACTGACTGTGGGCAGGAGCAGGAAATAAGCAAGTGGCAGTGCAAATTTGCTCTCGGGGACATATGAGATCTAAGAAGCTAAAAGATTTGCAGGAAGTGGTCTCCACGCACACCCAATTCCAGAATCAATTTTTTTTTTTTTAACTCCTTCCGCTGTGGCTTGTCCCTCCGTGGGGGTTCAAGTAACTTCAGGGAGCGGAGTGCTACTCGCTCCGTTCCTGGCCAGCCCCACAGGGGACAAGCTTCTTTCAGAGTCACCGTCCACCGTCAAAGCAGAAGTAATACCAAGAATCACAGGACTGGGACCTTGACTACAGCAGCCAGTAGCTTAACCCTCAACCCTTATTTATGGTCTATTTAACATTGAGTACGAATACCTTACATTACTCATAGACCTCTTCCACGTTATAAGTTAATTACCTTTAAAGAAATGCTCCTATGGTAGATACTCGAACTACAGCTGCCTCACCTTTTAAATTCCCAAGGCATCAGATTGAGTCAATTTTTTTCAGCAAGAGCTATTGCATCAATGTATGGTGCCACTGAACTCCACAGTGGCTTTGCACTACCTACAGAAGTGATGGCAAAGAGGTGCCACTCCTGAGCGCTGATGACAAATTTTCTTTTGAAACTCTTGTGGGTCATCAGACACAGATCAACTGTACCAGATTGAAAGCATGATACTGCAAACCTAATTTGAGTCATTTTCAGAACCATAATAGGGAGGAAGTGTCAGTGAGGAATCTGTGGTTAGAGTATCCACCTGAAAGAGCATTACCAAAGGTAAGAAACTTATCCTTATGATGGGCACTTCAAGCCAGGCCCTGAAGGGTTTGAAGAGTTATCAAAGTAGTACCTCTCCAAAGGTGGAAAGTCTAAGGAGTAAACTTATACCAGGACGTCCTGCAATGACAAAGTGGGAGTAAAGGCCCTCCCTGCAGACTTGAGTGTCAAGACATAAATGCCTGGTGAAGGTGTGGACGCACAGCCATGTAAGCAGCCTCTCAGATGTCCAACCCTGGATTACCTCTTGTAAACACCTTAGGATTGATGGAATGACCCTGAAAGTCCCTCAGGAGGCTCAATGGGCATTTCCTGTTTTTAGGTAGAGGACAATCCGTCTGGATGACTTCTACTTCTGAATTGCCTTTCCTTTCTTAGAACCAACATATCCAACATAAAGCTTTACTCCTTAGTCCGATCTTTGTAAAACCTAAGGGCCCATCCAACAGATGAAAACTTTTAGAGGGTTGTGGTGGAAAGGAAAAACTGGAAAGCATGATAGACTGCCACACATGGAAAAGCAATACCACTTTTAGTAGAAAAGGTGCCAGAGTCTGAAGAACCCATTTGTCAGGGAAGGTAGTGGTACATGATGGCTTTACGGACAGTGCCTACAGTTCACTGACAGTGCACACATAATTAATCGCAGTGTCGGAAAACAGTCCTAATGCTCCGCAACCTCAGGAACAAGAAAGCTGGTCAGGCTGACACAGAAAGCCTGAAACAGCCAACATTTAACAGTGCACACACCAAAGCCTTACTGCACCTTCACCTATCAACTCTAGAGATATACTGGCATATCTCCAGATATAGGTTATGATATTTGTTTCTCAGCATCTCATCTGTTGATGGTTACGGGTACCCAAAACAGTATTTTTCTCTTCTATCTCACTAGCCATAGCCTCTTATGACTTCTGTGTAGTAAAATTTTGTTTTCCTTGCTCTTGCATTTGGATCACAGAGTGACAAGCTCACTGACAAAGTAGTTGTTGGTTCTCTACTTTCGTTTTTTTTTTTTAATTTCGAAATTACTCTTGCTACTCTATTTTGGTGATGGCTTTGTGAAGTACTATGGGTCTTCATTTGCACTTTTAACAAAATAACTATATTTTTTTAATGTGGTGTTGGTAAAGTAGCATGAGAAAAGTAACAAGCCACTAACATCTAAACTCCTTAACAAGAAATTTCATAATTTTTTTTTTTAATCTAGGTTTTCTTCTTTTTATGTATCACTATATCAGCATTCAGAAAGTTCTAGGTTTGGACGAAACAAGTCGTATGAATCATCTACAAAACATCATCATTGTAATATCTCTAGTGATTGGTTGTACCAAGGAGAAATAAAAACACCATCTATTGTGTTATACGGTGTCTTGATTTATTTTATGTCTTAAGATTGCGGAATTGGTTGAAAAATGTTTCCTATGACATTGGTTATAATAGCATAAAAATAGGGGTCTTAAGCACAAAGTGATTAGTATGCATACATTAGGAGTGCTCCAGTATTAGGTTGTAAATATGTGGTTTAGGCTATGATCAAGAATTTATCGTGGGGACACGTGGCGACAGATGTGTCAAAAATGTTTTGAGCACCACCACTGTCTTTACTACCGGCTCTGATGACAGGGATGTGCCACATTTCCACCACTGTTGCCTTTTCACCTGTGCACAACCCTGCCCAGTTGCAGGGACAGTAGATCCTCTAGAAAAGGTAGATGGAATGGAAGACAACTGCTCAAGCTCACTAGGTCAGGGTATCACACTCTAGCCAAATAAGAGGCATTAACGACAATTTGAGCTTGGTCCCTCCTGATCTTCCGAACTCTGGGCAGAAGTGGCAGTTCCACTGTATGTGGAACAAGTCTCTCAGGGAGCTGTAAGGCAGAACCACCAGCATGCAGTATTTGCATCCCTGCATACTGAAACATTGGGTGCATACATCATTTGTGGTTCGCCAAATGACTGTGGATCTTGCCCGGAATTTCAGCTAAATGACTGGCATCAGAGAGATCCCTTGTAAGTTGAGCAATCGCCAAATCGAAGTACCACAGTGTGTGTGGCCCCACAGCACTGTGCTTGTTGTAGTACAACATGGAAGTCATTTTGTCTTACTGACTTTCTCCTGAGGGATAGAAGAAAGGCCTTTAGGGCCAACTGAATGGGACCCAGTTTCACAAGGTTAAATGGTACACCTCTGGTTTAGCAGAAACCAAACACTCTTGAGTTCCAGCTCCTGCAGGTGATTGCAGCACTCTTTAGATAAAAAGTCTGTCGCTACAGTGCGCTCTGAATGGGGTATGGAGACTGGCCTTCCAAAGGTCAGGTTGGAGTCTGTCAGTTACAACGAAAAGTCCCTGGCTGCATCTTCTGATATAAGGATGTGGTCAGAGTGGCAATCCCTGGGAAGAGCTCAATGCAGGCAGACATTCCATTTCAGAGCCTACGTGTCAACAGACATGGGGAACCAGCAGGTTGCAAGACGACAGGAGGCCAAAAAGGCTCACGATCATTTGCGCCTGAGCACAGAATGCCTCTGACTTCCTTCAAAGGAGGAAAGGCCTGATCACAGCTATGTCAAGGATGGCTCCTATGAAGGTAATCCTCGATTTCTGCTGCAGATGGGATTTTGGCTGGTGATCAAGAAATCCAGGGAGAACAGCAGGGAGACTGTCTTCTGGTGGTCTGCAAATGATGCAGGCAAGCTTGCTTTAAAAAGCCAATTGTTGCGGTATAGCACTACACGCATCACTGATCTGTAATGATGGGCCACAAACATTACCTTTGGAAACCCACATATTTGGGGACGGGGCTGTCGGGCACAGTGATTCCAAGAGCAGGACGGTAAAAAGAGTCTCTTACCCCACCACAAACCTGCTGTCAGTAACTTGTGAGGAGCTCTTACAGACTGTACCTGCTCCAGCTTGTTCCCAGGAAAGAATAAAGTGAACTCATTTGGCTGACCTGTGAGTCTACAGGAACATAAATAGCTTCCATAGGCCATTTTCCCTACAATTACTAGCGGACCAGAGGCAAATGGAACTTGGACAGGACTTTGCCAGTGGCCTCACCACTGCACCCAGAGAGGCTCTAGCTGCCCTCACCCTGAGGTCGTAAAGGGCTTAGACGTTTACTCATGTGGTTGCTTGGGCACAAGAAAAAGTGGGGTCCTTTATTTTGCATGCTCTGCTGAGTGTTCAATTTTAAAATCATGCTATACACTTTAGTTTGTGTGCACTGTAAACAAGTCTGTTAAATAAAGTACAAGTCCCTGGTATTTTTGTTAAAACATGCACTGCTAAGCATCAAAGGCACCTGTTTCCTGATGTCCTTGTTTCCTGCTAGAATTTCAGATATTTTTGTTTCTACAACTGCTGATTAATTATACATTGCTGAGCAATTAAAGGTCTCAGTTTGCTACTGCCCTTATTTCCAGCTGGAATGTTGGGTATTTTGTTCTTACTTGTACAACTTCTGACTGATTAAAGGCCTCTGTTTCCTTTCAGTTTCCTGATAAAAACTGTCTTCTGATTTGCAGACAGCACTCTCCGCTTGGATAACTGGCTATAAATACAATGTTCAAAGTTCGGTCGCTTGCTTGGCTTCGTTACTCCGCCTGAAGAGGGAGCTTTCTCTCCCACCAGCATTGCCTGTGGTCTTTAAGGCCCGCCCCTGAAAAAAGAGCAACCTTGACACTGTGGTCTAAAAAAAAACAAAAAAAAACACACAGGATTCTTCACAAGCCTTATGATTTTAGAGAACAGATGCCAAAGGCCGGCACCCCACTCTGAAAAGTGTTTCAGCACTAGACTCCAGAGCAGTTCACAATCTGCCACTTTTATCTTAGCCAAAGTCTGATAAAGATATATTGAAGATATAATAAGGGTGCGGCTTAAGGTTGTGACATTTACAAACAATTACTGTTAGAAAGGTACCTAAAAAATGAATATGTTATTTACCCTGTAAGCATCAGTTTGTGGCATGTAGTGCTGTAGATTGTCCTGTTCTGCAATATTCCGCAATCTAGTGTTTGGTCCAGATGTGTGCAAGCTGTTTTTCTTCGAAGAAGTCTTTTGAGTCACAAGGTAAAGTGACTCCTCTCTGTGAGAACACACATGGGCATCGACTCCACAGTTAGACTGTTTTCCAGCAGGCTGGTTAGGATGGAGCGTAAGTATCAGTATAGGGATGTCCATGTGAAAGAACTCTTAAGGAGGGACTGCAATGACCACAGGTGTCTGGGGAGGAGGACAGGCGCAAGTTAATCTACATCTCTACATGCCATGAACAGATGCTTACAGGGTAGGTAACAAATTCCATTCTGTAGATACACATGCTCTGCACAGATTGTAAAATACTGCCCTCTAGAACACTCTGGATAATCTGTAGGTGTTGCAGGTGTTGGAAAAGGGTACGCAGCACCGCCTGACCTACATTTGCTTGTTGGCATGCTAACAAACACACAATAATGTTTAGTGAGTGTGGTGTAAACCACATAGCTGCTTTGCAAATTTCAGCTATTGGTATAATGCCCAGCAAAGCCATAGAAGCTCCTATTGTATGGGCAGCATGTTCTCTAGGAGGTGTCGGCAAACTTCTCTTAGCTTCGGCCTAACACGTTTGAATGCATTTAGTTATCCATCTGCAAACGCCCGATTTAGATATAGGCTTTTCTTTGTGAGGGGGCAAAAAAGCAACAATAAGTTGCTTGGTTTTATAAAACTCTTTAGTTCTGACAATACAATTCATTAAAGTTTGTTTTATGTTTAGTGTATAAAAGGCCCTTTATGGAACTGAATTAAGTTGCAAAAAAGAAAACTGAAAATTCAATTGACTGAGGTAGAAAGTGGAAACCACCTTTGGGAGGAATTTAGGGTTAGTTCGAAGGACTACCCTATCTTTTTTAATGGAAGAAAGCTTCTTCCAAGGTTAATGCCTGGAGGGCACTGCCACTGGTTAAGTGAAGTGATGGCCAACAAAAATGTGACTTTCCAAGAGAGAAATTGGAAAAATGGATATGTAGCCTTACTTTGAATGGAAACTAAATAGTTTTGGAAATATTGAATGATGAGAATTAGAATAATGTAAAATAAATCTCTGAAACTCAGATTTGATTGTAATTAAATGTTATACTAATTGATAACCATAATTAATTAAATGTGGAAGACAAAGTTTTTTTATCTTGCACAAAGTTATATATATGTAATTATTATATTAAGAAACCATCTTTTTCCAACATTTGATATGTTTAAAAAAAAATTAAAAAGTTAAAAAATTTAAAACCAAAAACCAAAATAAATAATAAAATATACAATAAGACAATATAGGTAGTTCTGGGGGAAGTAAAGGAAATGAAGAAGTAAATAAAAACTTAAATTATTACAATCAATTAAAAAATAAAATAAAAAAGTTTTAGCCTTTTTCCCTCTATTTATATATTTTTTCCATAATCAAGTCATTAGTTTAATTTCTTTATTAGATTAAAAAATTAGCATAATGGTGACAATAGATGACTTTAAAATTTTCACTGCATTTTATATTTAATATTGGTGGAGGATGTATATAGAATATTATATTGATCTATATTTTATGTATTGGTATACCTTTATAGCCCTGAAGAAGTCCGTGAGCACAAAACGCGTTGGCTATGATGGATTAATTATTGTTGTGGATGGATAAAGAACAAAAAGTTTTCATAAGAACTCCACTGAATTACGTGATTTGTGAAGAAATGTGATAATATATTTGTGGATATCAATGGACACTTTGACGTGCTGGGTCTCCCTTTCAAAGTTTGTTTTATGTTTAGTGTATAAAAGACCCTTTCTGCAACTGAATTAAGTTGCAGAAAGAAAACCGAAGATTCAATTGACTGAGGTGGAAAGTGGAAACCACCTTTGGACGGAATTTAGGGTTAGGTAGAAGGACTACCCTATCTTTTTTAATGGAAGAAAGCTTCTTCCAAGGTTAATGCCTGGAGTGCACTGCCACTGCTTAAGTGAAGTGATGGCCGCCAAAAATGCGACTTTCCAAGAAAGAAATTGGAAGGGGCAGTTATGAAACAGTTCCAATTGTGGACCCATGCGTCTGGTGAGTACAATGTTGAGATTCCCTGCATGTGAAGGAGGAACCCTAGTTGGGACTACTCTTTTTTGAGGCCTTCCATGAATGTCTTAATAACGGGTACCTTGAATAAGGATAAGTGTTGCCTGTTTAGTAGGTAGACAGCCACTGCAGCTAAATGCAAGTGTATTGAAATGTAAGCTAGACCAGAGGTCTGCAATGGAGAAGACAATGTTTGAACTGTTGCATTTAACTGATCAATGTGTTTACTACAGCAGTGGAAAACAAATATTTTCCACTTAGCAGCGTAACAAGCTATAATTGAGGGTTTACAAGTGTTAAAACCTGGCATACTTAGGGTGGTCATACCCGAGACTTTTTGCCTTTACTTCACGTTTCGTTGCTGTAACTTTTTGTTGGCCTCAGTACTCTAAGCACTTTACCATGCTAGCCAGTGCTAAAGGGCATGTGCTTCTCCCCTAAGCATGGTAACATTGGCGTATCCACAATTGGCATAGTTAATTTACATCTAAATCCCTTGCAAAGTGGTATACCATATAACCAGGGCCTATAAATTAAGTGCTACTAGTGGGCCTGCAGCACTGATTGTGCCATCCACTTAAATAGCGCTGGCATTTAAAACCTGTTGCCAAGCCTTAAATTCCCCTTTTCTTACCTACAAATCACCAATAAGGGAGGCCCTAGGTAGCCCATAGGGCAGGGTGCCATGTAAGTAAAAGGCAGGCAATGTACTTTTTTTTTTTACATTTCCTGATAATGAAAAACTCCCACTGTTTTTCATTACTATGAGGCCTGCCCCTTGCATTGGGAATTCCTTAAAATACTCCTAAAGCTGTAATTCCTGATCAGAGATGGGTAGCTACATCATGTTTAGCATCATTGGAATGGTAATGATAAATACTCTTTACAGGTAAGATCGGATTTATTATTATCATTGTCTTAGAAATGCCACTTTTAGAAAGTGGGCATTTATGTACCCGCAATGCCCTGTGTGCCTACTGTCTCCAATACACGTCTGGCCTGGGCTAGGCGACAGTTACACCTGTGTATTCCCTTCAGACACCACAACACAGGATACTCCACTGCATCTGCATACTGATGGGTCTTCCTGTGGAGGAGGTTGGGAAGGGCTTTCTATTACAATTCAAAGGATTGTGGCCAAAACTCACATAAAGGGGCTGAGTACCTTGCACTGATAGTCTGAAGCTGGGCTGAAAGAGGGACCCGTGCACTTCAGAGAAACAGTTTGAAGTCATCCCAACATAAAAGGTAATTTTTGTTATAAGTATTGGGTCTCTGACTCCCTCCCACCTCCCTCCCCTGAAACAAAATCTTATCACTCCTGGACCTGGAAGAAACTCTGCTGGAGTAAAGGCTGCTCCCTGAAAAGACTGCTGCATTACTGTGACTAACTGCTCTCAGGAACTGCTGCCCTACTTTGCTTCACTGCTTGGCACCTGCTGACCTCTCCCCTGCCAAGAGGGGCTACAGACAGCACCCAGAGTGACTCCCAAGGGCATGCTGGCTTGCCCCCTGTTCTCCCCCGAGGACTCAGAGACATAAAAAACCTGGTGAAAGAATCTATGGAACTACCACACCATTGGCAGCTATTCCTGGAGCAGCTTCACCTGACCCTGCTAGCCCCGTACAACAACCCAAGAGCGTATCCGTCTCTACTTGCTACCTCGATCAACAAAGAACCGTGAGCAGTTACACCTCATCAAGCCACACCGCTTTCCAATGGCTCTGCACGTGCCCCGCCCCCCACCCCCCTGACACTCGCCGTATAAGCCAGGATCTGCTCTTGACCAGACAGTCTTCGTGTGCGTCCAGCTGGAGCACGCCGCCCACCTGAATTGTGCACCCCACACCGAGTATTCCTCCAAGTGTGTGCCACCTTCTCCAGCACTGCCGTCCGCAGTGCCCGGAATGGTTGCCTAAGCAACAGGGATATGCTGCTCACATCCGAGCTTCCTCAGTCAGCAGGCCGCACTTCCGTATAACTCTGCTCCCTGCCACCTGCCGGCTCCAGGTATTCCTGTCACGGCCTGCGGTGATGTTTTCATAAGTAGATTAGACTCAAGTGGCTTTGGGTAGATTACTGCACAGTTTTCCTTTTTTTTTCCTTTTTACCTTAATATCCGGGCCCAATACAACGCTTCTCACAGTAGAAGAAGAGCGTTTCCAAAAGTACTGTAAATATCCTAAAACAAGCACTGTATAAAGCGTTCTTGTTTTGATAAACTCCAAGTTAATTTCTCTTGATATATTTATTGGATTTTTGTCCTTTGGTCTTGATTTATACAGATAAATAATCTGTATTTTTCATAAACCTTTGTGGGGTCTTTTTGTAGTGTTTTCATTGTGATTGCTGTGTATGTGTGTTGTTGAAATACTATACACATTGCCTTCTAATTAAATCCTGCCTGTTCTGTGCCAAGCTACCAGAGGGTAAGCACACGTTAATTTAGGCTGAGTATCTGACTTATCCTGACAAGGAATGTGGTCACTACTTGGACAGGGTGCATACCTCTGCTAACTAGAGACCCATTTTCAAAGAACAAGCTTCTTTGGGAATGGTCAGACATTTAATTGAGAGATTAAATTAACCAAATTCTATGACCTCAGGATCCAAGTCGCAAGGTTGAGTTCCTTTGGATTTAGATGCCTCATTTCTTCATGGTTCTGAGAAGATATGGGTTGAGGGGAAGTTTCTTGTGGGGAACTATGGAGAACTCTAGTAGTGTGGTTAACCATGAATGACAAGCCCAAGTGGGAGCTACTAGAATGAGGACAAGAGTTATTTGCCTAAGTTTTCAAACTACAAACAGATGGAGAGGTGGAAAAGCATAAACAAATATTCCAAACAAGTTCATCCATAGTGCATTGCCTTTGGACAGTGGGTTTGGGAATCTGAAGGCCAAGTTTGGACAGTCTGCATTGTCTGCTAATGCAAACAAGTCTATCTATTGAAACTCCCTCTTGTGGAAGTATGGGAGGGTGGAATTCTTACTCGTGGACTTGTTGCTGCACCTGAGGAGGTCGGCAAAATCACTGTCTGTCCCTGGGAGGTGTTTCACTAACAGGTAGATGAAGCGATGTATTACCCAACACCAAATCTTCTGAGATAGATGTGATAACAGTAGAGTGTCCCCCCTGTTTTTGTAAATAAAACATGGCTGTCATGTTGTCCACCTGAACCAGGACAACCTTGTCTATCAAGTGTGTTAGGAGAACTTTTAATACTAGGTGAAAAGTTTGATGCTTGAGGTGGTTGATTGGAGACTCTGGTGACTGATGTCCCAGAGCCCCTAAACTGTGAGATCCTGTAGGTGAGCACCCCATCATGTGAGCGACTTGTCCACTGGGAGAGAGTTGAGAAATGATGCCCCTTTGACCGATTTTTTTAGTTTCACAACTGCGGAGTGTGATGTATGCGGATGTCTACCAACACGAGATCTTGTACCTGAGACTGTAGGAAAGCGCCCCTTATTGCCATGGATACCCCTCAATCAACCCACCACCACACACACACTTTTTGCATGGTATTGATGCAAACTTGAGTATGTTCTAGGATCCTGCTAACCAGGCCCCAGCACCAGTGTTCTTTCCCTAAACTGTACCATTCTTTCCACAGTTGGAACACCCCTGACACAGCTTAGTCCCAAGGGCTCTGTGGCTAGGGAGGGTCCCTAAGGGCAGCAACATATATTGTGCCATCCTTAGGGACACCTCGCCAAACACATGCACACTGCCATTGCAGACTGTGTGTGTTGGTAGGGAGAAAAAAATAAAACCGACATGGCATCCCTCCCAGGGTACCATGCCCACAAACCACTGCCTGTGGCATAAGACAGTCACCCCACTAGCACGCCTAACAGCCCTAAGGCAGGGTGCACTATACCACAGGTGAGGGCATAGCTGCATGAGTAATATGACCCTACATTGTCCAAGTCCATTCTTAGACACTGTAAGTGCAGTGCGGCCATATTAAACACATGGGCTGGGAGTTTGTCATTAGGTTGGTATCAATTTTCTCTGCACAATAAAGGCACACCGATGCCAGTGCTGGATTTATTGTAAAATGCACACAGAGGGCATCTTAGAGATGCCCCTGTATTTTACCCAAACCCTCTGGTGTAGGGCTGACTGGTCTGTGCCAGCCTGCCACTAAGAGACAAGTTTCTGACCCCAAGTGGTAAGAGCCTTTGCGCTCTTGGGGGTCAGGAACAGAGCCTGCTCTGGGTGGAGGTGCTTCACACCCCACTACAGGAACTGCAACACTTGGCAGTGAATCTCAAGGGTTCAGGTCTCCTGTTACAGTACCCCAGGGCACTCCAGCTAGTGGAGATACCTGACCCCCATGGACCAAGGTCCACTTTTGGTGGCAGGTCAGGAGGTAAAATTAGATAAAACAAGGAGGCCACACCTAGGGTGTCCAGAGCTGAAGGGAATCCCCCCGCAGAATCCTCCATCTTGTTTTGGAGAAGAGGGACCAATAGGGAGTGGGCACAGGAAGGGTGTAGCCACCCTCAGGGACAGTAGCCATAGGTTACTTCCCTCTGACCCCTGTAACACCCCTATATCTAGTATTTAAGAGTGCCCCCGAACCTTGCACTCCAGCCTCCTGGCAACCTCAAGAAAGAAGGAAAAATAAGGACTGAATAGCCAACCTCAGCAGTGAAGACTCCAGATGACAAATGACTTGACACCAGCCCTCCCGGCCTGTCTGCAGCTTCAAGACTCATGCTACAAAAAGGTGACGCATCCTGTAGAACCAGCGACCTCCACAAACCCCCAGAGGACTGCCTGCCCAGCAGAGGACCAAGAACTACAGAGGACAGCGTCCCTGTCTAGAAGAAACCCTCTAAAAGGACTGCAGAACTGGCCCGGATCCGCAAGCCCTGATCACACTGCATGTGACGCCCACAGCCCCTGTCTTGGGAATCCGACCAAAGGTCCAGCAATATCCAGCCTCTCCTTGTCTAGCCTTTGATTTTCCGGAACTGACCCCCTGGACCCAGCCTGCAGTATCTTTGTAGCCCCCTGGGTTTCCCAACTGAAAAGCATTGGGCGCCCGATGCTGTGTCTACAATCTGCAGCCAGCCGCCCTATGACGCAGAGGGCGTGTGGTGCTCACCTGTGCCCACCCGGTGCTGACCTAAATCCTCCAGGCCAGTTTCCTCAAACTGCGGGTACTTACCTGAACGCTGTTTTTTTGTTTTTTTTGTTTCCCCAGTCTTAATAGGATCCCATTTCAAACCAGACACCAACTTTGACCCCTGCATCCGGCCGGCCCTGTGTTGCTGGCGGTGAACTTTTGGGGTCAACTTGAACTTTGACCTGTGGACATCCTAACTCCCGAAGACTGGGATCGTAAGTCGAGTACTTACCTGTTAACTGTGCAAATACTTTTCCTGCCCTAGGACTGCATTGGTTCCTATGAGAAATTGCACTGTGTCAACTTTTAAAACTGAAAAGTGTTACTTACTTGTAAACTGTTTTAGATGCAAAACCTAAACAAAGTACATTTGATACATAAGCTTGATACCGACTTACAACTGGTTCTAGAAATAAACAAAATATATTTTTGCTACATAAAAATATTGGCCTGGAGTTAGTCATTGAGTGTGTGTACAACAAATGCTTTGAATGACTCTCTGATAAGATTAACTTCTCAACCACGTTACCACACAATAGCATTAGTATTATCTACTTTAGCCTCTGGGGAACCCCTGGACCCTGCACATTATACCTCATTGTGGTATAGTATGTAGAGAGCCAGCTTCCTACAGAGACCATCGGCATGCCAGGCATTCCTGCAGCAGGCACATATGTAGTCATGCATGTGGGACTACTGCAATGCAAGATGCCATCATGCTTATCAGTTGCATAACTGGTTTGACTTAAGAGTTGGTTGGGGTAAAAGTGTTGGGAGAGCTAGGATGTTCTGAATCCTGGTTAAATTTGGGTATGCTAATCCCAGTTGTGCATTGAGAATATCCCCTAAAAAGGGCTGAATCAGTGAAAGTTAAAGGTGTGACTTCTATTTGTTGATGGTAAACCTTTGGTGCGGTAGTGACTCCGAATGGGAGCACCTTCAACTGGTAATAGTTTCCTGCTATCACAAACCTGATGTGTTTGGGGTGAGCTGGATGGATCGGGATGTGAAACTAAGAGTCCTTTAAGTCTAGTGCCCACAAAGTCACCCTTTTGGAGCATTGGGATCAAGTCTTGAAAAGTAAACATTGAAAGGGTTCGAACAGAATGTAATGACTTAAGGGTCTGAGGTCCAATATGGGCCATAGTGATCTAAAACATTTTGGGGATTAGAAAGTATAGAGAGATTATAGTCCTGACCCTGGTGTTAAAGAGGGAAAGGCTCTATGGCTCCTTTGAGCAATAGCAACCCTTTTTCTGTCTCTTCAAATTGTTCCCCCTGTATGTGCCTCTAAAACATCCCCTTGAAGGTGAGGTTTGATGTTTGTATGAGGAGGTAGCATCTTTCTAGCAGTTACCCCCACTTTTTGCCTGGTATCAGTGTGTTTAGACTGTAGTACACTGTGATCATGCTAACCAGGAACCCAGTGTCAGTGCTCTATCCTCTAAATTTGCCTGGTATCAGTGTGTTTAAACTGTAGTACATTGGGATCCTACTAGCTAGGATCCCAGTGTCAGTTCTCTCTTGTCTAAATTTGGTTACCTGGTAACCTTAAAACCCCACAATTAGCATATTGGTGCACCCATTTAAGTCCCTTGTATATGGTACTTAGAAACCCAGGGCATAAGTACATCAGGGGTCTGCCATGGGCTGCAGCATGTATTATGACAACCAAGGAAGCCCATGCAAACTGTGTCTGCAGACCTGCCATTGCAGCCTGCGTAAAACGGTGCATGCACATTTCACTTTAGATAAAAGGCTTGCCGTATATCTCAGTCACTACACTTAGACACTGTAGATCCCCCGTATAGTAGTCCCTTTAGCCCAAGGGCAGGGTGCATGGTCCTGAGTAGGCGGGCACCCTTGCATGAGCAGAGGTGCCCCTACACACCCCAGACTCTAGTCCCTAGGATTTAAGTGCAGGTAAGCCATTTTACAGTATGTCATGGACACTGGTCATTACACAAATCGTCCAAATACATAATGGCTTCAACGAACCTAGGCATGTTTGTTATCAAACATGTAAGAATCATGCAACTACACCGATTCCGGTGTTAGTTGCATGATACCATGTACTCTACTCTGTGGGTTCCTTAGAGAACCCCAAGATCTGCCTGTACAGACTTGCAGGGTCTGCATGCCAGCCCGTGCGCCTGCTGACCACAGGCATTGTTCTGCCCTCCTGCTGTTGAGCCTAAATTGAGCAGGGTACAGAACAAAGGGTTCCTGTAGGAGGGAGGTGACACCTCCTCTCCTTTAGAACAAGGCGTCTCTGGGCTGGTCTGGCCTCTCAGCACCACCAGACTGCTATAAAGGGCACTTTTGGTGCCCTCCTTGCATAAACCGGGTTCCACCAGTGCAGGAACCCCCAGATCCTGCTGTTGCGCGAAACCCCACAAAGGACAGGGAACTGACCACCCCCCTATCCAGCTCTTCCCCTAGGGAGGTGCACAGAGCCCTGCCAGATGGCCACTTGATTCTGCCATCCTGAAAATAAGATATGCAGAGGCCACTAGGAGCATATAACTGGTTAGGCCAGGTGTACGACGTCCCTGACCCCCTCTAATAGGTGAGTCACCACAGACTATGTCCAACACCCTTTTAGGGTTACTTAAGGGCACCCCTGAGGCTGGGTTCCTAGATTCATCGAGCAACACTCTACAAAGGAACTCTCTGCAAGACTCTTCTGCTCCTAGTCTCCGGAACTGGTGCTGGTCTGCCTTAGGAACCGAAAACAAGACTGTATCCAATTGGGAGGGTTCCCACTGCAACATTGTTTCTCTGGAGCCTGCAAAAATTCTGCAACATCTTTAGCTTTTCATCCTCCAGGGTCACAAGGACTCTGTTTGCATACAGAAACAAGAAGGAATCTCCCTTGGAGTGAAGGAGTCACTCCACCCGCATCCGACAATGACCAGCTGGTGGGTCCTGCTGTCCCACAGACAACGAAAGGCTCTACGACACAGGTGGTGGCTCTGTGGTCCTCTCCGGGTCCAACTTGTCTTCTGACCAACTTGAGAGACAGTAGGCCCTTGCTGCAGCCACTGGAATGGAACTCTGTGCACCAGGACTGTTGCTCTTATCAAGGCTTGCTGTCTCGTCCTTCAGGAAATCGTCAAGCTCCAAGAAGCAACAGCCTCCAGTACTCTGCAACTCCAAGAACAGCCTACATCCTGCAACTCCTGTGGCGTGGGACTCCTTTATTGTGCTGCTGCGCCTCCCTGCGCCTCCTGCCACTGAGTAATTTGCACGGGTTCCAATGATTCCTGATGGCTCTCCTGCGTGCTGAGGACCAGCCCTGACTCCCCTTGAAGTGTTGAGTCGCTTAGATCTTGCTGGGCCCCAAAAACATGCATCTTCTCTTGAGTTTGCCAATGCTTGTTGGTGGTCCTGCTGACCACTGCCTCTCCTGTAATCCCGGGACCGATGTGGGACAGCTCGTGGGTGACTCCAAGGATCTTCCTGCATTCCCTGGACTCCGCAGCTGAACTTCTTCATTCACCGACTTGCAGGACCTTCACCTCTAGGAGGGTGGGCATTGCCTACCTGCACCGCCTGGACATCTCTGAGTGGTCTGGAGACTGTCCCCTTCTTTTTCAGGTTCTTCTAGTCCAGAATCCACCCTTGGGTTCCAACAACCTGATCCACGGGTCACAAGAGCAGCTGGACAAGCGAGGTACTCATTGACTCCAGGCGAGATTTCTCCTTGATAAGCCTGAGAAGCTCTCCACAGCTACCCATCAAGAGCTCTGGTTAGCTAGGCACCAAACCCCTATCACTAAGGGCTGCCTGGACTCAGTATAGGGTACCACACCATAGGTGTACACAATAATCCGAGCCAGCCTCCTAGAGACACTAGGTGTAATTAAGCGTGCCCGCACGTGGCCTTTAAAACTGCCATATGAATGTCAAAGTATTCCCTTCAACACAGAAAGGTCCTGACATGCACAACTGGTGCTGGAAAGAGTTTTGAAGCGAAAATCATCTTTGATGGGGTCCTTGTGTAATGGGAACTGATGATAAGCTGCCGCTCTAGCAACTAATTCCTGGAAAGATGTTTCATCATCAAGGGGTGAGGGCTTGGCTGGGTAGAGATCTGGGATCAATATCAGTTGTCCCAAGGATCTGTGGACTGATGATATGTATCATTACCCCAGCCCAATGATCCCAGTGTAGGACTGTGGGGAGCTGTGTGGTGTGATGTCCCCTATATCACTATATGAGTGATGTGGTGAAGAGGGTGGTGGTGGAGAGGGAGGCGGAAGAGGTGGTTGAGATGCAGGAAGAAGAGGCTGCAGAGGACTGGTTTCAATGTCCTTCTGCCTCTTGGGAGGCACTGGCAAGTCTATGGCCTTTTCAAAGGATAGCTGATGCTTTGATGGTGGGGGCACTGACTGTACAGCTTTAGCCGGAATTCGACCAGTGAGAGGCTGTATATGTAATGTGTTATGCTTCGGATAAAGCTGCTCCTGCATGGTTTGGAGGATTGGTTCAGGAGCAACTTTTGGGTCCGGTGTGGAGGGTTTCAGTGGTGAAACAGGTTTGGGGCTCAGCATTGAAGTGCTTGGAGCTGAAGCAGTCGAGGACGGAGGGCTCTGAGCCAAATGAGGCAGATGGTGGGCTCAGCACCAAAAATTATGGGCTCCATGATGAAGAAGTCCGTTTTGGCTTCGGTTTCAGTGCCGAGCCCGTGGGCAGGGCGTCCTTTGCCGATGGTCGGTGTCTACCAAGACCTACCGGCAGGGGTGGCCCATGAAGCGCGGTATTGGGCGAAACAGTTGGTCTCTTGGGTGGCTCGACAGGGGCATGGGTACTCCCAGTCCACTGTCCTGGAGGAAGGTGCTTCATCTGTAATCCAATCTCAAGTTCTGAGCCAGAGCGGGAGTCCTGGACTGAAAAGGTCTCTTCCTCAGCTGCAGATGTCACATGCAGTTCTTCCTCTTCCTCATCAACATCTTGTCGGCCAAAGATGTTGGGTCTGTATTCCACTTCTTTGCGCTGCATCTTTCTACGACACGCCTGACAGTCTAGCAAAGTCATCTTCAATTGCAAAGACAGACAGGCCTCACCGTCCTCCTCCTTATGGTGAGGAGAAAAGCAGAGACTGCAAACCTGGTGGAGGTTGGACCGCGGATACTTTGCGTGGTAGATAGGACAGAATAGCAAATGGAGTCCATTCCAGTAGCAGCGCATTGTTGACTGAAGCTGATGAGGTGAAGAGGAGGCCTGAAGGCTGCTAGTTGAGTGTGTTGAATTAACAGGAGATAGTGAACAACAACCAGAAATAAGCCCGAAATCAGTCTTGAACCGAAGCACTGGAAACATGCCAGAGCCTACATGGCGGAAAGAAAACAATCTAACAATGGAGTCGATACACATGCGCAATATCACTGAGAGGAGGGGTCACTTTACCTCATGACTCTAAAGACAACTTCGAAGAACAACTTGCACACATCCGGCCCCAATACTTGATGGCAATAGTATGCAGAACATGCGTATCAACTGCCACGCATGCCAATCGAACTGTACGTTATTTAGGTAATTCACAGCAATTTAAAAGTATTTCAAATATTACATTTTAAAAAAACACAGCTGCCTGTCCGTTAAAGCTAGGTGGGTTGTGAAAGTTTGCTTGGCATTTTAAAAATTGGATTGTGGTTGTAAAAGGTTTAACGCACTGCTCTAGCCTATGGTACTTCCACTGAGGTAGTTACTTCAGAACAAGATATAAGGAGATCTTGGGCTAATGTGAGCTCTGGATCTGAAGCAGGCATTACGTTTGCGTCTGGGGCTACACCTCTGGAACAAAGTTGTTGGAACAGATGTGACCTTAGGTGCAAGTGAGGAGGTATAGGCCAATGCAGAATGGGGGCCAGGCAGGGGACAAACTGGATCAGTCAGCCACTGGGCAGGTCCTGCTGGCACAGGTCTGACTGAAGAACCTGGCAGATGTATGAAGCAGGAAGACGTTCCATGCGGACCCAGAATCACCTGAAAGAGCTTTTGCATGGCCTACTTCAAGGCCTCTATGTGTTGCAAGGTCGATGATGGTCTGGAAAATTCAGGGTACTTCAGGACATGCCAAGGGATAGGCTCAGAGTCCGATGAGGTCGAATTTTGAGTGTCAATGGCACAACATTTCTCCAGATGGTCAGTGACAGGAAGGAGAAGAATCCTCTTTAGACTGCTCATGCTTATGGTGAGACTTGTCTTCAACTTACCCAAGAACTGTGACTTGGAGTGGGACTAGTATCTGCGGTGTGATAAGGCCCATGTCTTGGAGCAAAACCAGACTAGTTTCTTGTATGTGGCTTTGTACAGCTTCACCTTGCACTCCTTGATGGAATTCAGGTACATCGGGGACCATTTGTCACAGAACTCAGAGTAACAAATGGACCCTAAACATCACAGGCAGACATCATGTGCTTAGTAACAAACATCTGCTTACTCAAAGGCAGCATGGTTTGCTTTGAATCCTGTGGTCTTTGGGGGGAGGGTGGAAGGCATAGTGCTAGCACATTATTTTGAAAAATGCTTTTGGGTTGTTAATACATTGCAACAACACATTTGAGTATAGTTCTAGATACACATCAAAGGGAAGGCAAAGAAATGGCATCCATATACATCTCTTTCTCATCACTTCTGAAGAAGGTGTGAAGATGCCGCATAGTATGATCATGCCACTTACTAGAATACAGACGAAGTTGCTGAAAAAAGTTATGGATCCACTTTAATGACACGGGAAATTCAAAAGGCAAGATATCTGTGGTTAGAAGTATCCATCAGAATGAAGTTTTTTTATAAATTCATGGTAGTTTACTACAGGTGAGAGGAAATATCACATGAAAAAAGTGGGAAGTCCA
Source organism: Pleurodeles waltl (assembly GCF_031143425.1). Classification (NCBI taxonomy): domain Eukaryota; kingdom Metazoa; phylum Chordata; class Amphibia; order Caudata; family Salamandridae; genus Pleurodeles; species Pleurodeles waltl. The sequence continues at coordinate 628,561,382 of NC_090449.1, forward strand.
GAAAGATAAAATCTGCCTACCAGTCCCACCTACGCTCTAGGATCTTCTCACAGGTCACAGAGCATCCCTCCTAGGATGCACAAGACCTGCTAAGGTGGCATGCTTCATGATTGGGCTGTGCATCTCCTTGGACAGGCAGTGCAATGGCCACCAGACCCCTGGGAACAGGGCTCTTTGCCAGAGATCTTTTAATGTTTTGTCTGTGAGACAGAGTGCATTGGCCTAGTAAGAGGTTCGGCACTGGTAGACTGGAATAGTGTTTCAGATTTTGAAAGTGATGAACTGCAGAGGTGCAAACTCACCTGTAGCAGAGAGCCCTGCAGTTAAGGACCAGTGGTTTTAAACCACCGGTTTATTTCTCACTCTGGTGGTGGATAGACTGACTTTCTGGAGGTGGCCTAAGCATGTAGCAGGTGAGTGTAGGCTGCGACTGGGCATGCCAGTGGGGAGGAGGGTAAGGAAAGTCGTCTGAGAGTTCCGTGTTTGGGGACACTCTAATCCTACGTGGCACACAGACATCCTGAGAGCCTTTTACATGTGTCTGCATAAACTGTAATACAGAAGGACTCACACAAATATATGCAGCCATTTCAGGTATACAGAAATGCCCAGGGGTCTATAAAAGATTGCAAATATTCACCTGGTGCACTCCTACAGACAAAGGTGTTCGTTTTCTCATAGATTAACAATGAAAATAGCAAAACAGTTTGAGGTCACTTACTGACAAAGCCGGGTCCAAAATTTGGAGGATTAGGTCGAATCATTTGAGGCGTTATACCTCCCTCCTAACAAAACAAAACAAAATATGTATGCATGTTCACTTTAATGTTGAAGACTGCATTTAAGTCAAAATACAGTTGGCTTTTAAAAACATTTACATCAGACTAAATTACCTGTCCAGTCCCATGCTGCAGTAGACTTCGTCCTTCGGTACTTTGTGTGCCAGACATCTGTTGATTTATGAATGGAAATCTGTTAAAATAATAAAGTCAATTATAAAAAAGTTCCATTCTAAATCGGAAATAAGAACGGGTATATCTGAAGAACCCTCATAAAAAGCACCTGTGCAAATGAAAAGGAAAATGTTACTTACCCAGTACGCATCTGTTTGTGGCATGCCGTGCTGTAGATTCACATGCTCTGCATGCTTCTGCCGTCTAGAGTCACAAGGTATACTGACTCTTTGTAGGAAGTTGGCTCTGTATGTACTATTTCAAAGTAAGAAATAGCATGCACAGAGTCCAAGGGTTCCCCTTAGAGGTAAGATAGTGGCAAAAGCAGATAATTCTAATGCTCTATTTTGTGGAAGTGTGGTGGAGCAGTAGGCTTATCAGAGGGTAGTGTTAAGCATTTGTTGTACACACACAGGCAATAAATGAGGAACACACACTCAAAGACAATTCCAGGCCAATAGGTTGTTATATAGAAATATATCTTTTCTTAGTTTATTTTAAGAACCACAGGTTCAAGATTTACAAACAATACTTTAAATGAAAGGTATTTCACTCAGGTATCTTAGGAACTTTGAATCATCACAATAGCATGTACAGTTTCGGCAAAAATGGCAATAAGCTATTTTAAAATTGGACACAATGCAAAATTCAACAGTTCCTGGGAGAGGTAAGTATTTGTTAGTTTCACAGGTAAGTAAAGCACTTACAGGGTTCAAAGTTGGGTCCAAGGTAGCCCACCGTTGGGGGTTCAGGGCAACCCCAAAGTTACCACACCAGCAGCTCAGGGCGGGTCAGGTGCAGAGGTCAAAGCGGTGCCCAAAACACATAGGCTTCGATGGAAATAGTGGTGCCCCGGTTCCAGTCTGCCAGCAGGTAAGTACCCGCGACTTCGGAGGGCAGACCAGGGGGGTTTTGTACGGCACCAGGGGGGGACACAAGTCAGCACAGAAAGTACACCCGGGTGCAGTGTGCAAACAGGGATCGGGTTCGCAATAGGTTTCAGTGGGAGACCAAGGGGTCTCTTCAGCGATGCAGGCAGGCAAGGGGGGGGGGGGGCTCCTCGGGGTAGCCACCACCTGGGCAAGGGAGAGGGCCACCTGGGGGTCGCTCCTGCACTGGAGGTCGGATCCTTCAGGTCCTGGGGGCTGCGGGTGCAGTGTGTTTCCCAGGCGTCGGATTCTTTGAAGCAGGCAGTCGCGGTCAGGGGGAGCCTCTGGATTCCCTCTGCAGGGGTCGCTGGGGGGGGGGGGTCAACTCTGGCTACTCACAGGGTCGCAGTCGCCAGGGAGTCCTCCCTGTAGTGTTGGTTCTCCGCAGGTCGAGCCGGGGGCGTCGGGTGCAGAGTGGAAAGTCTCACGTTTCCGTCGGGAAACGTGTGGTCTTTAAAAGTTGCTTCTTTGATGCAAAGTTGCAGTTTCTTTGAAACAGGGCCGCTGTCCTCTGGAGTTCTTGGTCCTTTTAGATGCAGGGTAGTCCTCTGAGGCTTCAGAGGTTGCTGGATCCCGGGGGACACGTCGCTGTTGCAGTTTTTCTCAAAGTGGGGAGACAGGCCAGTAGGGCTGGGGCCAAAGCAGTTGGTGTCTCCGTCTTCTCTGCAGGGCTTCAGGTCAGCAGTCCTTCTTTGTCTTCAGGTTGCATGAATCTGATTTCCTAGGTTCTGGGGAGCCCCTAAATACTGAATTTAGGGGGGTGTTTAGGTCTGGGAGGGTAGTAGCCAATGGCTACTGTCCTTGAGAGTGGCTACACCCTCTTTGTGCCTCCTCCCTGAGGGGAGGGGGGCACATCCCTATTCCTATTGGGGGAATCCTCCAAAATCAAGATGGAGGATTTCTAAAGGCAGGGGTCACTTCAGCTCAGGGCACCTTAGGGGCTGTCCTGACTGGTGGGTGACTCCTCCTTGTTTTAATCATTATCTCCCCTGGACTTGCTGCCAAAAGTGGGGGCTGTGTCCAGGGGCGGGCATCTCCACTAGCTGGAGTGTCCTGGGGCATTGTAACACGAAGCCTGAGCCTTTAAGGCTCACTGCTAGGTGTTACAGTTCCTGCAGGGGGAGGTGTGAAGCACCGCAACCCAGAGCAGGCTTTTGTTTCTGGCCTCAGAAAGCACAAAGGCCCTCACCACATGGGGTCAGAAACTCGTCTCTCAGCAGCAGGCTGGCACAGACCAGTCAGTCCTGCACTGAACAATTGGGAAAAATACAGGGGGCATCTTTAAGATGCCCTCTGTGTGCATTTTTTAATAAAGCCAACACTGGCATCAGTGTGTGTGTATTATTCTGAGAAGTTTGATACCAAACCTCCCAGTATTCAGTGTAGCCATTATGGAGCTGTGGAGTTCATTTCTGACAAACTCCCAGACCATATACTTAATATGGCCACAACTGTACTTACAATGTCTAAGAATAGACAGACACTATAGGGGCATATTGCTTATGCAGCTATGCCATCACCTGTGGTATAGTGCACCCTGCCTTAGGGGTGTAAGGCCTACTAGAGGGGTGACTTACCTATGCCACAGGCAGTACTTTGTGTGCATGGCATCCTGAGGGGGATGCTATGTCGACGTTGCCTTTTTCTCCCCACCAACACACACAATCTGCAATGGGAGTGTGCATGTGTTATGTTGTGCCACCCTAAGGGACCCCTCACCTATGGCCCTTGGTACATTTACTAAAGTGTTATCTGTGTGCCAGGGGTGTGCCAATTGTAGAAACAATGGTACAGTTTTAGTGAAAGAACACTGGTGCTGGGGCCTGGTTAGCAGGATCCCAGCACACTCTCAGTCAAATCAGCATCAATATTTGACAAAATGTGGGGTGTAAACATGCCAAAAGGGGCACTTTTCCACCCCGCCACCAAAACAAAAGAAGATTAGACTAGCCTTTCCCAAGAGAGTCTGCATGGGCAGTCCTAGGTGTGTTTTCCACAGCAAAGTTATTCCCTATAAGGAGATGGACCACCTCAAAAGATTAGGGTTCTCACCTTTCAATTGTATTAGCCACCTGAGAGGACTGTGGTCAGTCAGTTTGAACAATAAAGTGAGTACCAAAGACGTACCAAAGAAGTATGGACTCAACTTTTTTCAAGAACCAAACCACAGCAATGGCATCCTTCTCAATGGCACTTAAAGGCTGTTCCCTGGGGAGTAACCTCCTGCTAATGAAAGCAACAGGCTGGCCATGGCTATCATCATTGGTCTGAGACAGGACTGCTCCTATCCTATGTTCAGAGGCATCTGTCTGCACAATTAACTGCTTAGAGTAGTCTGGAGCTTTTAGAACTGGTGCTGAGCACATTACCTCCTTCAGGGTGTCAAAGGCCTTATGACAGTCAAGAGTCCAGTTCACCTTTCTGGGCATCTTCTTTTAAGTCAGTTCTATGGGGAGGGGGACGGGTGAGGGTATCACAATGAACCCATGCCCCTCAAAACATCCTATAGAAACCAGTCAAGCCAAGAAATGCCCTGACTTGAGTCTGGGTTTTTGGAGCTTCCCTGTCCAGAATTGTCTGGATCTTGGGATGCGAGGGTTGCACTTGGCCTCCACCTAGAAAGTGGCCCAAGAATACAACAGTGCCCTGCCCTATCTGACACTAAGGGTCTTGATAGTGAGGCATGCTGATTTCAGAGCCTGCAAAACCTTCTCCAGCTGGACCAGGTGATCCTGCCAGGAGGAGCTAAAGACAGCAATACCATCAAGATATGCTGCACTGAAGGACTCCAAGATGCCAAGGACTTGATTCACCAACCTTTGGAAGGTGGCAGGGGCATTCTTTAAGCCAAAGGGCATAACAATGAACTGATAATGCCCATCAGGAGTAGAGGATGCAGTCTTTTCTTTTGCTTCAGGTGCCATTCTGATTTGCCAGTACCCTGCAGTTAAGTCCAACGTACTGAGAAACTTTGCTGCACCTAATTTATCTATCAACTCATCTGCTCTTCGTATAAGGTGAGCATCTGTCTTGGTGACAGAGAGGAGACCTCTGTAGTCTACACAAAACCTCATCTCTTTTTTTTCCATCCTTGGAATGAGGTTTGGGAACTAGAACCAATGGGCTAGCCAAGGGACTGTCAGAGGGTTCAATAACCCCGGTCTCCAGCATCTTGTAGACTTCCACGTTGATGTTCTCCTTATCTTGGTCAGACTGTCGATAGAGATATTGGTCTTAATAGGTAAACTGTCTCATGGGCACATAGGTGGGTCTGTCCAGGGGTCAAGAAGAAGAGCCCTGCAAAATGCTGTAGGACTTGCTTGAAGTCAGTATGCTTTTGGGAAGGGGGGGTGTCTGATTAGACAACTCCATCCACTGACCCATCTTTAGGGTCATGACAGAGAAGGTCAGGGAGAGGTTCACTTTCTGCTTCCTAATCCTCATTAGTAACCATCAGTATGGTTACATCAGCCCTGTCACAGTAGAGTTTGAGGTGGTTCATGAGGATCACCCTCTCGGGTGCCCTGCTAGCGTCCAGGCACACCAAGAAGGTGACCACACTCCTCTTTTCTCGGGTAAGGGCCACTCCACCTGTCCTAGAGTGCCCTGGGAGTCACAGGCTACAGAACCCATACCTTCTGCCCTGGTTGGAACTCCACCAGTGCAGCATTTTGGTCATATCACTGCTTCTGGCGCAGTTGGCGGGCCTCAAGGTTTTTGGATGCCTTTTCCATGTACTCAGCCATCCTAGAGCGGAGGCCAAGTACACAGCCCACCACATCTTGCTTAGAGTCATGAAGAGGTCTCTCCCAACCTTCCTTCACAAGTGCATGTGGTCCCCCCAAAAGGGTGGCCAAACAGAAGTTCAAAGGGGGAAAACCCTACTCCTTTCTGAGGTACTTCTCTGTAAGTGAAAAGCAAGCATTGCAGGAGGACATCCCATCTCCTTTTGAGTTTTTCAGGGAGTCCCATGATCATGTCCTTCAATGTCTTGTTTAACCTTTCAACATGTCCATTGGATTGTGGATGGTATGGTATGGTATGGTGAACTTATAAGTCACCCCACACTGATTCCACATGTGTTTCAGGTACGTTGACATGAATTGTGTGCCTCTGTCAGACACCACCTCCTTAGGAAACTCTACCCTTGTAAAGCTACCAATAAGGGTCTTAGCTACTACAGCAGTTGTAGTAGACCTAGGAGAAATTGCTTCAGGAGATGTGGTAGCATGAGCCACTACTACCAGCATATAATGATTTCCTGAGGCTGTGGGTAGTTCAAGTGCACCCACAATGTCCACACAAATCCTTTCAAGGGGAGCCCCCACCACAGGTAGTGGAATTATGGGGGCCTTTGGGTGGCCACCTGCCTTACCATTGGCTTGGCAGGTGACAACAGCTGCAAAACACCCTCACCCTTTGGGACATGTTGGGGCAGTAGAAATGGCTGACAAGCCTATTTCAGGTTTTTTTCTGGCCCAGGTGCATAGCTAGGGGGATATCATGGACTAAAGTGAAGAGGAACTCCCTAAACTCCTAAGGCACTACCGCTCTCCTGGGTGCACCAGATTCAGGGTCGCTGCCCTCAGTGTATAGTAGTCCTTCCTTCCAATAAACCCTGTGGGAGCCACTGACATCTCTTTTCTCCTGTGCAGCTTCTTGCTGCTTCAGGCCCTCAAAAGTGGGACATGTTCTCTGTCTTTGGCACAGATGTTCCCTTGAGGGTCCAAATGGGCCCAAGAGCTATACCTGATAAGGATCCAACTCCATGGACTCACTTTCCTCAGAGGATAAGACTTCTTCCTGAGAAGAGAAATCTTGTGTTGTTGCTGTTAAGAAGCTGGTTCCCCCAGTATTCCTGCCTTTTCTCTTGGAATTTTGGGCCATTTTTCATGACTACAACACTTCTTTCTTCACCCTGTGCTCGGCTTTGTGCTCTAGTTTTCAACCTCACCAGTTCAGGGATTCCCAGCATGTCTGCATGGGTTTTGAGTTCTACCTTGCCCCAAGCTGAGGGCTCCAGATCATTCCCTAGCAAGCATCCTACTGGGATTGCAGAAGAGACCAATACCTGTTTCAGGCCAGTAACCCCTCCCCATTCTAAAGTCACCTTAGCCATGGGGTGGACCTTAGTTACATTGTCAGCACTGGTGACTGGATACGTTTGTCCAGCGAGATACTGCCCTGGGGAAACAGTTTTTCTGTCACCATGGTGACACTGGCACCTGTATACCTCAGGGATTCTCCTCTACTCTTTGGGATCAATTTTTTTAAATTTTTTATAAGCAACTTTATTAGTTTTGCATAACAACATAAAAACCAACAGGTCACATCTGCACCTCACAGGCATAGCATTATACAAGCCCCACGTAGTGAACATGAGTACATGATCGATACTAGCTATACTGGTCAGGGACAGGGTACACAATGGTCGTTGCATCTAAGGTGTAGCAGTTGAATGATTATCCCAAGTCCCTATCCACTTCCCCCCACACTCTCATACTTAGCAGGGCACCCTCTTGCTTCATATACTAGTGTAAGGAAATGACTCATTGGCATGGTTACCCCCTGACTTTTTGCCTTTGCTGATGCTAAGTTATGATTTGAAAGTGTGCTGGGACCTTGCTAACCAGGCCCCAGCACCAGTGTTCTTTCCCTAAACTGTACCTTTGTCTCCAAAATTGGCACAACCCTGGCACCCAGGTAAGTCCCTTGTAACTGGTACCCCTGGTACCAAGGGCCCTGATGCCAGGGAAGGTCTCTAAGGGCTTCAGCATGTCTTATGCCACCCTAGAGACCCCTCACTCAGCACATGCAAACTGCTTCTCAGCTTGTGTATGCTGGTGGGGAGAAAATGACTAAGTCGACATGGCACTGCCCTCAGAGTGCCATGCCAACCTCACACTGCCTGTGGCATGGGTAAGTCACCCCTCTAGCAGGCCTTACAGCCCTAAGGCAGGGTGCACTATACCACAAGTGAGGGCATAAGTCCATGAGCACTTTGCCCCTACAGTGTCTAAGCAAAACCTTAGACATTGTAAGTGCAGGGTAGCTATTAGAGTATATGGTCTGGGAGTTCGTCAAACACGAACTCCACAGTTCCATAATGGCTACACTGAAAACTGGGAAGTTTGGTATCAAACTTCTCAGCACAATAAATGCACACTGATGCCAGTGTGCAATTTATTGTAAAATACACCCAGAGGGCATCTTAGAGATGCCCCCTGAAAACATACCCGACTTCCAGTGTAGGCTGACTCGTTTTTGCCAGCCTGCCACACACCAGACATGTTGCTGGCCACATGGGGAGAGTGCCTTTGCCACTCTGTGGCCAGGAACAAAGCCTGTAATGGGTGGAGGTGCTTCGCACCTCCCCCTGCAGGAACTGTAGCACCTGGCGGTGAGCCTCAAAGGCTCACCCCCTTTGTTACAGCGCCGCAGGGCATCCCAGCTAGTGGAGATGCCCCCCCCCCCCTCCAGCGACTGCCCCCACTTTTGGCGGCAAGGCTGGAGGAGATTATTAGAAAAACAAGGAGGAGTCACCGACCAGTCAGGACAGCCCCTAAGGTGTCCTGAGCTGAGGTGACTCTTACTTTTAGAAATCCTCCATCTTGTAGAAGGAGGATTCTCCCAACAGGATTAGGGATGTGCAGGTGTAGCCACCCTCAAGGACAGTAGCCATTGGCTACTGCCCTCCCAGACCTAAACACACCCCTAAATTCAGTATTTAGGGGCCCCCAGAACCGAGGAAGAGAGATTCCTGCAACCTAAAGAAGAAGAAGGACTGCTGACCTGAAGCCCTGCAGTGAAGACGGAGACGACAACTGATGTGGCCCCAGCCCCACCGGCCTGTCTCCCTACTTCAACAAAATCTGCAACAGCGATGCATCCAACAGGGACCAGCGACCTCTGAAACCTCAGAGGACTGCCCTGCATCTAAAAGGACCAAGAAGCTCCTGTGAACAGCAGCTCTGTTCAAAATCCTGCAACTTCTTGCAAGAAAGAAGCAGCTTTAAGGACTTCTCATTTCCCGCCGGAAGTGTGAGACTTTCTACTCTGCACCCGACGCCCCCAGCTCGACCTGCGGAAAACCAACATTACAGGGAGGACTCCCCGGCGACTGAGAGCCTGTGAGTAGCCAGAGTTGACCCCCCCTGAGCCCCCAACACCTGCAGAGGAAATCCAGAGGCTCCCCCTGACCGCAACTGCCTGTAACAAGGAACCCGACGCCTGGAACCAGCACTGCACCAGCAGCCCCTAGGACCTGAAGGAACCGAACTCCAGTGCAGGAGTGACCCCCAGGCGACCCTCTGCCTAGCCCAGGTGGTGGCTACCCGAGGACCCCCCGTGTCTGCCTGCATCGTTGAAGAGACCCCCGGGTCTCCCCATTGCTTTCAATACAAAACCTGACACCTGTTTGCACTCTGCACCCGGACGCCCCTGTGCCGCTGAGGGTGTACTTTCTGTGCCTTCTTGTGTCCCCCCCTCCCGGTGCCCTACAAAACCCCTCTGGTCTGCCCTCCGAGGACGCAGGAACTTACCTGCTGGCAGACTGGAACCGGAGCACCCCTGTTTCCATTGAAGCCTATGTGTTTTGGGCACCACTTTGACCTCTGCACCTGACCGGCCTTGAGCTGCTGGTGTGGTAACTTTGGGGTTGCCTTGAACCCCCAACGGTGGGCTACCTTGGACCCAACTTTGAACTGTGTAAGTGTTTTACTTACCTGTGAACTTAACATTTACTTACCTCCCCCAGGAACCGTTGATTTTTGCACTGTGTCCACTTTTAAAATAGCTTATTGCCATTTTTGTCAAAACTGTACATGCTATTGTGATTATTCAAAGTTCCTAGAATATCTGAGTGAAATACCTTTCATTTGAAGTATTACTTGTAAATCTTGGACCTGTGGTTCTTAAAATAAATAAACAAAAGATATTTTTCTATATAAAAACCTATTGGCCTGGAGTAAGTCTTTGAGTGTGTGTTCCTCATTTATTGCCTGTGTGTGTACAACAAATGCTTAACACTACTTTTGAAGTACTTGAAAGTGAATCTCCTATTCGTGTGTCTGTTGGTGGGTCCTGCTTAGGAGATCCGCTAGCTGATTGTGTATTCCTGGAATGTATTCTGCTAACAGATGAAAGTGATTGTGAATTGCCCATTTCCATATAGTTTGGGCTAGAAAGGACAGTTAAGATGAATGTGTCCCACCTTGTTTCTTCAGGTAATACATGGTTGTCATATTGTCTGTTTTTATCAGCACAATGTACAAGTTACTTACCTTAGGTAACAAAATATCTGGTAGAGACATTCTAGTTGCAGATTCCTTACCTTTGAATTTCCCCAGGTGTCAGACTGGATCCGGAGAATTTTTCTTCGAGCAGTACCTCTGCGCTCTGCCAGGTGGCGTCGGTAGTCTCCGCGGGTGTCGTTGTCGTCGCGCTTGCCGTGATGGCGTTGCGGTCATATATTAGCGCCACCCTGGTGCGCTGTTGTCAGTTTCTTTTCATGACGTTCCACGCCAGTAGCGCAGAGCCATGAAGAACACAGAGTGGTGCGCCAAAACTAGGGCCGTCAAGGGAAAGTTCCTGTCCCTAAAAATCAGTTTGCAGTGCGGGGAGGATGGGCGGGTCAGTAAGGAATCTGCAACTAGAATATGTCTCTACCAGCTATTTTGTTGCCATAGGTAAGTAACTTGTACATCTGATAGAGACTTCTAGTTGCTGATTCCTTACCTTTGAATAGATACCCGAGCAATACCATCTCCGGTGGTGGGCTGTTGTAAGGAAATGCCTCCTTGGCATGGTTACCCCCTAACCTCTTGCCTTTGCTGATGCTACATTTTGACTGAAAGTGTGCTGGGACCCTGCTAACCAGGCCCCAGCACCTGTGTTCTTTCCCTAAACTGTACCTTTGTCTCCACAACTGGCACAACCCTGGCACTCAGTTAAGTCCCTTGTAACTGGTACCCCTGGTGCCAAGGGCCCTGATGCCAGGGAAGGTCTCTAAGGGCTGCAGCATGTCTTATGCCACCCTGGGGACCCCTCACTCAGCACATGCAACACTGCCTTACAGCTTGTGTGTGCTGGTGGGGAGAAAATGACTAAGTCGACATGGCACTCCCCTCAGACTGCCATGCCAACCTCACACTGCCTGTGGCATAGATAAGTCATCCCTCTAGCAGGCCTTACAGCCATAAGGCAGGGTGCACTATACCACAGTTGAGGGCATATGTGCATGAGCACTATTCCCCTACAGTGTCTAAGCAAAACCTTAGACATTGTAAGTGCAGCGTATCCATAAGAGTATATGGTCTGGGAGTTTGTCATACACGAACTCCACAGTTCCATAATGGCTACACTGAAAACTGGGAAGTTTGGTATCAAACTTCTCAGCACAATAAATGCACACTGATGCCAGTGTGCAATTTATAGTAACATACATCCAGAGGGCATCTTATAGATGCCCCCTGAATACCAATTCGACTTCTAGTGTAGGCTGACCAGTTTCTGCCAGCCTGCCATACACCAGAAATTTTGCTGGCCACATGGAGAGAGTGCCTTTGTCACTCTGTGGCTAGGAACAAAGCCTGTACTGGGTGGAGGTGCTTCTCACCTCCCCCTGCAGGAACTGTAACAACTGGCAGTGAGCCTCAAAGGCTCACCGCTTTTGTTACAGCGCCCCAGGGCATCCCAGCAAGTGGAGATGCCCACCCCCTCCAGCCACTGCCCCCACTTTTGGCGGCAAGGCTGGAGGAGATAATGAGACAAACAAGGAGGAGTCACCCACCAGTCAGGACAGCCCCTAAGGTGTCTTGAGCTGAGGTGACCCCCCACTTTAGAAATCCTCCATCTTGAGTTTGGAGAATTCCCCCAATAGGATTAGGGATGTGGCCCCCTCCCCACAAGGAGGAGGCACAAAGAGGGTGTAGCCACCCTCAAGGACAGTAGCCATTGGCTACTGCCCTCCCAAACCTAAACATACCTCTAAATTCAGTATTTAAGGGCTCCACAGATCCCAGGAAATCAGATTCCTGCAACCTGAAGAAACAAGAAGGGCTTCTGACCTACAAGCCTGCAGAGGAGGAGGAAGACGACAACTGCTTTGGCCACAGCCCTACCAGCCTGTCTCCAACTTCGAAAACCTGCTTCAGCTACGCATCCGACAGGGACCAGCGTCCTCTGAAGCCTCAGAGGACTGCCCTGGACTAAAGGACCAAGAAACTCCAGTGAACAGCGGCCCTGTTCAAAACCAGCTACTTCTTTGCAACAAAGAAGCAACTTTCAAAGACTGCAAGTTGCCCGCTGGAAGCGTGAGACTTCACACTCTGCACCAGACGCCCCCGGCTCGAGATCCAGAGAACAAACAACTCAGGGAGGACTCCCCGGCGACTGCAAGCCCGTGAGTAACCAGAGACGAGCCCCCTGAGCCCCCACAGCGACGCCTGCAGAGAGAATCCAGAGGCTTCCCCTGACCGCTACTGCCTGGAACAAGGGACCCGACGCCTGGAACCAACACTGCACCCACAGTCCCCAGGACCTGAAGGAACCGAACCTCGGCGCAGGAGTGACCACCAGGCGACCCTCTGCCTTGCCCAGGTGGTGGCTGTCCCGAGAAGCCCCCCCCCCCCTGTGCCTGCCTGCACCGCAAGTGACCCCTCCATTGTTTCCTAACTGAAACCCGACGCCGGCTTTGCACACTGCACCCGGCTGCCCCTGAGTCGCTGAGGGTGTGTTTTGTGTGCCTGCTTGTGTCCCCACCAGCACTCTACAAAACTCCCCTGGTCTGCCCCCGAGGACGCAGGTACTTACCTGCTGGCAGACTGGAACCGGAGCACCCCTGTTCCCCATAGGCGCCTATGTGTTTTGGGCACCTCCTTGACCTCTGCTCCTGACCGGCCCTGAGCTGCTGGTGTGGTAACTTTGGAGTTGCCTTGAACCCCCAACAGTGGGCTGCCTATGCCCCAGAACTGAGACTTGTAAGTGTTTTAATTACCTTCTAATCTAACCTTTACTTACCTCCCCCAGGAACTGTTGATGTGTGCACTGTGTCCACTTTGAAAATAGCTTATTGCCATTTTTACAAAGACTGTATATGATGTTGCTTTTATTCAAAGTTCCTAAAGTATCTAAGTGAAGTACCTTACATTTAAAGTGTTTAAAGTAAATCTTGAACCTGTAGTTCTTAAAATAAACTAGGAAAATGTATTTTTCAATATAAAAACGTGTTGGCCTGGAGTAATTCTTTGAGTGTGTGTTCCTCATTTATTGCCTGTGTGTGTACAACAAATGCTTAACACTACCCTCTGATAAGCCTACTGCTTGACCACACTACCACAAAATAGAGCAATAGAATTATCTGCTTTCGCACTATCTTACCTCTAGGGGGAACCCTTGGACTCTGTGCACACTATTGCTTACTTTGAAACAAGTATATACAGAGCCAACTTCCTACAGCAGTGAACCAAGATCACACCAAAAAGTCCTGCAGGAATGAATGGCCAAGGTAGACATCCCTTTGGACCTGATTGTCCAGGCAGTAGAGCTTGGTAAAAGTGTGCAGAGGTGCTCACATTGCTGCCTGACAAATCTCCAGGACTGGAACGCCCTATGCTAGCGCTGTGGTAGCAGCAGTAGCTCTGGTGGAGTGAGCTTGCAAACCTTCAGGGGGGTGCTTTTTAGTCAGAGCGTAGCACATTTTGATGCATAAGAGTACCCATCTTAAAATGGTCCTCTTCTGCACCGCCTTCCCCTTCTTTGCACCTTCATAGCCTACAAAGAGTTGATCGTCCAACCGGAAGTCTTTGGTACGATCAAGATAGAACACCAACACTCTTTTTGGGTCCAGACAGTGGAGTCTCTCTTCTTCATGAGAGGGATGTGGGGGTGTATAAAAGGTAGGCAACGTGATGGACTGTCCGACATGGAAGGGTGTCACTACCTTGGGTAGAAAAGAAGCCCTAGTGCGAAGCACCATTTTGTCAGGGTGTGTGGCAAGAAAAGGTGGCTTAGATGACAGAGCCTGAAGTTCACTAACTCTGCTGGCAGAAGTAATGGCAACTAAACAGATTGTCTTTATAGTTAAGAGCCTTAGAGGACAGTTGTGAAGCTGTTCAAAAGGGGTACACAAGGTAAGTTAAGACCAGGTTGAGGTCCCATTGGGGAATGATGAATGTGATAGGAGGAAAAAGATGTGTGAGGCCTTTAAGAAACCTCCCAACTATGGGAGATTTAAATAAGGAAGACTGATCAGGTAACCTTAAAAAAGCAGAGGTAGAGAGATATCCCTTAAGAGTGCCCAAGGTGGAACCCTGCCAGGCAAGAGAAAGAATAAAGAGAAGAACTTGAGAGAGAGAAGCAGATAGAGGATTGACAGAATTGCTAATGCACCATGCCACAAATTTCTTGCAACAACAGGCATGTAGAGTTTTGGCCTGGCTGCCAAGATAACATCACAGACTTAGGCACGTTGATAGTGAACCCCAGCGAATGCAAAAGGTTTGCCGTAGTCTGGAGGTGGGAGACGACTGTCTGGGGCGAGTTCGCCTTCAAGAGCCGATTGTTGAGGTAGGGGAAGACTAGGACCCCTAACCTGCGCAGATGAGCTGCCACCACTACCATCACTTTCGTGAACACCCGAGGGGCACTGGTAAGGCTAATGGGGAGCACGGTAAACTGAAAGTGCTTGTGACCTACCACGAATCGTAGGTAAACCCGGAGGGCCGGCAAAACGGGAATGTAGAAGTATGCGTCTTACAAGTCCAACGCTATCATCCAGTCTCCGGGATCCAGGGCAGATAGGGCCTGAGCCAATGTCAACATTTTGAACTTCTTTTCTTAGGAAGAGATTGAGGGACTGAAGATCTAATATAGGTCAAAGACCTTTGTCCTTTTTCGGAACCAGAAAGTAGCAGGAATAGAAACCACGACCTACTTCTGGCAACGGAACCCTCTCTATAGCTCCTTTGGCCGAAAGGGCTTGGACTTCCTCGCGGAGAAGTGCCATATGAACCTCCGATATCTGACTGTATGAAGGTGGCATTGCTGGAGAAGATGTCTCGAAGGGGAGGGAGTAACCCCTTCGGACAATTTGGAGCACCACCTGCCCGAGGTAATGGCTTTCCATTGGGGCAGGTGATGGCATATCCTGCCACCTACTGGCTCCTGATGTACCTGCAGTCTAGGAAGGCTTGGAGGCTGAGGAGGGGGTGGGGGTGGGGGTGGACTGGACGACCCGCTAGCTCCCTGATACCCGGAAATGTGGGATCCCTCGTCCGCAGCCGCACAGGGACTGTACAGCATGTGCGGGTCTGTGGCCAGGTGGAAAAGGACGCAGTTGGGTGTCCCTTCCGTAGCCACGAAAGGGGCAAAAGGCGGACTGCTGGGGTCTAGGTACGGGCGCTAGGCCAAGGGACTGGGCCGTGGCTCAGGAATCCTTAAAGCACCCGAGCACAGAGTCTGCCTTCTCTCAAAAGAGACGTGTGCCATCAAAGGGCATGTCCATCAAGGATTGCTGGACATCCCCTGAAAAGCTAGACATTCTCAGCCAGGCCTGGCTTCTCAATGCCAGTGTCGATGCAACCCAGCTGCCCAAAGAGTCGGTCGTATCCAGTCTACAACAAATCATTAATTTAGCTGCATCCCTCCCATCTGTTACGGCTTGGGACAGGACAGTCCAGGCCTCCTCCGGAACTGTAGGCAGCAGTTGCGCAATCATATCCCAGAGAGTATGGGAATAGCGGCCCAAAGGCATGCAGTGTTCACGGACCGCAGCGCTAGACTGTTAGAAGAAACCAACTTCTTACGCAAATTATCCAGTCTTTTTGATTCCCTATCCGGGAATGCGGCAGGAAATGCGCCAGATGAAGAAGAAGCCTAGACGATAAGGCTCTCAGACGTGGGGTCAGGAATTTAGGGTCTGACGACGCAGGCTGATGGCGGCGGGCAATTGTCCTATTCAGAGGAGCCCATGTGCTGGGTCTGGACCAAGTACCCAAAAGGATGTCTGTCAGTGCTTCATTGAAAGGTAAAAGGGGTTCAGAAGAGGAAGACCCCGGATGAAGCAAGTCGGTAAGGATGTTAGGTCTAACCTCCACAGAAGGAAGATCGAGGTTCAAGACCTCAGTCGCCCTTCTCACCACCATAGAGTAAGAAGCACCCTCCTCCATAGCCACGCTAGGAGGAGAGAGCATACCCAGTGTCAGGGAAGGTGTCAAGTCCACTAGCATCACCCAAATCCTGTACCCAGTCCATTTGTGGGTCAAGCTAGTATTCTAAAGGGTCCAGCGACTCCTCCATACTCTCCCTGTATCCATACTCACAAGAATAAGGGTCTGGTTCAATCCTGGGCCCAGGAGAGCCCACGGAGAGCCCACGGAGAACGGAATCGCCTTTGGGTCGTCAGGTATGAGTATGGGATCGACGTCAATTGCGGGCCCAACCGACATCGGGAGCATCGACATCTGACCCGACACCAGGGAAGGTCGCCGTGGCACGACCGGCGTCGGGACGGATCCGTGATTGGATCCGGAGGGGCCCTTTAGAGCAGAGGCCAAAGCTGACGGCTTTGAAACCGAAGGGACCCCAACCGACCACCTGTGCCCGAAGCCTCCAAAGGTGGGTTGACCGCCCAAAAATGAGGCGTATGGCCTCGTAAAACTCTGAGTTGGGCAGGGGTGGCTCCGGCTCCCGGGAAGTCGGGGAATCACTGAGCCGACCCAGAAGAAGGCTCTGTTGACAGAGGCTTAGAGCGTCGATGCTCTTCTGGCGTTGTATCATCCGATCGACGGGGTGAAGTTGAAGAAAGCTGGTCTTTCTTTGACTTCTTTTTGTGATCCGAATGTCCCGATGACTTGGAGGACGAAGAGTGGTGGCGACTCCATGGCTGATCTCTACACGTTTCACTCGATTGGGACCATGAGCGCCGTGGAGTCGAGTGTCAGGCCGACATCAGCTTTAGGGACTGCTCCCTCAAAGCCTTCGGGTTCATGGCCCAACACTCGGAGCACGACTTTGGGTCGTGTTCGCGCTCCAAACACCATAAGCACACGAGATTTAGATCCATCACAGGCACAGTTCGGTGACTGGAGTCGCAGTGCTTGAATCCGGTCTTGCGGGACATCCCTCGACGCATCCACGAACTCGACAAAAATGTCAACATAGTAAAAAAATAACTGAGGTAGCTCTTCTCCAGATCTGCCCGTAGGCTGGCGCGGAAAGAAAAGAACTGACGTCAGCGCGTCAGGGTGGTGTCTATATACGACGGAAACCTCATCACGGCGAGCACGACGCCAATGATGCCCGTGGAGTTGACTGATGCCACCTGACGGCGCGCAGAGGTACTGCTTGAAGAAAAATTCTCCCGATCCAGTCCGACGCCTGGGGAAATTCAACGGTAAGGAATCGGCAACTAGAAGTCTCTAGCAGATCTTGTGTTTGAGAAGGGGTTGAAACCCTTTTAGGGCAGGGAGCACAGCTAATAATTCTAAATTGTTTATGTGAAAATGTCGCTGTTTTGAATCCCATTCCCCTTGAATGGTGAGATGAACTCCACAACCTATCATTGATGCATCTGTTGTTATTGTGGTCTGAGGCACAGGGTCTTAAAATGACTGCCCCTTCATTAAATTGCTGAGATTCCACCAATGAAGGGACTTGTGCGTTTGGCGGTCCAACAACGCTAGATCTTGCAATTGACCCTGTGCTTGAGACCATTGCTGTGAGAGGCACTGTTGGAGTGTCCTCATGTTGAGTCTTGCATGCAGTACTATTGCTATGCAGGATGCCATCATTCCTAAGATTTTCATGATAATTCTTACAGTGTATTGTTGATTTGGCTGCATTTGTAGTATGAGATTTTGGAAAGCTTGTATCCTTTGTGTATTTGGATAGGCTAAAGCTCTTTGCATATTTAAAATAGCACCTAGGTAAGGTTGTACCCTGTGCTGGCTGAAGATGAGATTTTTGGTAGTTGAGAATGAACCCTAGTGTATGTAGGGTTGCTATTAGGTATTGAGTGTGTTGTTGGCATTGTATAAAATTGCTTGATTTTATTAGCCAATCGTCTAGATATGGAAGGACATGTATGTGCTGCCTTCTAAGGTAGGCTGCCACTAACGCTAGACATTTTGTGAATACCCTTGGAGCGGTTATGCCGAATGGTAGAACTTTGAACTGATAATGTTTTCCTGCTATCACAAACCTGAGGTATTTTCTGTGAGCTGGATGGATGGGTATATGGAAATACGCATTTTTGAGGTCTAATGCAGGCATGTAATCTTGTTTTTGTAGTAGTGGAATGACGTCCTGCAGAGTTACCATGTGAAAGTGTTCTAACAGTATATATAGATTTAGAGATCTGAGGTCTAGGATGGGTCTGAGAGTGCCATTCTGTTCCTTGCTGAGAATGTGGGACCAATTCTATTGCTTGTTTTAGTAGTAGCAATTGTACTTCTTGCTGTAATAGAATGTTGTGTTCAGGGGACAGCTTGTGATAACCTGGAGGAATGTTTGGAGGGGTAGAAATGAATTCTAGGCAATAGCCATTGCGGATAATTGACAATACCCAATGATCTGTGGTAATGTTTTGCCAATGGGAGTGTAATTGCTGCAGTCTTCCCCCCCACAGGAGATGTGTCGGGTTGAAGGATGGCAAATAGGTCACTGTTTAGATGGGGTAGTGGCTTGTTTTGAAGTTTGGAACTTGCCTATGTTTTCTAAAGTATTGGCCTCTGTAAGACCCTCTAAATCCCCTATCTCTGGTATTGCTGCTGTTGCCCTTGCTTTGCCTGGGAGGTAGAAGCCTGTGGATTGTGGCTTGAATCCTCCTCTCAACTGTTGTCTGTGAAAGGAGCCTCTATAGGGTGTTGTGTATAATGTTCCCATTGCTTTGGCAGTGTCCGATTCTTTCCTCAGTTTTTCTATGGCCATATCAACTTCAGGGCCAACCAAATGCTTCTTATTAAAAGGCATGTTGAGCACTGCCTGCTGGATTTCTGGTTTAAAACCATAAGAACGTAGCAATGCATGTCTACGTATAGCAATGGCAGTATTGACACTTCTAGCTGCTGTACCTGCAGCATCAAGGGCAGACCGTATCCGATTATTGCTTATGGCCTGACCCTCCTCTACAATTTGCTGTGCCCGTTTTTTGGTGTTCCTTTGGGAGGTGCTGTAGGAGTTCCTGCATCTCGTCCCAGTGGGCTCTATCGTATCTCGGTAGCAAGGCTTGCGAGTTGGCAATTCGCCATTGGTTGGCCGCCGATGTGACCACTCTTTTGCCAGCAGCATTGAATTTCCTACTCTCCTTATCAGGTGAGGAGCATCCCCTGATGACTGGCTATTAGCCCTCTATCTAGCCGCACTTACTACCACCGAGTCTGGCGGAACTTGGTACTTAATATAATCAGGGTCTGTAGGAGCAGGTTTATACTTTTTATCAATGCGTGGAGTAATTACTCTAGCTTTGACTGGCTCACTAAATATTTGTTCTGCATGTTTAACCATACCAGGTAGCATACGAAGGCATTGATATCTTAAGTGGGTGGAGGATAGAGTGTTAAAGAGAAAATCCTCTTCTAGGAGGTCAGTGTGCATAAGCATCCCATGGTATGCTGCTGCCCTGGAAACAACCTGCGAGTATGCAGTAGTGCCCTCTGGTGGAGAAGGCTTGGAAGGGTATAAATCAGGGTCATTGTCAGGAATAGGACCTGGGTTGTCTAGATCCTAAGGATCCACTCTATCACCATGTGAATACTGTGAATGAGTTGGTGAAGGTAAAGGTGGTGGGCTACTGGGTGGAGGCAAAAAAGAAAGTTGTGGTGAATGAGGGGGAGAAGTATGGGCAGGTGTTGGCTTCTCCTTCTGTTTATAAATTCTTGCTGGTGGTTGAGCAGTGTCTAAGTGTTCCTGAAAGGTCTGCTTCCTTTTGGTTTGCAGAGGAGGTGCAGTAACTCTTTTGCCAGTCTCTTTGTGGAGGTGAATCCTGGATTGTCTTTCATCCATAACCTCAATGATAGGCTGAATCGCAGTGTCCTCATCAGGAGGTCCAATAAGATTGTTCATGCAGTGATTCTTAGCTCTGTTTAAGATGGCTTGAAAGCCCTTTATCTTCTGAATAAGATGATTTTTCCGGTTCTGAAGATGGAAGCTTTTTCGGTCCAGAAAACGTAGTCGGTTGTTTCGGCTCTGAAGCAGGGCGTCAAGGCTTCGACTCCAAGGAGTGAGGACGCTTGCTCGAGTCCGCAGCAGATCTCTTCATGGATGTACTGTACTCCGATACTGACGGAGTGGCCTTTTTCGGCACCGGACACGAAGGTCGGTCGACGATAGTCTTTTTTCAGGTCGAACCATGGCTCTCTCTCAGTGGTGTACCCAAGGCCTTCAATGGTTTTTTATATGTGGGCGTAGGGGCAGACGTACTCGTGTTGTCCAGCAGTGATAGGCCTCTGATGGAGACCGCTGTCTGCGCCTGTTCTTCCTCCATGATGCTGAGATGTTCTGTACTTTTTGACGCCATTTCCAATCTTCTGGCTCTCCAATCACGCAGGGTCTTCTTGGATCGAAACAATCAACAGACCTCACAATCTTCTTCTTTGTGATCGGGAGAAAGACACAGATTACAAACAAGGTGTTGATCTGTGTAGGAAAATTTAGCGTGGCACGAGGGCAAAATCGAAATGGAGTCTGGTTCATCAGGCTTTGATGCGGTAGGCCCAAAACAGGCCTGAGTCAGGCGCACATGCCCAGAAGGGCGTAATCTAGTTTCCGACTGTACTATTGGTTCGAGGCTAGGTGGAAACGCAAATCGAAACAATACGATTAAGGGAGTTTTCTAAAGTTTCCGATTTGAAATCTTGGAGCGAGAGGAAACACATCCGAACCCGACAGCTGAAAGAAAACAATCTAACAATAGAGTTGATGCCCATGCGCAGAATGACTGAGGAGGAGGAGTCACTTGATCCTGTGATTCCGAAAAGACTTCTTTGAAGAAAAAACAACTTGTAATACTCAGAGCCCAACACTAGATGGCAGAATAATGCATAGCATGTGTATCTGCAGCTACATATGCCATTGAACATATATACATATGTACAAATGAGTACTAAAATGACTACAGGCTCCCAGGGAGGAGGGAGGGCACATGTGAATCCGCAGCACTACGTGTCACGAACAGATGTACTCTAAGTAAGTGACATTTTCCGTTCAATGGCATGTGTAGCTGCAGATATACATGCTGTGCATAGACTAAAAAGCAGTTCTCCTCCCAAAAAAGCAGTGGTTAGCCTGTAGGAGTTGAAGTGGTTTGAAATAGTGTTTTTAGCACTGCTTGTCCAACATTGTCTAGTTGTCTAGATAAGACATCCACACAGTAATGCTTTGTGAATGTAAGTGATGTGGACCATGTGGCAGCTTTGCATATATCTGCAATTGGTATATTTCCTGTGGAATGTGCTTTTGGAGTTATTAATAGTTGCCTTATTGCCTTAAGGTAGTGTTGTGTAGCCATTTTAGTTATAGCTCCATGCATGTTATTTTTACACACTAGGCCACTGTGCACTTTAACCTAGATATATTTTACTCCATGTCGTCTTATTATTGTTACAATAACCATTTTTATGGTCTTGTTTTATTTTCTGTTTATCTAACTGTTTTTGCCTAGGCTAGCACTCTGTTCTCAAACAAGACATTCTTGATCACTCTGTGCTTCTTCCAAGGCTACAGCACGGTACATTGCCGGTGAACGTGGTAGAAGTTTAGTCTCCAACATTCGTAGAAAATACATATCCTTACGTAGGGACATTTTCTCAGAGCATCAGTTGTGTTGTTATAAAAACACTTGCTTGTCCCTTACACGTCAGCCAGTGAACCACGACTGTATGCGGATTGCTGAATGCTTCGCTACAGATGCTAACGCAGACCGCAGGCCTTTGCTCAGGAATGGGGGTTGATGTCCTCTGAGGGGAACCTGAAGGGCAGAATTAGAGTTTAACATGCTGTGCTCGATCATGACCTTGGTAGGAATTTGTCCATCGATTATAGTGACAATATGATAGCGTTGTTTTTATGCTTCACTTTTCTCATCACAATTTTAATACTGTCATGTTGTGTTGTCCTGGTTATTGCAGCTCATGCTTTGCTATCTAGGATGCAGTCGTTTTATTAAACTCATTACTGAAACATATACTGCTCCTGTTTGTCATTTATATATGAGACTACATTGCAAATGAGAGAAACGGATGAGATCGTAGTGACCAAGACTTCCCTGAGAAGCCAAGTATGCCATGCTCTCGGCTGCCCAGTTATCACTATCCTTGGGTAGAGATGAGGCACTACTAGTTGGACGGAGTAAAACCCGGATTGAAGCGACAGGTGTCACCTGCAGTGGGTAAGACTTAGTCTCCCACACCGCGGGCGATACTGTTGCTCAAAATCCAGTAGTCTCATTAGAATAATGAGAGCCTACGCGACAGTAGCATGTTTGAATACATCTCACAATCCATCTAGCTAGTCCTTGTTTTGAAATGGGATTACCTTGATGAAGTTGTTGGAAAGCAACCAAAAGCTGATTAGTTTTCCTAATAGTCTTTGTTCTGTCTACATAATACATTAGAGCTCTTTTAAGGTCAAAAGTGTGTAGAGCTCTTTCGGCAGTAGAGTCTGGCTGTGGAAAGAAGACTCACAATTCCACTAACCGATTAATGTGAAAAGGTGAAACCCCTTTAGGTAAGAATTTTGGGTTTGTCCTAAGTACTACTTTGTGTTTGTGTACTTGGAAGAATGGTTTCTCTAGAGGAAATGCTTGAATTTCACTTATTCTTCTTAATTAAGTAATTGCTACTAAGAAAGCAACCTTCCCATGTGAGAAACTGAATAGCACAAGAGTGCATGGGTTCGAATGGGGAGTCCCATTAGTCTTGCAAGTACAATATTAAGATTCCATGCAGGAACTGGTGGAGTTTTGGGTGGAATAATGCGTTTAAGTCCTTCCATAAATGCTTTTATGACAGGAACTCTATAGAGTTAAGTATGTTGTATGGTTTGTAGGTACGCTGATATGGCTGTTAAATGAATTTTAATAGAGGAAAAAGCAAGGTTTGCTTTCTGTAAATAAAGCAAATAGCACACAATGGCCCTCATTATGAAGCCGCCCACCATGATCTGACTGCCGGGCGTCCGCCAATGCGGCCGCACTCCGGCTGCAGTAATTTTGAGATCCCTGCTGGGCCGGCGGGGATCTCGGCCGCAACACAGGAGCCGGCTCCAAATGGAGCCGGCGGGGTTGCTGGCCATGCGACGGGTGCAGTTGCACCCGTCGCGCTTTTCACTGTCTGCTATGCAGACAGTGAAAAGCTGCATGGGGCCCCCAGGGGCCCCACGACTCCCCGTAACACCAGCCTTTTCCTGACAGTTCAAACCGCCAGGAAAAGGCTGGCGGTCGGGGACTCTTATTCCCCTTGGCAGGCGGATTATCACCTCCGGGGCAAATGTGGCAGGAAACCGCCAGTGCGACCGCGGCGGAAGCGTAATGACCTTGGAAGTACCGCCAGTCTGTTGGTGGTGCTTCCGTCATAACAGCCCTGGCGGTCTTAGACCACAAGGGTTGTAATGACCGCCAATATCTTGTACTGGCCCTTTAAGTGGAACTATATTTTTAGGTTGCAGTTGTATACAAACCGTTTCCACTTATTTGCATAGCATTGTCTGGTTGTTGGTTTACATGCTTGTTTTAAAACGTTCATACATTCTAATAGAAGCTGTAAATATTCAAATTCTATAACTTCAGGAGCCTAATTGCTAAGTTGAGTACACTGGGATTGGGATGCCTGATTTGACCTTTGTTTTGAGTTAACAGATCTGGTCTGTTTGGAAGTTTGTGATGGGGCACTACTGACACATCCAGGAGTGTTGTATACCAGTATTGTCATGCCCATGAGGGAGATATGAGTATCATGGTGAGAGAGGTGTGACGCATTTTGTTGACCAGAAACTGAATTAACGGGAGAGGGGGAAAAGCGTAAGCAAATATCCTTGACCAGTTTATCCACTGAGCATTGCCCTTGGACTGAGGGTGTGGGTGTCTGGATATGAAGTTTTGGCATTTTGCGCTTTTGTTTGTTGCGAAAAGGTCTATGTTTGGTGTTCCCCACATTTGAAAGTAATATTGAAGTACCTGTGGGTGAATCTCCCACTCGTCTATTTGTTGTTGCGTCCTACTTAGAAGGTCTGCTAGCTGTTGTTTATTCCTGGGATATATTCCGCTAGTAAGTGATTCTGATTGTGAATTGCCCATTTCCATATTGTTTGAGCTAGAAGGGACAATTGGGATGAATGTGTCCCCCCATGTTTTTTCAGATAATACATTGTTGTCAGGTTGTCTGTTCTGATTAATACGGTTTTGCGTATGATCTGAGGTTGGAATGATGTGATGGCTAGGAACACAGCTAATAATTCCAAGTGGTTTATGTGGTAAGTTGATTGTTTTGAGTCCCAGTCCCCTTGTATGGTTAGATTGTTGACATGGGCTCCCCAACCTGTCGCTGACGCACCTGTTGTGATTATGGTCTGTGGCACTGGGTCTTGAAAGGACCGCCCTTTTGTTAAGTTGGTGTGATTCCACCATTGCAGAGATTTATAAGTTTGGCAGTCTAACAACACTAGATACTGTAAATGACCCTGTGCCTGAGACCATTGCTGTGAGCGACACTGTTGCAGTGGTCTTATGTTTAGGCTTGCATGTGGTACTATTGCTTTACATGATGCCATCATTTCCAATAGCTTCATGATAAATCATACTGTGCAAGTTTGATTGACCTGGATTTGTGATATGAGGTATTGAAAAGCCTGTATCCTTTGTGGATTTGGGTAGCCTAATGCTATTTGAGTATTGAGAATTGCACACAGATAAGTTTGAATTTGTGCTGGTTGAAGATGGGATTTCTGGTAATTGATTGTGAACTCTAGTGTGTGTAGGTTATCTATTGTGTGTGTTGTTGACACTGTAGAATGTTGTTGGAGTTTATTAACCAATCGTCTAGATAAGGGAAGACATGTATGTGCTGTCTTCTGAGGTAAGCCACTACTACAGCTAGACATTTTGTGAACACTGTTGGTGCTGTTGTTACCCCGAAGGGTAGTACTTTGTATAGGTAGTGGTTGCCTGATATTACGAACCTTAGGTACTTGCGGTGAGCTGGATGTATGGGAATGTGGAAGCAGGCGTCCTTTAGATCTAATGTGGTCATGTAATCGTGTTTTTGTAGTATGGGAATAACGTCCTGTAGAGTAACCATGTGAGAATGTTCTAACAGGATATATAGATTTACAGGTCTGAGATCTAGAATGGGTCTGAGAGTACCATCCATTTTTGGTATAAGGAAGTATAGTAAGTATACTCCTGTCCCTTGCTGTGAGATGGGAACTATTTCTATTGCCTCCTTTAGTAATAGAGATAGTACCTCTTGTTTTAGTAGAACAGTATGTTCTGGCGAGAGCTTGTGAGAACGAGGGGGAATATTCAGTGGAGTAGAGATGAGTTCTAGGCAATAACCATTGCGGATAATTTGAAGTACCCACTGATCTGTGGTGATGTTCTGCCAGTGAGACTGGAATTCTTGCAGTCTTCCTCCCACAGGAGACGTATGGGATTGTGGGATGTTTGGGAAGTCATTGTTTAGTGGGTGTGGTAGGACTCTATGAGGCTGTACATTTTCCTCTGGCTCTGAAGTTCTGCCCTCTGTAAGAACCTCTAAATGACCCTCTTGAATAATACTTCTGTCTGTTTTGGATGGTAGTTGGAAGCTTCTGCAATTTGGGATTTAAAACGTCCCGTAAACTGTTGTTTCCGAAAGGTGTGCTATAACGGGCTCCCATGTCTTTTGCAGTAACAGAGTCCTTCCTACGTTTCTCAATAGTAGTGTCTACCTCTGGTCTAAAGAGATGTTTTTTATCGAATGGCATATAAGGCACTACCTGTTGTATTTCAGGTTTAGAACCTGAGGACCTTAACCATGCATGCCGTCTGATTGTAATGCTAGTATTAATTAATACTTCTAGCTTTAGTGTAAGCTGCATCTAGAGCAGATCTAATCTGGTTATTTGTAACAGCCTGTCCTTCTTCTACAATTTGCTGCGCCCTCTTTTGGTGTCCCTTGGGTCGGTATTGCAAGAATTCTTGCATTTCATCCCAATGTGCCCTGTCGTATCTTGCCAACAAGGCCTGGGAATTGGAAATACGCCATTGGTTGGCTGCTTGTGTTGCCACCCTTTTCCCTGCAGCATCGAATTTTCTACTTTCTTTGTCATGGGGTGGGGTATCCCCTGAAGACTGACTATTACCACGTCTCTTGGCTGCACTGACCACAATAGAATCTGGTGGCAGTTGTTGTGTAATGTAGATTGGGTCTGTTGGTGCAGGCTCGATTTCTTGTCAATTCATGGAGTTACAACCCTAGCTTTAACTGGTTCTTTAAGTATGTCGTTTGCGTGGCTAAGCATACCAGGAAGCATTGGTAAGCACTGGTACTGTTTATGGGTAGAGGATATGTATAAAAAGAAAATCCTCTTCCAAAGGTTCTGCATGCATTTGGAACCCATGGAATGCAGCTGCCCTAGATATAACTTGAGTATAAACTGTACTATCCTCTGGTGGGGATGGTTTAGTAGGGTAGAGATCTGGATCACTGGACAGTATAGGATCCAAATCATACATGTCCCATGGGTCCCACGTGTCTCCCTGTGAACAAGTATGGGAGTGTGAAGGTGACGGTATTGGTGGTGGGGTATTTAGGTGGTGAGAAAGAAAGCTGCGGTGGATGTGGTGGGGAAAGCTGAAGAGGTGTTGGCTTCTTTCAGCTTGAAAATGTTTCCTGGTGGTAGGGCAGTATCAAGAGTCTCTTGGAATGCTTGCTTTCTTTTAGTCTGTGGAAGTGGAGAAGTAATTGTCCCAGTCTCCTTGTGGATTTGTATTCTTCTCTGCTTTCTGTCAATAACCTTCAAAATTGGTTGAATGTCAGATTCCTCTATTTGATGTTTAGAGGCTGTTTTTGTGCCCTTAGAGGAATGCTCAAAGGATATTTTGGGCATTTGTTTAGTTTGGGTCGAAAGTTCTGTTTCTTCTGTATAGAAGGATGTTTTAGGCTCCAAAGTGGTTCCAAGGTGTTTCGGTCACTGTTTGCAAGTGGTGAGATGACATCTCTGGAGATATGGCTTTAATGAGCCAATTGTCCAGGTAAGGGAATACTGGGATTACCACCTGTCTGAGATGGGCCATAACCATCATCATCAACTTAATGAAGACTCGAGGAAAGAAAGAGAGACTACATGGAAAGTAGTAGTGCTCCAACAGGACTGTGAAGTGAATAAACTTCCTATGTGACTTCAGGATAGAGATGTGGAAATAGGCATCCTGAAGTACTACAAATGCCATCTAGTCTTCTGTTTCCAGCACAAACAGAACCTGAGCAAGGGAAAGCATCCTGAACTTTTTTTTATTTTTTATGAACCAGTTCAGAATCCCAAGGTCTAGGATCAGGCTAGACGCCCATACTTTCTGGGAACCAGGAAGTACCAAAAGTAGCCTCTTGACTCAGCTCCTGCTCTTGACCAAATCCACTGCACCTTTTCAGAGTAAGGATTGAACTACTTTGTTGGAGGACCTGCAGATTATCTGGTGACAGTACATTTGGACATGTGGTAGAAAAGACAAAGCATTGGTTGAAAGGGTGGGGATCCCCTTTTTCCACAATTTGCAGGACCCAAAAGTCTGAAGTAATGACTCACCAAGCTGTGGAAAGGAGGACACCCATCCACCAACAGGCTGTGTGTGTGTACGGTAAGATGGAACTAGAGCTCCGTACCTGATGTAGCTGGAAAAGAGGAGGATGAAGGGGAAGAGGAGGATGAAGGGGGAGGGAGTGCCCATGTTTGTGCTTTGCCACGTCCTCTATATTGCTCTACAGCAGGTTTTGCTTGTTGTTGCTGCTCTTGCTAAATTGACAAAATGTAAGACTGCCTCGAAATTAAAAGCCCCTGCTGAATCCACAGCATGTCTGAAACAGATCAGGGGTGTGGAAGGTAATAAAATATCTACTTGTCCATAGGACAGGTTGCTTCTTAAATCTACTTGTCCTGTAGTAAAAAAAAATATACTTGTCCCTTTGGTGCTATGTAGTGCAGCGACATATGGCAGCAATCCATTATGTAAGCACACTAATAGCCTCCGATTATGACAGGGCTCCTACTATAGTAGGGCTTGAATACTTGCAGTTTCAATCCCTACTATAGCAATTAACTTATTTTGCCACCTTTCTGCAGAGCTACATACTGGGGCTTGAGGAAGCAGCAGTAGTTCCAGGGTTGGAATGCCTTTCAATCTGCATACCTACTAACTTGCATGTTTTAAGGGTTTTCACCAGCTATTCTCTAATATTTTCCCATAATGAGAAAGGTTGGAAGTTTACTCCAGACAATGGCAAGTAGAGGTTCTTCCAGGGTTGGGGGAAAAAAATGGTTGGAGGGAAAGTGAATTTGTAAATATTCAATTTATTTTCACATGAGCAAATCAACATATTTGCTCATGCTAAAATACAGTTAACAACTAATTTCTAGGAGTATGATTTCCTGATCTGCTTTTGGAAGTTCTTGTGCATTCATGAACACCACTAATTCAAAGACCTATACCATGGGTGGACTTTTGTGACTTCTTTAAAGAATTGGGTCCCTAATTCGGTCTGGCGTTGACAAAGACATTTTGTTTTTAATAAACTTCTATTTCTCTCTCTATCAGCTGGCTTTATTGTGAATGATCGCATTCTGCTCTTCCACAAGGAGCATATTGGCACCCAAAGTAGTTTTGTTCAATGCCAGGAACTACTGTGGCAATCAGTGGCATAACGAAACTGGAGGGGGCCCCCCCTGCAAGAAAATGGAGGGGTCCCTGCCAAGAATATGGACTCTTATTTTTAATTATTTTACTGGAACCACTCCCAGTAGTGCACTCTGACCTTAAAACTTTTATTTACAGTGCTTACCCTAATAATGAAAGATTTTCATTAATGAACCATAAATACAAGTTCGAACAGCATTAACATATGGGCACACATTACTTCAACTGCAGACAGTTCCCTTCTATGTAAACTGGCAGCCAAAGGGTTTGTGCCGCAGAGGGGTGGGCCTACTTGTCCCAAGGACAAAATTAACATGTAAACTTGTGGCCCTTGACCCCAAACAATATGTCCCAGGTGTCGGGCGATAGCAATTCCACATCCCTGCAGATGGAAAGCTCTAATTTGGATTTGGAGACCAAAGGATCTGTCTATGGCCTTGATGTCCTCAAATTTCTTCAGTGCAGAGTTAACTTTTGCAGAGAAGAGCTCCTTCGAACAGAAGGATCATTAGTGTGGACAGTACATGTTGCAAAAATCCAAAACTTGGCAACCAGACAGGGGGAAGTAAGGAGAAAGATGTCCCCATAGCTCTAGCCACTGAATCAGCAGTATCCAAGTCCAACTATCACCTGCTCAGCAGCAGCTTGTCTATCCCTGATCAGCTCTGTAAAGTGTCCTTGCAAGTCATCCGATAAAGTGGGAATGACTGCTTGACTTTAACCCAGCAGGGCAAGCACATATCTAACAAGAAGATAGGTGGCATTAACAGACTTGAGAGCCATGCTCCCCATGGAAAACATCTTCTTGGCAAACTGCTCCATTTTCTTTGATTCACTGTCCGATGATTTAGAGGGAAAGTAACCTGGAGTAAGCTTTAATGAACAAGAAGCCTGCACTGCTAGGCTCTCTAGAGAGGAGTGAGCTAAAAGGAAGGTGGGATCTCCAGTAGCTGGTTTATATCATCGGGCAACTGGTCTTGAAATAGCAATATAAGTAGTCTGTTTTTCCCATACTGCCAGGATGGGCTCTGTCAGAGCTTCACTGAACGGAAGCGATGGTTCTGCCAACTTGGAGGCGGAATGTTTGATCTCAGTCGGAATAACTGATTTGACTTCATTGAATTGCAGCTGCAGGTTCAACATGTCTGCTGCCTTTCTGATGACCGTCTGACTGGAGGTCATCTTCTGTGGGGGAAGTCTTGTTGGAGATAGAAATGCATACTCAGGGGTGGTTATCAAGCCTACTGGTATCTGTGAAGCCCACAAAATTCAGGTCTAATGTGCGGTTCCCTTCATCATCCATACTAGGAGTCACCTTGAGTGTCTGTTTCCCCAAAGTAGTATTAGCCTTCCCCTATAAACGTCTGTGCCTCCCATCTGGAGCAGTGAAGAATCAGTGGTAGATCATCCATCTGAGTTAAATAAAGTGCCAGTGGAGGTGGGGACAGTGGTTGGGGTGATGTTGGCAGCAATGCCAGTGGCATCTTATGCAGTGTCAGAGATGTTGGAGTCTGACTCCATAAAAGGAGAGTACAGAACGACCAATGATGATGGCAAAACTCTGAGTTAATTCCACAGATTGCTTCAGATTTGGGCCAGTGCTCGGCCAAGATCCTAGAAGGAATGGGAGACAGAGTGTGAAGCGTACCATGTGGTAGGCTGTCAGCATACCACCTATTGCAAAGGACACCAAATCCATGGGGCAAGCCGGGCCTCCAGTGGGGATCATGGCTCTGTTAAACATGCAATACAGTGCGTTCAGAACACTGGTAAACTTAGGGCGTTAGAAACAGCGCCGCAGATTGTCAAGCCACCAGTCCTGTCGCAAGGTCCGATGGAGCCGCATATGCCCGGTCCTCCAAGTTTCCTCAATTAGTCCTTGATCAAACACCAGGTGAAGCAATGTCATGGTGACTTGCTTCTTGATGTATGATGGCAAGATTTATTCTTTTTATTTCTCCTAGAAGATTATGAAGAAGGTGTAGGCTCTGGGGACTTTGACCTTGGTCAAGATTTACCGTGCCCATGTCGCTGAATCTTTGCTCTCACCATAAATATCTTGGCCTTTCTTTCTTTGAGGACTTTGGGGTCCATCTGCTGGCACAACGCGCAGGTACAGACATTGTGGTCAAATCCTAGGCACCAATGGCAGACATAACTGAGGGTCAGTTATGGACATCTGGCAATTGCAGTCTCAACATGGTTTAAAACCAGAACGCTCAGGTGGCGACATTTCAATTAAAGACTGCACCAATCTTTTTTTTTTTTTAAACAAAAACATTGATAACATTGACACTCCTGTGGAGGTTATGGAGATCTTCAGAATGCATAGATGGTATGGAAAAAAAGGAAACAAACTGATGTTATCACGTTGACAGGGTGCTTTATGGATCCAGTGACATCATGAGACTTCAACCCCTACTGGCGTCGGAGAGCTATTGAAGAGTTAACGGATACAGATTAGTGACTGGGATATTTAAATGGTGCAAAATCTGCAGGTATAAGTAACCTCCAGAAGGGTTTGGTATCTTAGGATCAATTTCAGTTATCTTGCTAGAGATCCCTATTGTCTGTGGGGACTGCTGATAGATTGCTCTTCTTCCATCATTCAGTGAAATCTCATTAATTTACATGAGAAGCTGGAATTTGAAATTAGACCTAACTGCTCATTTTATGGGAAACCAAGACAGTATGGCGGTCATTCTGACCCTGGCGGTCAAAGACCGCCAGGGCGGAGGACCGCGGGAGCACCGCCGACAGGCCGGCGGTGCTCCAATGGGGATTCCGACCGCGGCGGTAAAGCCGCGGTCGGACCGGCACCACTGGCGGGCTCCCGCCAGTGTACCGCCGCCCCATTGAATCCTCCAAGGCGGCGCAGCTTGCTGCGCCGCCGAGGGGATTCCGACCCCCCCTACCGCCATCCAGATCCCGGCGGTCTGACCGCCGGGATCCGGATGGCGGTAGGGGGGGGTCGCGGGGCCCCTGGGGGCCCCTGCAGTGCCCATGCCACTGGCATGGGCATTGCAGGGGCCCCCGTAAGAGGGCCCCTAAATGTATTTCACTGTCTGCTGCGCAGACAGTGAAATACGCGACGGGTGCAACTGCACCCGTCGCACAGCTTCCACTCCGCCGGCTCGATTCCGAGCCGGCTTCATCGTGGAAGCCTCTTTCCCGCTGGGCTGGCGGGCGGTCTGAAGGCGACCGCCCGCCAGCCCAGCGGGAAAGTCAGAATTACCGCCGCGGTCTTTCGACCGCGGAACGGTAACCTGACGGCGGGACTTTGGCGGGCGGCCTCCGCCGCCCGCCAAGGTCAGAATGAGGGCCTATGTGTTTTATCATTTTCTGAAAAACTTGACAAGTGACTCAGTGAAACCTGTGTTTGCTATCCTTAAGGGTAAAATGACCTTAAAAATAATATGAATAAAAGTAATGTCTTGAAAGCTATAAGCCTTTCTTAACCACAGTTTTCAACAGCTCAGATTTTTTCTGCACTTCTGGATTGCATTTTACTTGTTACCACTTGTACTAATTTTGTTGTATAATTAATGACCTCAATGTTTTTATTTGGGGTTTTGATATCAAATTCTTTGATCTATAAACTGTGTACTACATATATTCATCAGTAGCGGATGTATTTAGCTACTAGCAAGAATTTGGGTTATGCTCTCTACTACAACAACTGTTATGTCTTGATAACAATTAGATGAATTTTAACACAGTGAGCAGAAGCAGTGCAGTGCCATTTTTTCTCACAATCCTTTATACTTTAAGTTTTAATTTGTGGCAGAGGGATTGCACCCTGTGTATTCAAACTAAAGGTCTGAAAACTGCACAGACGTTGGTTACTAGAGTTTTCCAAGGTGGTTTAATCTGACAAAGCCTACAAATGCCATTAGCTCATGAATTACATATGGGTTTACCAGCACAATAATCTTTCAAACTAAAGACAGATGATAATTGGAAATAAGTACCAAAAATAGCAATACTGGATATAAGCAATAGATGTTTGTGAAGAAGGCACAGTTTACAGATTTTCAAAACCACAGTTTGCAAATTCCAGCAGAGGAAGTCTATGAAAGGCCTAAGGTCCGACTTTTTACTTGCCTGTTCATAACAATTGGAGGAATACCCATGTTGTTCTGCGCCATTACTTTATTAATCCCTTTCAGTGCAACCATTTTTGCTTTCATTATCGGATCAGTAATGGCATCAAAATCTGCAATGTGACACGAAAACAATTTACATTAAAACACAATCCTTTATAATTTAAGTTTAGCACAACAAAATAAATGAGTAAGGTTTTCTAAAACCACCAGACAACGCCACAAGTAAAATGTGACCACTGTGTCTCCAAGTAAGTTTGTTGCAAGGTTCAATTGTCACATTTAGTTGCACTCTAACATTATGGGCCGTTTCAGGCCTGTCTGAGGCCTAATTAGTCAAGTTTATAGTGCATTTTTGTTATTTGCAGGGGCCAGCAGTGCATTTGAAAAAACAAAACGAGCGCCCTTTACACATGGCTTTAGGATTTTAATTTATTAGACCCATGGTGCCATGGACATGTTTTCTCAATGGGGTTAATGCCAGACAATTAAGTGTATTATTGTGTTTGTGGCCTATAGTATAACATATATACAATAGATGCTTGTCGTCAATGGTGAACTTTCAGTTGCAATTGAGGTAAAATTAGAACAATGTGCTTACAAAAGAAAACGGTGCCAATAATGCTCTAAGACAACACCATTTATTGCGCACATTCTCTGTATAAGCCAAAGACAGTGGGGAAACACCCGACAAAGTTACAGCACAGATTAACCTTCAGCAGAAATCTCTCTTTGCCCTGGAATGCACAGTATTTTTCTTGTTGACCTCGGAAGCTCTTCGAATCAAAGGGATGGGGAAACAAATCTAAAATGTAAGTCACATAAGAGGACATAACTCATCAAGTCAACACATGAAGATTTAAAAAAAAAAATAAAAAAAACCTACTACGAACACTTCTGGACACAAGAAATAGAAAGCGGAATAATGCACAACATGAGGATCTAGAAGAAATTTCATGATGCCAAACATACACCAATGCAAAGCACATGGTCAGGGAATACACGTCAAACAAACATGAATGTGAAAATAAAAATCACAGAGTACATCAGGTTGCTATTCTTTGGAAGAGACAAAGAACTACAAGAATACTTGAAAGTAAACTTCTTCTCCAGGATAACTGCCAACTACCAGTTATCACCCAAGAAGAATTATCATAAAAATGTGTAGTCCTACCATCAACATTTTACTTCTGTGTGGGAGTATTTTTATTTTAGTTGGTTTGCCAAATGTTCTGTGCGAAAAATAGACATTTCGAACAGTGCAAAAGAAGTGATAAGGAACCTAGGACTTGCATGCTCAGGATTGCCTGATGACACTAAGGTGCCACTCTGGGCTTGCTGCACAACTGGGGGATGGAGATCCAGGCACTAGGGGATCATTATGGTGGTGAAACATTATTTTTTACCACTTCAGAGGATGTTTGGGATTGGATGGAGGTGACTGGTATGAACCGACTGTTCCTGTGCTCTGGGGAGCCCCCCACCCAGCAGCTTAGAAATCCCCCACCTAGGTGTACTGAGAGCAGACTGGTGATGGTGAAGCCAGGGACTCTGGAACTGGTGGCCCACGAGTGTCCGCAGAGCTGAACCAGGCTGTGACTTGCAACATTGACGATACAGTATATGAGACCTCGGCCCTAGCTGGATTGGAGCAGACACATGAAACAAACTGTTAGCATCGCCCAGATCTGTGTGACTGACCTAAGACTACTAATTCTAGAAGGACTGGTTCTTTGGTAACCCGTTTGTGAGCTCCCGGACCCCCTATGTACGCCATAGTCTGATGTAGTTTGCATGGAGAATGCAGCTGAGTTGTCTCTCTAAAATTACAGAGGTTAGTCCGATGGGGGCCTGGAGGGCTTAACTAGACAGAAGGTATAGGTAGGCCTGTTTCTGTTTCTTTCCAGTTACCCCTCAAAATATATCTTGGGAACTGGCACTTGATGGAGCAGTCTGACCTGCAGTTGTGAGCAGATGCCTGCTGGACGACATACTCACTTTCACATGATCACGTGACAGTTTAGTTAGCTTGAAGTTTTACATTCTGTTCTATTTGCAGACCAAAGATCTATGAGGTCAGATCTGACCCGGACGAATGGGTAAAAACTAGTCTCAATGCTGTACGTATTCAGACTTGTGTTTCCTACTGAAGTAGGAGGTGGCACTGGGCACGAGTGTGTGGGAAAAGTTCAAATACAGCTATGGTGTACTCTGCTAACATTATCATTGCCTGAGATAGGGAGGAAGGTTCAAACAGTGATGATGTGGAGATGGATGCAGCCACGGCCTGTCCTAGTGGGCAAAGGGGCCAAGGCCCCTCACCTTTTGCCTGAAAAGAAGATCGTATCAGGCTGAGCAAAGATCAGCCTGACAGACATTTTATTTTCAGGTCAGGGAACCAGGAGTTAGACGTGGTAAATGTGCAGGCTCTTGGCTGCCTGAGCTGAACTTTACCAGGCTAAAGATGTAACAACTCCTGTCGGCACGACATCTTGAGCCTAGCAAAGCACCTTGAGGTGCTCCCCCTTGCGACGATGGTGAGTATTACTGATTGCTTCGGAACTGAGCACTTCAGTTCTAAGCCCTGAAGTGCCCTGGGCTGACTGTTAATCAGTGACACCTTGTAACCGAGTGGGGAGGGGTCGGCAACTCTCACTGATTCCATCCCACTCTGTGACGAGAAGGGACTGCTGTCTTCCTAGGTCAGTCAGTGTGGGAAGGCAGCAGTCCCAACCCTCCAGGGACCATTAGAGGCAGCGCTGCGTTAAGTTTTTTGTTATTTTCTTTTTATGTTTGGTGTGTGCATGCATGAATATATGGGAGTGAATGGATAAATGTGTGCACACACATGAGAATGCATGGAAGTGGCAGGGTTCATGTGTGTGTCTGTGTTCTGTATCGGCCGCCACTGGGTGGAAGTCACATGCACTGAGGGTTCAGAGATGGGAGTGTGCGCCCTGTGTGCTACCCCTAACCGTGAGAATTCTCAGACTAGAACTTTCCTCTTACTGTACAGTACAAGATGGTGAGATTTTTCACATGAAAGGCCTTAATGGATACATGAAGTGGTATAGGATGCACACGTGTTAAACATAACTCCCCTGATAACTGCGTTACTGATAGGTTTGAAGGTGCAAAAGTGCAAAAAATGGAGGACAAGTTAATGCTGCTGCATACTTCCCCTATTGATGAGTGCTAATATGGGTGTGCCCTTTTATTATAAATTATTGTATGAAGACGTAGAAGGGTGCTACGTATGGGTTAGATGGGGCGCACAAAGGCCCCACTTAATAACCATGCCCCTAACACTGACAATGTCATACTTTTACACTCTGCAGGATGTGGCGCTAGTTTGGGGAGGAGACTTTAAGTGTGTTACTGATGGGGATCGAGATAGAAACTTGGCAGCTTCCCAGATCAGGTTCGACAGAGCCCCTGGAGAGGGTGAGGTCTGACTTACATTGTGTAGATATATGGCATGTGCAGCACCTGGAGACCAAAAAAATACTCTCTTCGATCTGCAGTACACAACACATACAACAGGCTCAGCTCTAGCTACTCTCTAGATTCTTGTTGGATCATATGCTTCTTCAACTAACGCACCAAGGACACCCAAGAGAACTTGGGTTCCCATGTGGCACATTTCATCTCAGTTCTTACAAGATCTGGGGTTTATTCTGGTTACTGCGGCTGCCATTTCACCTAGATAGACTGTAATTGGAAAGCTATGGCTACTAATGCAAATGAGTGGGGAATTCTTAAGATCGTCCTGAAAGGAGAATCCAGTGGCACACTCTTTGGGTGACGGAAGCAATTGCAACCTTACCTGAAGAGGACAGGCTATCAACACGCCAACTATAACAGCCAGACAATGCTCTGGATGGTGGCTCACTGGTCCGAGCGCAGCAATAGGTGGGTGATCTTTGGGACTCCCTAGATAGGATGGTAATAAAGGATTACAGGAGGAGGCTACACATGGAGTGTAATAGACCTGGGGACTGATGGTCTATCTAGTGAAGAGAAAACTCCCCACTTCTGCTATTCTGTCACGGAGGAGTCCAGCTTGTTCATCAATCAGCATGGACGGGAGTAGTAACCATACAGTGTTTCATTTATTAAAAACTCTATGCCAGAATGGGGACTGCCTTCACGGAAACAATGTCTGCGTACACTGCAGATGTCAGGGTGGTCACATTCATACAGGACAAGGTGGTTGAACTAGACCAACCGAAAACAAAAGAGGAGTTACAGGCGGCCCTTGAGAGTATGCCAGCAGGTAAGTCTGTGGGCCTGGACGGTGTCCTGCCTGAATT
The DNA here is from genome assembly GCF_031143425.1 of Pleurodeles waltl. Lineage (NCBI taxonomy): Eukaryota > Metazoa > Chordata > Amphibia > Caudata > Salamandridae > Pleurodeles > Pleurodeles waltl. Next base: position 628,598,564 of record NC_090449.1, read on the forward strand.
AATTTGTAGGTTTTGAACAGACCTCACAGATAAGCTGTTGGAGGTCTAAGAGGAGGCGTTTAGAGGCAGAGAATCACTGACTCCATGAGAAAAGCACTGGCTCTCATGATCTTAAAACCTGAAAGGGGCCCGAATTACATTAGCTCTCATAAGCCCCTCTCGATGATAAATGCTGACAAGATTTTGGCAAAGTTAATTGTGAATAGGTTCAAACGTCTGGGATCCTCAATGGTTCGTTCACCCAGACCAGTGCGAATTTATCCCTGGTGAAGCATACGAATGAACATGCATAAACTGCACAATACTGTAAACTGAGTAGCAGGCACAGAGTTGGAAGCACAGCTGCATGGGTTTGACATTGAAAAAGCCTTTGATACCCTGGATTGATACTATACGCATGTTATACACTACACAGCATGGGGCTTGGGCTGAAACTCAGAGGCTGGCTTAAACTGCTATATGCCGATCTGGTGGCTAGAGTGCGGCACAGAGATGCACAGAGGAAGATAACTGGAAAAAAAAAACTTATGTAAAGGAGCAGTAGAGAAAAGCATACTTCTCAGGTACTTGATGCAGGGAAAGAACCAAGAGGTCCAGCTCAATATGTTGATTACTACGGCAGCTGCCGTTTGCGAAATCCCTGAGGCTCGAGTGGATTAAATCATTCCGAGATACAGAATGAGCTATGGCAGGACAGTTTTGCCACTTAGGGTGAATTCTACCTGTCTGACAGATTCATAACTTTTGCAGACCCGTGGGGCCTTTGAAGTTAGCAGAGGTCAGATTACGCAATACGCTAAGCAATGTTACATAGCAAAAACAACAAGTGATGGACGGAACGCTGAACATTGTCAAACATTCACCCCCAGTACAGTGATCTGGGCCTAAATCCATCGTTTTTTTGCTACCCATGCCATTCCAGTTTGGACCCAGCCATATGCAAATCAGTCTTGACCCTGTTCCTAATGGGAACAGTCCAGCCCGAACTGCTAGGCCAGGTCTTCCCTGGACTGGAAAAAAGCATCCTGGGACCGGTTTCGGGGTTTCACCCCTCATCAGCCAGGCTAGCTTGAATCCAGTGGCATGGGAAGCACGGGACCCACGTCTGGGCATACCCTTCCCACTTAGGGCGACAAAGCAAAAACAACAAGTGATGGACGGAACGCTGAACATTGTCAAACATTCACCCCCAGTACAATGATCTGGGCCTAAATCCATCGTTTTTTTGCTACCCATGCCATTCCAGTTTGGACCCAGCCATATGCAAATCAGTCTTGACCCTGTTCCTAATGGGAACAGTCCAGCCCGAACTGCTAGGCCAGGTCTTCCCTGGATTCAAGCTAGCCTGGCTGATGAGGGGTGAAACCCCGAAACCGGTCCCAGGATGCTTGTTTCCGGTCCAGTGAGGACCTGGCTTGGCAGTTCGGGCTGGACTGTTCCCATGAGGAACAGGGTCAAGACTGATTTGCATATGGCTGGGTCCAAACTGGGGTGGCATGGTGAGCAAAAGAACGATGGATTAAACCCAGATCTGTGACTGGGGGTGAGTGTTTGACAATGTTCAGCATTCCGTCCATCACTTGTTGTTTTTGCTTTGTCGCCCTAAGTGGGAAGGGTATGCCCAGACGTGGGTCCCGTGCTTCCCATGCCACTGGATTCAAGCTAGCCTGGCTGATGAGGGGTGAAACCCCGAAACCGGTCCCAGGATGCTTGTTTCCGGTCCAGTGAGGACCTGGCTTGGCAGTTCGGGCTGGACTGTTCCCATGAGGAACAGGGTCAAGACTGATTTGCATATGACTGGGTCCAAACTGGGGTGGCATTGTGAGCAAAAGAACGATGGATTAAACCCAGATCTGTTACTGGGGGTGAGTGTTTGACAATGTTCAGCATTCCGTCCATCACTTGTTTTTGCTTTGTCGCCCTAAGTGGGAAGGGTATGCCCAGACGTGGGTCCCGTGCTTCCCATGCCACTGAATTCAAGCTAGCCTGGCTGATGAGGGGTGAAACCCCGAAACCGGTCCCAGGATGCTTGTTTCCGGTCCAGTGAGGACCTGGCTTGGCAGTTCGGGCTGGACTGTTCCCATGAGGAACAGGGTCAAGACTGATTTGCATATGGCTGGGTCCAAACTGGGGTGGCATGGTGAGCAAAAGAACGATGGATTAAACCCAGATCTGTGACTGGGGGTGAGTGTTTGACAATGTTCAGCATTCCGTCCATCACTTGTTGTTTTTGCTTTGTCACCCTAAGTGGGAAGGGTATGCCCAGACGTGGGTCCCGTGCTTCCCATGCCACTGGAATCAAGCTAGCCTGGCTGATGAGGGGTGAAACCCCGAAACCGGTCCCAGGATGCTTGTTTCCGGTCCAGTGAGGACCTGGCTTGGCAGTTCGGGCTGGACTGTTCCCATGAGGAACAGGGTCAAGACTGATTTGCATTTGGCTGGGTCCAAACTGGGGTGGCATGGTGAGCAAAAGAACGATGGATTAAACCCAGATCTGTGACTGGGGGTGAGTGTTTGACAATGTTCAGCATTCCGTCCATCACTTGTTGTTTAAGCAATGTTACATAGCCAGTGAGATATGGTATGGATTCCCATAAATGCCACAACTTCTGCTGCATTGTCGATACTGAGTGAAGGGAGAGAGAGCTGCCACCTTATTTCTGGTATTCATAAAGTACTACAGAAAGACATAGCGCAGCCAGTTATGATGGTGCGCAGGAAACAGGATGAGGACCTCCTACAGATAGGGAGTGGTCAACTGCCCGTAAGTTAGTACACACGATAACTAGTTAAATCAAGATTCAAACTAACATCTTAATATACTCCACTCAACATACCCGACCTGTCAGACTGGGAAGAGGTAGTACAGACTTTATGCAGAGTGATGTGACTGACACCTCAAATACAAAACAATGCGTGTTAGGTATTGCAGATCTTGCACGGGCACCCAAAAAATGGTCAAATGCAATGCAAATTTGCTCTCCTGTGGTTGCTGCAAGGAAAAGACACATAGCAATTCACTGATATCTCCAGAAGTGCCTACAAACAAGGCTTGGTTGAACGGAATGACAGAGTGGGCACTTGTTGGGGAGCGGCACCTAAAAGTGGTCAGGACTACCGACAAAGAATAGGAGGAGGTACTGGAATGGGCAGAGACATTAGCTCTCTGCCTCTGAGGAGAGTGCATCTGAGGGAGAGTTGGGAGAACCATGAGCATCAGTTGGATCACTGCAACACATCTGTGGGATTTGGGAGGTACCTCTTGGGGTGGGGAAGGAGGAGGTGCCTAGATGAAATAGTTAATGACCCTAAGAGGGGAAGGAAAATAGTGGACATGAATGTGGCGAGAGGGGAGTGGCGTCTTTCTGGTGTGCTCTTTACCAAGAAATGTTGCAGCTATACTTCAGAGATTATGCTGGACTTTCAAAGTATATTGAACTGTATTTCTGATACGCTTTCCTCCTCATCTGCAAACAGAAAGATATGCCATGTCTACTGGTACTACAGCTGTAATTGTTGTGTTGTTGTATTTACAGCTGCAAAAAAAAAAGGATAAAAGATTTTAAAAAATAACAGCAGCAGAGTATCTGTTGGAAATGTGCCCTTTTGCAGGGTCACCACAGGTTGTTTTGCCAAACCTTGTTTTTGCAGGCTACAGAACTCTGTGCACGCTACCCCTGATAACCAGAAGTAAAGTGCTTGTGCTCCTCCTTTCAACAGTCTAAAATTGGTATTCGCCTGATTGGCACATTTAATTTACTCATAAGTCCCTAGTATATGGTGCCAACTGCAAATAACACCAGTCAGAATAACCCTTTTTGACAACCTAAACCTTCATTTTAAACATTAGTAGGGCACCACTAAGTAGACCTTATAGACCATAATGTAGGGCGCATGGTATTTGAAAGTTAGACAAGTAAATGTTTAATGTTGAACATGTCCTTACAGTCAAAAACCCCAAAGAACAAGTTCCTTATCTTTGGTAACGCCTTCTCTGGTAGAGACAATATCTAGCTGTGGATTCCTTACCGCAGAAGTATCCTAAGCGTTAGACTGGAACCAGAAGATTTCTCGTGAGCAGTACCCCTGAGCATCAGGAGGTGGCATTGTTCAGCTCTGCATGCATCATCCACGCAGAAAGTGATGTCCACTGCACCTATATAGGTGCCACCCAGGCGCTCTGACGTCAGTTTCTTTGCACAACCTCCATGCCAGAAGCGCGGAGCCATGAAGGACACTAACCACTGGTGTGGATAACTTGGGCCCTGAAAGGGATCCAGCCCTGTCCCTAGAAATTTGTTCGGAGAGCGGAGAGAATGGGTGGGTCGGTAAGGAATCTGCTGCTAGATATATTCTTTATCAAATAAGGCGGTAGCGAAGGTAAGTAACTTGTTCATCTGATAGACTTTTAGCTGCAGACTCCTTACCTTAGACTAGATACCCAGGCAATACCATCCCTGGAGGTGGGACTGCAGACCAGTTTTAGACTAGAAAGTACTGCAGGACCAAACGGGAAAAATGCCTGCCACAATGGATCTGATTGTCCAGGTAGTTAAGTTTGGTAAACGTGTGCAGAGAAGCCCACATTGCTGCCTGGCAGATATCCAGGACTGAAACTCTGCGAGCTAAAGAAGTGGACACAACTTTGGTTCTGGTAGAATGAGAGCACAAGCCTTCAGAGGGTAGCTTCTTGGTCAATGCGTAGATTTTAATGCAGAGCATGACCATCTGGAAATGATCGTTTTCTACATAACATAACTCTTTTTAGCTCTGACTTACCAAAAGAGTTGATTGCTCACCCAGAACTCTTGTGTACATTCAAGGTAGAATGACACTCGTTTGGGGTCCAGACAATGGAGACGCTCCTTATCCTTGGCAGGGTGAGGTGGAGCAATGAAAGTAGGTAAAGGGATGGACTGACCTACATGAAAGTGTGTGACCACTTTTGGAAGAAAGGAGACACACAAGCAAAGCACCACTTTGTCATGTATGGGTAAGTAGGGCGTCTTAGATGACAATGCACGAAGCTCACTAAAATGGTCGGCAGATGATATGGCCATGAGGAATGCCGTCTTGATGGTGAGTAACCCCAAGGGACAATTGTGAAGAGGCTCAAAAGGAATTCACAATAAGAGTGTGAAAACCAGCTTTAGCTCCCAACGAGGCATGATAAAAAAGAGAAGGTGGGAAAAAAACGAACCAAACCTTTCAAGAATCTATGTATAAATACATGATTTAAAACAAGAGAGTTTATCAGGCAAACTGAAGAATGCAGAAATAGCTGCGAGATGGCCCTTTGGAGTGCCCAGAGCAGAGCCCTGCTGGGCGAGAGACAGAATAAACAGAAGATCCTGAGAAATAGGGGCAGAAGAGGGTCAGAACACCAAGCCACTGTGTACACCGTCTTAGTGTAGGAACGCCTGGCTGGCAAACAACATCACAGACTTCAGGAGGAAGGTCAACTGCCGCTGCTCAATCTCTGAGTAAGAAGGCAGTGACTTGACAGGTTTGGGTAGAAAACCCTCCCATGCTGCTGCGACAGAAGATCCTCCCGAAGGAGCAGCCTGATCGGAGTATCGATGGCTATGCTCAGTAGCTCGGGATACCAGACTCTAAGTGCCCAGTCCCGAGCAACCTGAAAACCCTGGGCTGGGTCATTCTTGATCTTCTTGAGCACTCTGGGCAGAAGTGGTATGAACAGAAAGGTATACAGGAGAGCTGAGCGCCACTGGAGGCAAAAAGTGCCTCCATGTGAGAGCCGCCTTGGAAACTCCAGCATGCAAAGCTGCTGACATTGCTCGTTCGCTGCTGCTGCGAACATATCTAACTAAGGCTCCCCCTACTGCTGAAAGACTTTGACTGTCTGCTATCACTTGGGAGAGCACGGCTCAGACCTCCTCCTGGACCGCAGGCAGAACTTGCGCAACCATGTCCCACAGAGAGTGGGAGTAGTGGCCCTAAATGCATGCTGTGTTCACAAACCACAATGCCAGGCTGGCAGAAGAAAACATCTTCTTTCCAAGTGTCTCTAGCCTCTTGGGATTCCTGATTCAGAGGAGAGGTAGAGAGCGCACCAGGGTTGACATGGGAGGCAAAAGCTGCCGGTGTGGAACCAGCAGGGGCCCCTGCAAACCCCATGGGACCCGAACGCGAGCTGGAAGGGTTGGCTTGCCTAAATATGAGGCACATGGCATTATAACATTCTTTAAGTAGGGTAGGGTCGCACCAGGTCCCAGAAACTTGGAGAGTGTGTTGGCGCTCAGGAGCAAGCTCTATCGCAAACTGAGGCGTGGAATGCGGATGCTCCCCCATCTCATCAGTAGACAGATGCGGAGAAGTCAAAGCACACTTCAACTTCTTGTGCCTAGACTTACCAGAGTGCTCTGAAGCCTTAGAATAAGATGACAACCTAGGATACCGCAACTGATCTCAGGACTCTACTCTCGATGGGGACCTTGACTGGGCCGGAGTTGCAGGAAAGTCCACCATCAGCCTCGGGTTCATCGCGTGGCAGTCAGAACACGACTTCGGGTCATGGTTGTGCTCAAAGCACCACAGGCAAACAAGGTACGGGACCAGACATCGGCAGGAGACACTCGCCACAGGGCTTGAAGTCTGCCCTCTTGGATGACATCCAGTCACATCAGGAGGAAAACTTCACAAAAGCCTTGACAAAATGTCAAAAAAAGCTCAATCAAAAAGTGACTGAAGGAGTAGCTCTTACCGCATCTCCACTGCACTGGCTTTTGCGGAAAGAAAAGAACTGACATCAGCACACCTATAGGTGCCGAAGAGATTACTTCTTGTGCGGATGACACATGCTGAGCCAAACAATGCATCTACTGGCGCAAAAAGGTACTGCTCACAAAAACTCTCCTGGATGTAGTCTGACACCTTAGATATTTCTTGGGTAAGTAATCTGCACCTAGAAGTCTCTAGCAGAAATCTATTTTGGATGAAGCAGGGTTAGTTGTTCCATAGGAAAGCATTGGGATACAAAATTAAGTTTAATAAATGTTATCTCCGCTTAGGAAACTGGTAAAAACGTGTTTATTGGACCTTTAAAAAATATTTATTAGAACTCTAAACAAAATTCACTGGAGAAGTCAGTTTTGTAATAAATATTTCGGAAAGATAACTTCTAGGAAAGGTTATCTTTACCCTGGCCAAAGACCATGGAAGGCAAATATGCAGTTTGTTCTCCCACTTCTGCCTGCCAATAATTAGCATTTCTATAGGAGTGATTAGGTGGGAACCTGCTCGCAGGAAGGGACAAACGACCGTAGGTATAGGGAGACGTTGTTGTGCCCTTGACAAGATCCAAGTACTTGAGTAATTTTAAAGAAGCCAACCTTGTCACAATCAGATGTACCTAAATCCCAGACCTGCATCCTTCATTTGTCCTGCCCCAGCAATCCCCAGTCAGACTGGTGTCCATCACAGTAGGCCGCATGCTGAAATCACAGTGTCAGATCCTGATGAATGTCAATCTTTTGGATTTACATACAGTATTTGGGGCACACTCTAGCGGAGGGAGACAGAATGCCGAAACAATTTGTGTGCATCCACTGTCTCGTTGTTGAAATGTCATCTTTTGTTCATCCAGATTTCTGTCCGAGTTTGCTAGGGGTACAGGGACTGCCTCAAACTGGATTTTAATGTTACACTGGGAAGACACCAAAGTACACTCCAGAGACAGACCCGAGCCCTTAAGAGCCCAAGTTTCCTTTAGCCAAAGACTTTGGCCATCTTGCAAATACCCCAAGTGGGTGTGGTTAGTCCTGGTAATCATTGCCCATTGCTTAGGGCATCTCCAGGGGTTATTCCCACCTACTAGCTTGCTACAGGCATAAATGCGGCATTTCCAGGGGCACTGACTTCAGAACACTCCCGGACCAATGGATAACAGAAGAGGACTTAACCTGCAGTATGATGCCTAAGAAGAGTCTAGAGCACTAGTCCTGCTCTCCCATGTGTACCCAGGGCAAAGAAGTGGACTCCAAGGGTGCTATAGATGACTTCTTCCTCAAGCTATAGGGACAAAACAACCTTGTTGTGGGTCCATTTTAGTTAGTCGCTTGGGCTCAGTGATAGCTTAGGCTTGCAGCTTGTAACCTTTTATCCAGTATTCATGCTCTGTATTTCTGTATTCAATTTTATTCATTTTAATATTGCTTCTTTAATGGCATTGGTCTAATTCCATCATCAACTGCTATTCTGCAAAAACTTTATTAGTGATATGGATGACATACTTTGCATTATGTTCTTTCCTCAGAATTACAAGAACAGAATGCAAGTCACACAGAATAATACTTGCATTGCTGGCTCCAAGACTGCATAAACAGGTCAGCGCTTAAGTAGATACCCATCTCAGGCTTCTTGGCATGAACATAAACATGTCCCCTATAAAAACATCCTGTAGGACAAAGGGCATTAGAGGGGGTTTCAGCTAGAACTTCCATCATTGCTGCATGCCGGTTTTTGGCCGACCTCAGCATTTGCGTCTCCATGGATCCCGATTTGGACACTGGCGGCCTGACCTTGTACCAAGGTAACTGGGGTGTTGTCTGCTTTTCATGGACACTGTACGGACAAATTTGGCATACATCGTCATACTCTTGCTTAGGGGCTAGAGATTAGGCTTATGGGTAAGAATTGTATATTCATGTTATGACAATATGTTGGGGTTGGGTATATTCATATCTTTGATTTTCACAATCTGGATTTTATTATTCCTCATTATCCTAATCATTGCAGTTCACCCAATTCATCATAGATTGCAGTCCTTTCAATAAATGTATTGAAAACTGTCCTGCATCTCTTTTTCTTGCCTATGTGCGAGTAAGACTTGTATGAGGAGAGACCAGTGTAAGACTTGTTTCCTCCATGATTTCCCTAAGGGGTTTTCAGAGTCCATGCAAGGCTGCCACAAATCACTTTTACTGGTTAGGTTTTGGTGAGGTGCTACTAGTAAGCCAGGAGGTTTGGGCCAACAGCTGCTAACTGGTGTAGGAGTGACTCAGGTGCCTACAATGCAGAGGGGCTGCCGCCCCAAATCCAGAAGTCTCGTCAGAGAACAAGAGCCCTTATGACAACCTACAATAGACCTTACTCTGCAGCTGGCCAGTGGCAAGTGGACCTGGACTGGATGCTCCGTTAGACCTCTGCCTGCCCCCCTGTGAGTTTCTAGGTATATCCCCTGAGGGGCTTTAGAAGTATATACCACTGGTGGATTGAGACTTAAAGGACTAAAGGGATGGAATATGGTGACATATCATTGCTGACACATGGTTTTGATACTGATTATTAACTACCGCTTACACGATTAACAACTATATCGACTTGGGTAAATTGTAACCCAAATTGTTGAAATAACCTGAAGGGCCCAGTGTAACATGAATTTGGCTTATCCAAGTATTGCTCTAAAGAAGTTAATATGAACAAAATATGTTGGCTGTATGGGCTTTTAAGCGGAACTAAAATAAAGATGACTGATTTATGACAAAGACTCTTCTCTTTTGCTTATTGAACATAACGGACTGGTGATTGTAATTTTTTCCAATGGAGTGCTCCCCGATTGGTTCCTTTGATTAAAGAAATAAGGTAAAATCTCTGATCAATCATGATGACCCTGGTTAGTCTATCCAACCCACACTCCATCGCCTTCAGTGTAAAGTTCTGCCTATTTTCAATTCTACTGCAATAATTAACTATCGTTGGCAATTTGTGCTTCTTGGTGCCATTTCTACTCATAAGAGTCATACTTAAAGCTCCCCTAATTAGTTTTTTGGCATTTTGTTCATTATATTTTACTCTATTTTTCTAATTAGTTTTGCAATTTTTATTGCTTTGCATTTCAACGTTATTACTATTTTAGTACAGAATAAATACTTTACACATTGCCTTTAAGTTAAGTCTGTCTGCTCTGTGCAATAGCTACCACTGGTTGAGCTCACAGTAATTTATTACTTGAGGTGGTTACCTGCTCCCCTCAACTAATAAACCAATTTCTTACAGTATGTCGGTTTTGATGAATCTCCTTAGAGAAGAGCATCAACTGAAGTAACCAAGCTGTAAAAGGTCCTACATTTTCACAAAAACTTGAATCTCATTTTTATGTGGACATTTAGATATGGACAGTATCTCACAAACTGTGCTCTTTTTGAGGATATGTACTCTTGTTAAGGGAAGTAAATAGTGTAACAGAAGGAGATTGCTGATAAAATCAGCAATACCTTCTCAAGAGGAAAAAAATAAACTTACAGGGAAAGGCAAAATATGTTTAAATCGTCCTGTGGGCAATGTATAGCAGCAGTGAAGGCTTGAGTTGTATGAGGGATGTACAAGAAACAAGAGACCAGTAGTTTCCCAATCCTACGAAAGTTGTAGGCTGAATGCCTGATCGGCTCACTAGGAACTTCGAAAGAATCTGTATGGTATAGTACAAACATTACTAGAAAGTACTATGCCGTCTACCCCAAAATACGTTCTATCCACAAACTGACATTATTAAATGTTTTTTTAAGTTCACGGATACATTTATAAATACTGCCCAACTGAAACAAAAGTTATAGTCTTCCAGAGAACCCAATGTTGCCCGCATTCACTTCAGTAACAACGCCTTAAGGTTTAAAGTAAATTAATGAGGGTAGAAGCAGATGAATGAGGGCAGAATCAAAGAGGTAACCGCCCATAAAAGTGCTGATCCAATACTCTTGCAAAAATCTCAAAGCTCAAATTCCTTCTCAGCTTTGTGGCGGACTCCCTTAATGGCTCCAGAATTATTATTATTATTTTTCTAGATTTATGAAGTCAGAAACAATCCCATAATCTTAAATATTAAAACTGTCCAAGGAAAACACAAACTCAACAGTGCAAGTGGAATAATACTGCAATGGGTCTAGATGATAAAGTCCATGCACAGATTGTAAAAACAAATTGACAGCAATTTCAGCAAGCAAACTCACCACTAAGAAAAGAAGCACACAGATGTACTCAACCAAGATAACTGAAATTGGTCAGAGAGAACAAAAGTAATAACAAGCTACAAAAAATAAAATTCAAAGCACAATCTGTATACAGCATCAGACACTACCAAAAATATACCCATCATGCAGTGTCACATTATAAACTTGCACAAAAAAATACTACTTTCACATCCCGCCTGGCCCACAGAGGGAACATAAGTCACCCCTACTCACACTTATTTATGCATGTCAAAAGCCTTAAGAAAGAGTTATGCATTAGCTCAAATGACATGCACAAAATAAATATCAGGACCAAGTACAGACCCCCACTGAGGCATAACAAATGGTTTGGTAGAAAACATGCAAGTTAAACCTTTATGAAAAACAATTACAATCAAACTCAGAAAGGCCAAAAAAGCCCAATAAATAACTTTTTAATGTGTCTCCGCAAGGCCTTGCTTAGCTAGTTAATGAACAAACAAAAGAACATCAGAAATCCTGGCTTGGGAATTGGTCTTAGTGCCCACAGTAGATTAACTCCTCTGACTGGTGTCTGACCACAAGGATGACATCAAACACATCTGTTGGAAACTCAAACACATTTAGGTGCCACCACTGAACCTCCACAAATGGAGGTGCAGGTTGTGGAGACTCGGATCGACTTTTGCTGAGACAGTGGTCCTCTCAAAGTGGAAGACTGATCAGAAGAGAAATACTTGGGTGAATTGTCACCACACTTACCCGTTCAGTCTAGGACAATGTGAATTACCTCGGCGAGTCTATTTTGCTCTTCCTCAGGTCTTGAAGCAGGCGACCTAGTGGTGGGAATGTGCAGTGGACTCTATGTTCACTGCAGACAGAATGCATCTCCCAGCCAGTGCTTTGAAGAACTCAAGCGTACAAATATGCTAACACTGCACGTTCAAGGGTGGTGAATAGATCTAGTAAGGGCATACCTCACTTCTCTAAGTCAGCCTTGAGATACACAACATGACGAGACAGTGTGTGGTTTGCCAAACAACATCTGCTCTGTTCGTCTGCTCTCTCGTTCATGTACCAGGCCAGGTGCTTGGTGACCGAGAAAGATGTTTCGCTGCTACAGCCACCTCTAGAGATACCGCCTTCCTGACACAGAATTCAAGACTCTACTCTGCCCTGATTGTTGAAGTATTGGTAATGTTGTCCATGAGGACCTGCACCAACATCACTTTAATTAACAGCCAGAAAGCTTTCAGGGCCAGACAGATTACCCAAAGACACAGGTAGCACTGCCTTTCCACTGGAGACCAGTGGCCTCTTGTCTCCACTTCCTTCCACTGGCCCTCTGAACCCACCAGTGATATGTTTCTCACCACAGTGAACTTTGAGTGCCAGAGGGAGAGTGGCCTGTGGCAGAGGTGGCACTTAAATGCACCTTCACTCCATCACTTCCACTGCAGTACGGAGTAACTGCAGAGGCGCACAGCACAGCCTATCAGCATATGGAAGCATTGGTGAAGAATTCTCTCTCTCTGGTGAAGAATCCACTCTGAAACAAGGGGATATTCTAAAGTTAAGGGCACTGAGGTTAGAAGAATCCATGAAAAATCACCTGTAACTGCATACTGCACTACCCTGCTGAGTTGTAGAAAGGGAATTATGTAAAAACATCAGAAATGTGTAGTTTCAAAGGATCCACACACTCATTCTCACAACGAGTAACAAAACAGTTCCACTGTCTGGTGGAAACCAACTTTGTGGAGGGGTGAGACAGAATAATCGCCTCCAGCAAAGCATTTGTCCCCGCTAAAACTCCAGGCAGGAAACTGGAGTGGAGACCCTGGTGGTTGTGATGTAGAATGTATCCCTCAGACCAGGATGGAAGTGGAGGTCTACTCTGACAAGTAACAGAAGTGTGGGAAGGCTCAGGAGGTCATCATTCTCTCCCTGGGCCATCCAAAGCAATCAGAATAACTTCAGCCCAGACCTTGCGCAACTTCCTCTACACCCGAGAAATCGAGCATGTGGGGGGAAATGTGTAGTGAAGCAGAAAATTCCATGCCACACAAAACTCATTCCTCAAGGCTCTTTGCATTGTAAACTGAAGGACATAGAACTAACAGTAAGTGTACGTTCAAGTTTCTATAATGTCCACCTGAGTCATGCCAAATAGGGGTATGATTCCTACCTCTGGATTGAAACGCCACTCGTGGCTGTTAAAATTACATGTGTAGATTGTTTGCTCTTGTGTTCTGCAAACTTTCCAGATGGTTGGTGACCAGCCGGATTCCATACATCTTCAACCAGGTCTAAAGTCTCAGCGCTTATCGGCAGGTGAGAGCCCACCACACTCCTCCCTGCTTGTTAACACACCACACTTTTAAAAAGCATCATGTTGTATGCTAACATACGGACCTACCAATCTTGAAGTAACTAACATGCAAATTCTACACACCTGGAGAAAAGAGGCATCTGATTTCCAGTTTATACAGCTGCACACCCCATTGTAAGATACTGGCATTGGTCATTATTGTCCCCATAAAGGTGGGGGGCAAAGGGGGTTTCCTTGTACCACATTTTCCTCCACTGACAACCAGGCTATAAGTAGTGTCTAGGGGAATCCTGATGTAACATCACTTCTGCGATAGAATCACTACAGATGGAGGCACAACTGCAGAGACCGTAAGGGCCCAAAAGAGCCCAGACATTGTCTTAAAGAGACCAGGCATTGTTTTCCTGACGGAAACTTTGTTGAATAATGACACTACCCCTGACACTGTAATGCCCTTCCGGGAAATACAAGATAGAACGCAGAAACAGGAAGGGCAGAATAGGGGGAGGCGTTGGAATCATTCATAAGAAGAATAACATTGCTAAATTCTGCCCCATAGAAATTGCAGGATGTGAATGCCACCAGTTCTCGGTGGAGCTTACTCCCACTTATACTTTTTCAGGAATCACATTTTACCATACCCCCAGGGGTCCCCTCTCAATTTATGGCACCATTACCTAAGCTTTTGGCAGAATGGAGTTTGAGGAAAGACACTTTTACATCATTAGAAGATTTAAATATACATAGAGAGCAGACTGAAAACATTTTAATAAAAGGGTTTCTAGATATCCTTGAAGCATTACAATTTCATCAAACTGCGATTCTGCCTAACACATGAAAGGGCATCACCTCGATCTGTTTTTCACAAATCTAAATAAGTTAACAACAGGAAGGCCTATACCAGTACCATGGTCCGATCACTGCTTAGTTCCTATCTACCTGACACAGCCACATCGACCAGATAGAAATCAGGTCACGCTAAGGACCAAGCACCTATGGTCTAAACCAGAGGAAGGAAAGTGGCAAGTGCCACTTGCTGAGTTACAACCTACCTTTAAGCGAGACACAGGGGAGAGATATAGGCGCTTTGTAAACCGATTGACTAATTCACTTGAATCGACAATACCCTACAAAATGTTAAAACCTAACTTGTCAAAAAATAGAGTCCTATGCTACACTGAAAAATTAAAGTTACTAAAGAAGGAATCCAAGAAAAGGGAAAGAAATTGGATAAAGGACCATAAGGATGAATCTAAAATCCAATATAGATTAGTGCTAAAGAAATATAAGAAAGCAATAAACAAAGCTAGAGTTGTTCACTTTGAGGACAAAATAAGCAAGGCCCCAAATGCCTCAAACGAATTGTTTAATATTGTTAAACATTTAATAAGCCTCCCCTGTAGCTCCTCTGTTCCACAGCCATCAGAGCAACGTTGTGAATGGCAAGCAAATTTCTTACAACCATCAAACACTACTACTAAAAAAAAAGAAAAAAAAAAGACGTCAATCCCTTCATAGCAAAGAACCATAGACCTATTTCTTTACTACCATTTCAAGCAAGGTCTTAGAAAAAGATGTACATGAATACCTTTTAAATTTTATGAAAATGAAGACATTTTACATCCCACTCAGACCGGTTTTAGAGCAGCCAGCAGTACAGAAACTGCACTTTTAGCAGCAACAGAAGACATTCAGGCAATTCTAAACTGAGGAGAGGTGGCCACCATGATAAATCTGGATCTCAGCGCTGCTTTCGATACGGTGTCACATTCTCTCCTCCTTCAGAGAATGGAGGAGGTAGGAATTTCAAGAGAGGCACAAAGTTGACTGAAAGCATTTCTGGCAGATAGAACATTCCAGGTGGGTAAAGGCCCCTACTTTTCACCTATCCACTTAATGAAGCACGGGGTGCCACAAGGGTCATTACTGAGCCCCACTCTCTTTAATCTATACGTTTGGCCTCTGGCTGAGACTGTACAAGCTCATGGCCTAGCATGCTCTTGACACTCAAATTATAATGACTTGTTCCAGGAAATAGTGGCGCGGTCGCCCAGCTAAAAAAAAGGCCTATCTTAATGACGTAACAGAATGGATTTCAAGGAGTTCTCAAATGTATTGGGGATAAAACAGAAGTTATAATGTCTGGAAAGGAAGAGTTAAGAGATTGGCATTTAGTATGGCCAGAGCAACTGGGCGAGCCTCCAAAGCCGACCCCAGTAATTAAGACTCTAGGGTTTTGGATTGACGAAAAGTTAACTTCTGAAACTCAATCCAAAAACTAGCAGGTTCATGTTTCAGGATCCTCAGATCTCTAAGAAAGTGCCTGCTATGCTTCCGAGTACTAAAAGGAGAACTGTAGTACAGGCTTTGATCTATTCCCATCTTGACTATGGACATTTCCTCTATTTGGGGAGCCCTAGATATGTGACAAAGCATCTACAAGTGATCCAGAATGCAGCAGCTAGAATTCTGCTCAAAATACTTAAGAACCAGTCCATGTGCATCAGCTCCCAGTGGACAAAAGGATCTGTTTTAAGGCAACGTGCATTGCCCACTAGGCCTTTCAAGGGAAAGGTCCAATGATTATTCAAAAGCTCCTATCTGCATATGTTGATCTATGGGTACATCTAGGGTGTTCCCTAACATCGGGAATCAGGGTGCTCACCTAGCACAGGGAGGCCTGCTTAGACTAGCCATGAGCCACACAAATCATGTTTAAAATGAACTGAAGGACCAGCAGACATCTGTGATAAGTAGGATGGAGTCACACAGCAGGCCTAGTAGGCAAAGAACCATCAGGAATGGAACTCGAGTCCCCTCCGGAATCACTGGCATCATATTCCAAATGTCTTCGATGAACAGAAAGCACTGAGAAGGCTCTAGGTGCAACTTGGGGGGCCGGGGAGGGGTTTGATAGAAAACTCAAGTCATACAAAAGGGCTGCTATGACTTTTTGTGGTCTGACACCATCAGCAGCGAGCCAGCCCTGAAAAGACAATCATCCAGGTGCAGGAGTGCTGAGATCAGTGATCTGCACAGACGTGCCACAGCCAGCACCATCATCATGGTGAGGACCCTGGGTGTGGATGTTAGCCCAAATTGGAGGACCATAAACTGGTAATGGATGAAGCCTCCCTGAAACCACTTGTGCCTTCTATATGACTGCAGGATCAGTATGTGAAATACGTCCTCAGGTTGAGGGACACCAGCCAGCTTCCATTTAAAAAAGTAAATGAACCAGGTACAGCATCTTAAACTTTTCCTTGCACAGGCTAAAGTTCAAGACTCTGAGGTGTAAGACTGGACAAAGATGAGCATCCTTCTTGGGAACAAGGCAGTAATGAGATTAGCATCCAGCCCAATTTCCGTCTCTGGGTTCAACTCTACTGCTCATTTCTGCAAAAGAATCACCACTTTCTGTTGGAGAATCAGAGTGTGGCCCTGTGAATGAAGGAACAACTGCAATTTGGGGGGAAGGAAGGGGCGAGGGGGAGAATCTGGGGATGTGCTTGGTCCAAGGAAAGGGTAAATCCTCTTTCAATATTCTGTAGGACCCTCTGGTCCGCTGCAAAGTGCTCCCAGGCTTGTAGAAACAATGATAACCTCCCTCCAACTGCGTTTTGTCCTGCAAGGAGTAACTAAAGCAGCTTTTCCAATGGTACAGGTAAGGATCAGGATGAAACAGCTTGCTGGGCCTCTCTGCCTTTGGACTAGCTTAGTCCAATGTATCACCCAGGTTACTGGTTAGGCTCTTGGATGGGCTAGTAGAGTTTGGGCTGGAGAGTAGGAAGCACTTTGAAGAACCCTTGAAACTTTCTGGATTATCTGTGAAATCATGAGCTGAAGCCACCAGGTCCAAGGATGGGGAAGTTCTTTGAAGTCTTAAACCATGCCAGGGCTGAACCCACTTAGTCACTCAAAAGGAGAGAGATATCAAATGGCATATCCATCAGTCTGCTTAGAACGCTGCCTGAGAAGCCTGTGTAACAAGTTAGGCATGCCTTCTTATGGCAACAGAGGACCCCATGGCTTTGGTTGCCAGCTGAAGTATCCACACTTGCTCTAGTCATCCCAAAGTCCTCCTGACCAATTCAGCAAAACTGTCTCCCAGGTGGTCAAGTAGACTAGGCACCACCATGCCTGCCATTTCCCAGAGCACATGGGTGTATCAGCAAAGACGACATGTGCAGTTCCTCGACCTCGGTACCACCCTCCCGGTTAGGAACACCCATTTGCCCATGGCCTCCAACTTTAGAAATTCTCTGTTGAGAGGTGCTGCAGAAATGTTTCAGGTTACTGCTATGAGCATGATGAGGCTTCAGCTACCACAGTATCTGCCGAAGGGTGAATGAAGAGAAAGTCAAGGTTTTATGGAGCTGGTGTAAAACTGCAGGCACTAATTCTATTGACAAAGGGAAGACATACCGAATTGATGGGATCCATTAGAGCATCATTAAATGATGGTAATGATTTGAAGACTGCTGAAGTTAGTTGATGTATCTGTCTAGGTAACAGCAGGCCACCGTCCTCAAAATACCACTATATAAAGACACGTATCTTCAGGAGTGCTGGGTCAGAGGAACACTCCATACCCATCTTGGTGAAGTATCAAGCCATGGCATTTTGTAGTGCCAAACGGGCACGTGTCTGTAGAAGGGAGAGCAAGTTGCTCTCAACACTGCCATCATCATCATGCAGATCACTTGGGGGCATTTAAACTGTGTTAGAGTCTGACCAAAAAGATCTTCCAAAGTCTTCCAGTATTGTTTCCTTGTCACAGGCCCAGGTTGACTGCCTTTTCTGTACCTGGCCTCTTTTGCTGGTCACTGCGCCTCCCTTCTGGACCAAAAACGTATCGGCTTCATTAGCCTTAAATGTCATTGTGAAGAGGCAGAAGTCAGTGACAACATCTGAATCTGTGCCAATGACACCAGAGCTGGGGAAACCGGCAGACTACTAGCCACTGGGCCAGTCAACATCAGACAGGTGCCTTGTGTCACAGTATTGGGGCTGACTGGTGCTGCTGGAACCATGCTGGTGGTAGTACAGTGAAGGGCCTAAGCAGTTATCCAGAGCCTGCAGGAACACCACAGGTAACCATAGCGTTCCTAAACCGCACCATAACAGCCTATAAGAATTGTTCCAGATCGTCGACTAGTGCTGGAAACTCCAGGTAATCTGAGAACGTTGAGAATTTGAGCTGAAGTGGCATTGCGGCAGGAACTGGGGATGATACAGGGCCAGAAGCCAGAGTTTGCAGGGGACTCTTCAAACAAGTGAAATTTGCCAGCAACGAGGACAACTCCACTGGAGATATAGAACGTTGACAGTAGTTACCTCCCAGGTGTGAGAGACGTTTGGGTTCCCTGCTCTCTTTTCCATGGAGAATTTTGAGGCAGGAGAACAGCAACTTCAACTCAGAACTGGAGTATGATTGGCACAGAGCCCAGTGCTTGTCACAGGCTCGCTCAATAAAATGTTTTGTCTCCCACTCCTTAATTACTTTGGGGTGCACGAGGCCACACTTGTCACAAACAACTTGGAGTCATGCTCCAGCCTGAAGCAATACAAAAATAACATCATCATATCAAGTGAACATCTGCCCGTGACGAGGGCAGGATGCCTCAAAGTCTGATTCCTTTAGGGGAGCCACCTGTAAATATTGTAAAAAATAAGGATCATGTTCATTACCACGTAAATATATGTTTTCTGCATGTAGTACTGTAGATTCACATGCTCTTCATACGCCTGCCATCTAGTTTTGGACTCGGATGATTGGAATTCGTTTTTCTTCAAAGTAGTTGTAAGAAAATGGCTCCCTGTTGCAGTTACCCCCCACATTTTTGCCTGATACTGACTTGACTGAGAAGTGTGCTGGGACCCTGCTAACCAGGCCCCAGCACCAGTGTTCTTTCACTTAAAATGTACCATTGTTTCCACAATTGGCACACCCCTGGCACACAGATAAGTCCCTTGTAAAAGCTACCAGTGGTACCAAGGGCCCTGTGACCAGAGAAGGTCCCTAAGGGCTGCAGAATGTGTTGTGCCACCCTTAGGGACCCCTCACCTAACACATGCACACTGCCATTGCAGATTGTGTGTGTTGGTGGGGAGAAAAAGGCAAAGTCGACATGGCATCCCCCTCAGGATGCCATGCACACAAAATACTGCCTGTGGCATATGTAAGTCACCCCTCTAGCAGGCCTTACAGCCCTAAGGTAGGGTGCACTATTCTACAGGTGAGGGCATAGCTGCATGAGCAATATGCCCCTACAGTGTCTAAGGCTATTCTTAGACATTATAAGTACAACAGTGTGGCCATATTAAGTATTTGGTCTGGGAGTTTGTCAAAACGAACTCCACAGCTCCATAATGGCTACACTGAATACTGGGAAGTTTGGTATCAAACTTCTCAGAATAATAAACCCACACTGATACCAGTGTTGGATTTATAAAAAAAATGCACACAGAGGGCATCTTAGAGGACGGGGGAACGAGAGAGGATAGGAAGAATAAACAAGCTAACAGGGTGATGAGAGCATGAATACAAAGTCATCTGGCCCTCCGGGAGTAGAGGGTTCACTCCTCCCTGTGCCGATATCCGAATTGTTGACAAGTCGCAATATATATGTACAATATGACATCAAGTTTAGGCCGGGTATCTTTACGTTGGAGGTCAGGATATCGGGGTGATAGTATACGCCTGGGTAGTGCATTGACAACCCAATCCTTCAGTGCAGGACTGACTGGTCTGTGCCAGCCTGCAGCTGAGAGACGAGTTTCTGATCCCCTGGGGTGAGAGCCTTTGTGCTCTCTGAGACCAGAAACAAAGCCTGCACTGGGTGCAGATGCTTAACACCTCCCCCCTGAAGGAACTGTAACACCTAGCAGTGAGCCTCAATGGCTCAAACTTCGTGTTACAATTCCCCAGGGCACTCCAGCTAGTGGAGATGCCCGCCCCCTGGACACAGCCCCCACTTTTGGCGGCAAGTCCAGGGGAGATAATGAGAAAAATAAGGAGGAGTCACCCACCAGTCAGGACAGCCCCTAAGGTGTCCTGAGCTGAGGTGACCCCTGCCTTTAGAAATCCTCCATCTTGAGTTTGGAGGATTCCCCCAATAGGATTAGGGATGGGCCCCCCTCCCCACAGGGAGGAGGCACAAAGAGGATGTAGCCACCCTCAAGGACAGTAGACATTGGCTGCTGCCCTCCCAGATCTAAACCCACCCCTAAATTCAGTATTTAGGGGTTCCCCAGAACCTAGGAAACTAGATTCCTGCAACCTGAAGAAAGAACAAGGACTGCTGACCTACAAGCCTGCAGAGAAGGAGGAAGACGACAACTGCTTTGGCCCCAGCCCTACCGGCCTTTCTCCAACTTCGAAAACCTGCTCCAGCGACGCATCCGACAGGGACCAGCGACCTCTGAAGCCTCAGAGGACTGCCCTGGACTACAGGACCAAGAAACTCCAGTGAACAGCGGCCCTGTTCAAAACCAGCTACTACTTTGCAACAAAGAAGCAACTTCCAAAGACTTTACGTTTCCCGCCGTAAGCGTGAGACTCTACACACTGCACCTGACGCCCCCGGCTCGACCTGCAGAAAACCAACACCTCAGAGAGGATTACCCGGCGACAGCGAGCCCGTGAGTAACCACAGACGACCACCCTGAGCCCCCAAAGCGACGCCTGCAGAGAGAATTCAGAGACTTCCCCTGACCGCGACTGCCTGTAACAAGGGACCCGATGCCTGGAACCAACATTGCACCCGAAGCCCCCAGGACCTGAAGGAACCGTACTTCGCTGCAGCAGTGACCCCCAGGCGACCCTCTGCCTTGCCCAGGAGGTGGCTCTCCCGAGAAGCCCCCCTGTGCCCGCCTGCACCACTAGAGTGACCCCCGGATCCCTCCATTGTTTCCTACCTGAAATCCGATGCCTGCTTTGCACACTGCACCCGGCCGCCCCTGTGCCGATGAGGATGTTTTTTGTGTGCCTACTTGTGCCCCCCCAGTGCTCTACAAAACCCCCCTGGTCTGACCCCGAGGACACAGGTACTTACCTGCTGGCATGAATTCTAATCAAGTGTGGGTGTACTTCACTGGGAGAACAAAAGGCGCTCTGGGTAATCAGGTAAAAGGTTATCACAGAAAGTTATATCCTTAAATGGTGCAACCTTGAAAGACCCCAACCCTAGGTCTTAATAAGTGTAGAACACTCGTAAAGACAGTTAATTACAAGAGGCACACATAAAACATTCTTCAATACTTATAAATTTGTTATAGATTCAAATGAAACAGTGCTCATATGCAAATAATCATTCAATCATGAATAGATTTATGTATTACTGTAAGAGAAAAGAAAAATGATATTCATTCAGTTTGTCAGTGTCCTTCAAAGACGTACCAATGTCCAAATCCAAAACGGTAAAAAAATCAGATTTAATTGCTCCCAGCTTCTCAAATATTCCAGGTTCAAAGTTTTGAAATTTCTTCAATTCAGATAAAACCTTTTTCCTCAGATATTTTGCACTTCGTGTTACTTCCACTCCTTGTTCAAAAACACAGCCAACACGTGTTTCGTCAGGGAGTCTCCCAATGACTTCATCAGGGCTGCAATCGTACAAGTATCCATTATTATAGTCTTGGTCCACTCATATAAATAGAGAGACCATCACCAGTATGATATGAGAGGTGAGATGGGCAATCATGCAAGTTCTTAGGGTATCTTTGTTACCATTTAAGAGTATTATGTGATGTGTTATCGTGCATTATTATTATTGTATCACGTGCCACTCCATCAAGCATAGAAGCATAAAAAAAGGTGCTCAAGAATAAAGGTTAGTAGAATATGTGTGCCCAAAAAGGGTTGGCAATTAGTAAGTCACCTGTCTAGCATAGCCTCCATCCCTAATAGTAACTTAGCTTAGTATAGTACAGAAATTAACCCAGACTCTTACCAACATTATATTGGTCCTCAAAAAATATCTTAAGTAATCCTTATTGTCGTGTCCAAGTAGCTCCTACTCTGAGATATCTATTGGTAAGAAAAAACACACTCGATAAAAGCCAGGCAATATAAAAACCTCAAATAACCCATAGTACTCAACTATCTGGGGCCACACATCAAATTATCTAGTCAAGCCTCACCATCTCTATTTATCTATTCGCCCCGAACATGTCTCCAAGTGTGATATACAGATTTGTATAGAAATGTGAGGAAATTGCAACAAGAATAGACACAGTCACAAGCTGCAAACGCAGATATATAGAGGCCCATATTACCCAACGCCTATATTAAATATATAGATCCCAAAAAACAAAGTAATGCAAGTTAAATATTCACTCTCTTCAAGAATGTTTGTAACACATTTGATGTCCTCCATCTAATTAAGAATATCACCGCCCTCAACTAACTCACCTCATTGGTGAAAATGCAGAATATCCCGTCAACTACAGCCCATACCGAGTACGCATAGGGTTGTGCCGTGCCAAGCCGCCGTCGGTAGCGTCTCCGCGTCCAAGAATACCCGTGGGGCTGGACGCTACTCAAGATCTTGCGTGGATATCGTAATCCACCTAACGAGTAAACATCGAAACCGCCCACCATCTTGCTAGTTTGAAGAGGCCAATGTTGACGAAATTAGTCATAAACATAGAGAAGGGACTAAAACCTGCCGTCGTCTAGCTGACAGTATGACAGCCTTAGGAGAATCATTCTTCACGAAATAGAGATAGGACTATTAGATTGGAGGCCATGTTGGGACTAACATGATGTAGCTACACAAAAACTGCAATTAAAAAACTGAAGTCTACGTATTGGCAAGGGCCGGAATGATATTAGATGTGAAAAATATTTAAAATGTACACTCCTTGAGTATGGTTAACCCGTGCCTATTAGTGCCAAGAACCAATATTAAAAACGCTAGTCATGCATTACTTAATCTGGTAGAGATTAATATGTTTTTAGTTACCAGTGTGTGCAATTTTACATAGATAAACCCTCGGGTGATAGTGTTAAAGTCAAAATGTTTACTGTCTAATTTAATGACTTATGTCTGAACGAAGTGCTAGTTAATAACCCACATATATGAATCAATAATCTTATCGAAGATTCATAAGACCGACAAAGTAGAGCATACACATCATATTCATAATTCACGACAAGTGTCATATTGTGGACAAAAATTACATTTGCAAATCAGCAAAGGTTTCCCTGTCAAATACCAGTGTTTAGTAAGGACTTATTGCATATAGAATTATTCGTCAAATTTTGCTTTATACAGTGTATCCATAATAATTAGTGGTCATTACTAAACAAACTTAAAACAAATTACTGTGGTACCTACAAACCCACGTGTTATTTCTTAGGTGTTATCATCCTAATGTTTGACCCACACTTCCTAATCACCAAGAAAATATTCAAGTTCCCTATCCGTATTAAGACCCATTTCGACTGCTTTTAATCGTAATATCCACATGGCCTCTTTCCTCCTTAACGTCAGTTCCCTATTGCCCCCCCTTGGGTCTATACCTATGCTTTCCATGCCAAAAAACTCAAATGATTTGTGAGGTCCTTGTTGTTCGCATGATAATATATGGGCTATTAATGGGAATCTATAATCTTCATGTGCAAGTGCCCTTGCATGTTCTCCTATCCTGATTCTTAGTGGATGAATTGTGCTCCCAACATAGTACCGATTACATTTACAAAGCACCATATATACCACAAAAGGGGAACCACAATTGATGTGAAATTTCAAAACTTTGAACCTGGAATATTTAAGAATTTGGGAGCAATTAAATCTGATTTTTTGGCCGTTTTGGATTTGGACATTGATACGTCTTTGAAGGACACTGACAAACTGAATGAATATAATTTTTCTTTTCTCTTACAGTAATACATAAATCTATTCATGATTGAATGATTACTTGAATATGAGCACTGTTTCATTTGAATCTATAACAAATTTATAAGTATTGAAGAATGTTTTATGTGTGCCTCTTGCAATTAATGGTACTTACCTGCTGGCAGACTGGAACCCGAGCACCCCTGTTCTCTATAGGTGCCTATGTGTTTTGGGCACCTCTTTGACCTCTGCAGCTGACCGGCCCTGAGCTGCTGGTGTGGTAACTTTGGGGTTGCCTTGAACCCCCAACAGTGGGCTGCCTATGTCCCAGGACTGAGACTTGTAAGTGTTTTACTTACCTCCTAATCTAACCTTTACTTACCTCCCCCAGGAACAGTTGATTTTTGCACTGTGTCCACTCTAAAAATAGCTTATTGCCATTTTTACAAAGACTGTACATGATATTGTTTTCATTCAAAATTCCTAAAGTATCTAAGTGAAGTACCTTACATTTAAAGTAATTAATGTAAATCTTGAACCTTTGGTTCTTAAAATAAACTAAGAAAATATATTTTTCAATATAAAAACCTATTGGCCTGGAGCAAGTATTTGAGTGTGTTCCTCATTTATTGTCTGTGTGTGTACAACCAATGCTTAACACTACCTTCTGATAAGCCTACTGCTCGACCACACTACCACAAAATAGAGCATTAGATTTATCTATTTTTGCCACTATCTTACCTCTAAGGGGAACCCTTGGACTCTGTGCACACTATTTCTTACTTTTAAACAGTATATACAGAGCCAACTTCCTACAGTAGTCTTTTGAGTCACAAGGTCTTGGTGACTCCTCTTATGATTTGGGATGTGCTTGGGCACCGACTCCTTTGTTAGGTTGTTTTTCATTCAACAGGTGAGAATAGGAATGGAGTATTGACCAGGAAAAGAATAATGTCCAAGCAGGTAGAAAGTGAATAATATTAGAGTGAGCACAGCAAGAGGGTTTTTGTGTGTCCTGGAATACA
This sequence comes from Pleurodeles waltl, assembly GCF_031143425.1. NCBI lineage: Eukaryota > Metazoa > Chordata > Amphibia > Caudata > Salamandridae > Pleurodeles > Pleurodeles waltl. The sequence goes on from NC_090449.1 coordinate 628,623,711, forward strand.
CTATTAAACAAAAAGGTTCCACCTAGCAGCATAGCAAGAGCGTGTAGAGGGTTTATGAGCTGCCTTCAGTATGTCCATACTCTCTAGAGGCGCACCAGGGTAACCAAACTAAGACCTAAGGAGCCAAATCATTAGGTTGAGCTGTCTGGGTGACTGACTTTGCCAATGTTTTGTGTGAGAAGGTCCGGCCTGTTGGGAAACATCTCAAGAGACAAAGGTCATTTTCAGAAAGATTGAGAACAATGACTGTCTGCTCTATTTTGGAGTCGCCAGGATGAGATTGAGGGTTTGCCTCAGTTTTCAAAAAGATCCCTGACCAGTCCACCCACTGAGCACTGCCCATGGACAGGGGGATGTAAAAATCGGGTGGTGAACTTTGGGTATTTCGCATTTTTGTATGTGGTGAAAATGTCTATGTCTGGGGTACCCCCCCCCCCCCCATTGAATATAAGGGAGCAGGACTTGTAGGTGGAATTCCCTTTCGTGGACTTGTTGCTGCTTCCTGCTGAGCAAATCTGCAAAGTTGTTGTACAGTCACGGAAAATACTCTGCCAGGAGATGAACTAGATGATAAGTGGCCCAGTGCTAGATTTGCTACACTAAGGCTGACAGGTGAAGGGAATGTGGGCCTCCTTGAGGGAATATGGCAGTCATACTGCCTGTATGCAGAACTACCTTGCGTTGAATCTGTGGAAGAAAGGCTTTGAGAGTTAAATAAATGGCTAACAGTTCCATGTGGTTGATGTTGAGATCTCATTGGTGAGGTTGCCACTGACCATGAACTATTATGTCATTGAGGTGTGCTCCCCAGCCGATTAGAGATGTGCCTGTGGTGATGGTCACTTGCAGAGATGCATCTGTGAAGGGCTTGTCCTGAAATAGGTTACTGCAGCTCTACCACTGCAGAGAACAATGGATACACCATCACAGGAATGAGGGGGCCAGAAAGTTCTTGGAGGCGGAGGCTCTCTTACTGAGGGAACCTCTACTTTGGCCTTTGGAACTATTCCCTCTAAAATAGACACATAAGAAGTCTCTGCCACCCTGCTTGCAATAACCCAGCTGCTGATGGGACTGGGTTGGTTCTATGGAAGAGGCCCTGGCCCCACCTCTAGTCTGGTGCTTCTAAAAGAAGCCCCTGCCAGAAGTTACCTGAAGGGCAAACTTTGCTTTAGGAGCCTCTGGTGCCCTTTTTAATTTTCCCAAGTATTGTGTCTACTTGAGGTCTAAACAGATGCTCCCTGTCGAACTGCAAGTTAACAATGTCCTGTTGCACCTCTGGTTTGAAACCTGATATGCAGAGCCAGCACTGTGCCGTAGGATGATGGAGGTGTTCACTCTTCTAGCTGCTGCATCTGCATGACATTTCCTTCTTTGACAAGTTCCTCACCCTTTTTACAATACTGGTCAGGTAAGTGCTGTAGGTGTCCTTCCATCTCCTCCCTTAGAGCTCCATAATATTGGGAGAGGAGGCCAATGGAATTAGTGATGGGCCTATGTGTAGCCAATACTACAGCTACTCTCTTCCCAGCAGCATCAATTGCATTGCATTGCACTCCTAGTTAGGAGGTGAGCATTGCCCATGGCTTGGGCTGCTGCCCGTTTCCTAGCAGTTGTGACATCCAGGGAGTCTTGTGGGAAGTGATCCCTGATGTAGAGCAGGTTGACGAGTGGCCTTATATTTTTTGTTTATGAGGTGTGATGACAGGGGACTTAACAGCATTCTTGAAAATCTCATGAGCAGATTTTTGCACGCCTTTGAGCACGGGGAGGTCGATGAACAGAACTCCACCATGACTTGAATAACGCTGTGGTTATGTGTGGTGTTATCCAGTGGGGAGGCCCTCAGTGGGATATGTTCTAGATCTGTCTGAAGATCTATGCCATAATCCTCCCAAGGATCTCATGAGGGGCTAGCATAAACTGGGGTGAAGTACTCAGCCAGGGAACAGGAACAAGTTCTCATTGTGCCAAAGTATGACTCCTGTGACCCTTGAGGGGAAGGCTTAGGAGATGTAGGTAAAGGAGGGGAGGAGGAAGAGCAGAAGCTTTGTCCTTAGTCCTCTTGGACAGAGAAGTGTCCAGTAGGTGGCCGGACTTCCTCAAAAGCGAGCCTATGCTTATTTGGCAGGGCCTTCTCTGGAACAGAGATTTTGCTAGTGTGGGGGTGGATAATGATCCTACACTCTCTTTCGTTCAGCTCCTGTTGCAGTCTCTTGAAGGTTGTGCTTTCCTCTGAATTGTGAAGTGTTGGTGTCGACGACAGTTGCTTCAGCATCAATGGTGCTTTCTGTCTTGAGGGTCCAGTCAGCTTCAAGGGTTCGGCACCAACAGGCATCCTCAGAGTCGAGTCCGGACAAGAGTTGAGGCCACTGAAAGGGTCTTTCCTGTATTCCAAGGCCTATGTTCAGTGCTAATAAGCACTCCGAAGTGGTGGCACACCTAAAGATAGTGGCGGCAGCTTAGGCACAGGTCTGGATGCCCACTGCCCAGAGGGGTCGCGCTCGTTTCGGATGGACAGCAGTTTCTGGACCTTGAGAGGGCGTGAGTGTGAATAGTAATCACATGTGGTGAGATTTTCAAACAAGGGCTGAAGCTGACCAAGGTGGAAGGAGCATCCTCGGGTGCCTCCTCCTCTGCCAGAGGTTCCTTCTCCTCTGCCTTTTCATATCCCGTCTGGCATCTGGGGATATTCGAAAGGTGAAGAATCTCCATGTTGAAGTATCCATCAAATCTGTTATTATATGATTTTGTTACATAGACATTAATGCCCATTAGATTTTGTACATCATCACATTCGACTTATACCGTCAACTGCCCGACAAACACAGGCTATGGAGGGTGGTGCACATTAGGCTGGCCAAAAAGACCTTCAGATACAACTGTACAAGGGTTGAAGATTATGGTGCCCATTAAGTCATTCTAATTCAATATAAGTATGATCAGCCATGACTTCACAATCATTTACATGATGCATGGATTAATATTGTTTTGACAAAATATATATATTATTCAACCTTCGTAAATTTTTTACAAAATGCTTAGCAAATTCTAAAACAGTATTGTGCAGTACTCGCCAGAATGAGTGCACTAAACAGATGTTATTATTGCATTACATAAACGAATGATAGTTCTTGTAGGTGTGAAATTACATTTTTCAAGAGATGAAGAAAACAATTTCAAATATCACAGTGCACAAAGTATATTATATGAAACATTTAAAATATGCTTGAACTCACTATACAAGTATCTGACAATAAGGAAGTATTTCAACACCATTCCATTTCCCTGGTAGCATATGCCTTACATACATACCAATGTTAGGGAAAAATGGCTCGGAACGCTGGCGTATCATAGCTTGCATCTGTCTCTGTTGCTGCTGTTCTTGCCTCTCCTGATCCAATAGATCTTGCAAAAGAAGCGGCTGCTCTTCTAGAAGAAGTGGCCTTTCTCGATTCTGCTGTAGCATTATTTGCTGTGGGCTAGGCATTACGTTGGGGCCCATTAAACTTGTCACAGATGTAGACTGATTAGCAGGCTCTACAGTTCCAAATGTCAACGTCTGACCAATTAACTGGCTAGGCATAAAAACTGGATTTGCAGTTGTTCCCTGAGAGAAGCTACAGTTCGGTCTTGGTCCCATTGTCAACTTGGAGGTTTTTGCATGCTCTGCTGTTTGTCCTGGTGAGTTAATTACAGTCTGTGAGACAGAAGACACTTTGTTTGAATGTACTGGTGTTAAAGACTGAGGAGAGCCCAAAGGGTATGTTTCAGAGTGGTCAGATGTTTCATTAGATACAGAGTCTGTAAGAATTGCAGTGGTTCTAGTGACACTGCCTGTCATTATTATACCTTCAGTTGCTAATGAAGAAGGGCCTTGCACAACAGTTGGGCACGTTTTGGCAGTTTCTGGAATCCTGTCATCAGATAATTCCTGATTCCCAGACTCGACAGAAGCAGTTTTACGATTTAACCCTGTTTCAGTGCTAGGAAGGTTGCTTGCCGCACCTGAATCATCCTCATCTTCTCCACGTTTTTGTTGTTCTTGTGAATTTGGAGTTATCATTTCTGTTTTTAAATCAGTGATATCCATTTTTTGCTGTGAAGAGTTGCCACCTGGGGAATTAGCAACTTTATTTTGCTGTTCACTCTTAGGCTCCTCACTCTTGCCGGACATATCCAATCTTACATCAACTGGAACATTAAGATCCAATTCCTCACTAAACATACCTCTCTTGTCTCCTAAATCAAGCTCTCCAGCAGTGTATGCAATTATATCAAAATCTTCTGATCTGAGAAGGTCATCAAGATTGGGATCATTAGTTTCTATATTATCCAAAGTATCCAACTCGTCTCCCTTTCCATCTTCTGGGTCCAAGTTTAGATTCTCCAAATCTTCATCATCTAAATCTTTGACTTCAACTGCATCAAGATCTTTGACATCTATGTCTTTTACTGAGGGATCGTCAGGGTCAATCTTCTCCTGAACTTCTTCTGCTGCCTGGCTAGAAAGCTGTACATCACCAGCAGCCTCAGGAGGGGAATTTCGGGATAACGGAACATCGGACAACATATCGACATGTTCATGGTTCTCTGAACGAAAGGTATGTGGATGATTTGAAGGCATTTGAGTCTGACGGGATTCTGGTAAAAGATCAACATGTAAAGGAACTTGCAAGGGCCCTGGTAAACTGTGATTATTATGTTGAATTGGTTCCATTAGCCTGGGGCCCGGGAACTCCTGTTGATGGATGAAACCTATGTGTCTCTGATGGTGCGTGGCAGCCTCTAATCGATTGGCACCAGGAGGTGGAAAGATAAGTCTAAGTCTTGCATCAGGTGGCCTGTGACGCAATTCAATGTATGCCTGTCCTGATATGTTGTGCTGTTGAACAGGCATACCATATGGTGGGTAATGAGGAGAGTGTCCAATAATGTTATTCAACTGTAAATTATTGACAGGTCTAGGCATATTAAAGGGCAATGGTCTTATCTGCTGTGTAGCACCAGGTGCTTGCATTTGTAGTGGAGGTCCAAAGAAACGCTCCTGACTTGGTGCAGGACGGTAGCCACCTCCAGTAAAGGAGAATCTGAAAAACAAAAAATATTTCTAATTATAGGAAACTGCATTTGCTTATGATACAAGTTGGCAGTCTATTGACTTAAGGCCAGTAAGCTGGGGATCCTGAAAGAAAACAAAGAGCAAGTTACTTACCTTCGTTAACAATCTTTCTGGTGGATACTCTACCTAATCACAGTTTCCTCACCTTGTGAGTATTCCCCAGGTGTGAGACTGAATCAGTAAACTGTAAAGCAGCACTCCTAAGCGTTTGCTGGTGGCGTCATATGGCTCCACGCAGATGCTGTTCCTCTGTGGAAGTGACAAGAAGAGTCATACATTAGCACCACCTATGAGCGCTAATCTCAGCTGCTTTCTTGGGCTGTCCACAACCTCAGACAGAGTCTATCTGAAGACTGGCATGACCAGTGTGCAGATCTCAAAATTGGGACCTTTTTTAGATGCTATATGAACACAATGCACAGAAAGGCGAGGTGGTAGGGTCAGTGAGGAATCTGCAGTTAGACAAGTATTCACCAAAAAGTAAATAACTTGTTCCTGTGGTGAATACTTCTAAACACAGATTGCTTACCTTGTGAATAGATATAATAGCAGTGTCTCTCTAGGTGGTGGGACTGTGAACTGGTTTAGACCAAAATGTCCTGCAGGACCTGGCTTTCGAGGCAGTAGTATTTCGAGACCAAGAGTACTGATACCCACCCATGTAGCAACTTTGGGTCTGGTAAAATAAGCCTGTAAGCTTTTCGGAGACTGATTCTTATACAATGGGCAGCAGATCTAAATGCAGAGAACAGTGCTTTGAGATATGGTCTGTTTTTGCCCTGCCTTGCCCTTTTTTGTCTTTCAAAACCTCACAAAGAATTGATTGTCCACCCAATGCAGTACAATGTGATCTATACAAAAGCTTACAGCCCAAACAATGGAGCCTTTCCTCTTTTGTAGAAGGGTCAGGTGGAGGAAAGAACAGCAGAAGGATGATTGTGTGACATGAAACGGAGTGACCACT